>NC_141878.1:605996086-606311647 GCF_056163025.1 Triticum urartu
TAAAGTGTAATGTAGTCGACGTTCACGTGACACCACTAAGAGAATCACAACATACATATCATCAAAATATCGAACGAATACCAAATTCACATGATTACTTATGACAAGACTTATCCCATGTCCTCAAGAACAAAAGTAACTACTCACGCAACATCATGATGTTCAAGATCATAGGGGTATTGAATAACATAAAGGATCTGAACATTTAATAATTCACCAAGCAAACCAACTAGCATCAACTACGATGAGTAATCAACACTACTAGCAGCCCACGGGTACCAATATGAAGTTTTGATACAAAGATTGAATACAAGAGATGAATTAGGGTTTGAGATGAGATGGTGCTGTTGATGATGATGATGAAGATTGATCCTCCCACGATGAGAGGGTTGTTGGTGATGACGAATGCTTCGATTTCCCCCTCCCGGAGGGAAGTGTCCCCGGCGGAATCTCTTCGCCTGAGAGCAAAAATGCTCCTTCTCTAGTTCTGCCTCATTGCGGCGGTGCCTCGTCCCGAAAGTCTTCCCATAAAAGTTTTAGGGTAAAATGACTTATATAGCAGAAGGAGGGAGCCAGAAGTGGGCCAGGGGCCCCACATGGCACTTGGGCGCGCCCTAGTGGGGGGGCGCACAGGTGCCATGTGGGCACCTGGGGGCTCTCCTGTGGTAACTCTTTGGCCCAGTATTTTTTATATATTCCAAAATAAATTTCCGTGAAATTTCAGCCCATTTGGAGATGTGCAGAATAAGTATCTCTGTTATAGCTTTTTCAGGGCCTGAATTCCAGCTGCCGGCATTCTCCCTCTTTGTGCAAACCTTGCATATTAGGAGAGAAAAGGCATTAGAAATACTCCATGAAGTGTTATGTTGATCAAAAACTTTATAAATAATAGTAGAAAAACATGATGCAAAATGGACGTAGCAGGGGGCAACTCCAACAAAATTTTCACACAGATGGGCAAAGACTGCCATGCTAGTCATCGCATTTGGGGTAAAATCCAACAGTCTGAACCCAAAGCTAAACATCATTGAAGTCTGAGAATGGAGGAACCAGACCACAATAGAAGTAAGCGCAGAAGAACAGATATGAATCAGATGGAGATTTGTCACTCTCAGGAAGGATTACTGGGCCTTGTGGTTGTCAGTGTCTCTTGCCCACATATAGGCGTACCTTTCGATCTGAGTGTTGGCATCCATGGCGGACGACGAGAAAACCACGTTCTCTTTCCGCCGCTCCTCCAGTTCCTCCAATTCCTTCTTCTTCCTCTCTGCCCTGGGGTCGAGCGGCTTGGCGGGATTTTTCACCTCCACGTCGGCCTTCTTGGGCGAGTTGAGATGTGAATCGGCGGTGGCGGCGGCAGAAGCAACTCTGGCGAGAGGAAGGACATGAAACGAGGGAAAGCAGAGGCGAATGAGCAGCACCCCCTCGCGGTTGCCTTTTATGGGGAAGGCGCGAGGAGGCTGGCTCTTTACTGTTTACCCCAGCTGCACTTTTGCAGGCGCACTACCACAGAATAACCGCAATAGTCCAAGTTACCCACGACCCACATTTAATCCGCGGAGTGGACATGCGTCAGGCAAATCATCATGGCTAAAATCACGGCAGCAGTTTTTCGCCGCTTGTCTGTGCATTGTTTGGGCCTAGCCCAACGATGCTTGGGGCACGCATATGGCCCTGGCCCGGGGCTCCTGTCGGTGTATAAAATATGGGCATTTTATACCCTGACTTATGCACAGACAGTAGCAGCCTTCCTGCTGGCCAAGGCTTGCCGGAGATTGCTAACATCAAGATTCGAGGTCCAGTTGCAGAAGCTACTAGAGAGAAGATCAAGACAAGGCATCAAGTTCAGGACCAAAGACGACCTTTGCCGGCAAGGCCGAGCCGGCAAAGTGAAGGCCCGTCAAGCTCCGTCCCGGCAAGCTCTCGCTAGTGGCCCGCGCTCCACCTCATTGAGCAGCTAGTTGCTGATCGATGAGGTGTCAAGCCCGCAGGCAGTTAGGCAAGGTTTGTCGGGCACGTATCAGCATGCCGGAAGGAGATTTACCTTTATCGACACCCATCCAGAGGGCGTGTCAATTTAATAGGAGGTAGTTCGGCAAGCAGTGCAGAAACCTTGTCGGGACTCCTCCACATGACACGTAACGGAGGTTTTTTTTGCTTTTGTTCTAAACCGGCAGAGTTAGGTATGATAATACTGTTGCTATCTAGTCAATTTATAATGACTATTTTGCCACTGTGGTAACCCCTTGAGCTATAAAAGGAGGGCCAGGCCAACGTTTACAAGGATCGATCGATCGAACCTCTACACAACTTGCATGTGTAGCTGCTCTCTCTATCCCTTGCCGGGAGAAGCGCTCCTTGTACTTGCGCTCATATACACATCCAATACACCAAAGCAGGAGTAGGGTTTTACGCTTCACAGCGGCCCGAACCTGGGTAAATTCCTTGCGTCCTCTGCTGATTCTGCTCTTTGTGCTTGCGCATTCCCCTAGTCGAACCGCAAAGGGGCTAGATGGCCCCATAGATGGTCATACGCACTACACGGGTCTACCGGGAACGAGCATGGCGACGAAGGAGGCGGTGGCAGTGGCTCGGGCTTGCACAGCGTTGCCATTGGGGCTCGAAGTTGAGCAAGTTGAGCAGCTTGGCATCATCTACGGGGCCTCACGAGGGCGTTAGGTATAGCTAGGTGACCAAATGGTCACAGGTGCATTGCCGGCGACGAACTCGAGCGGCAGGTAGTTCGGCCATGGTGGAAAAACTCGCTAGAAGAAGCAAACGACGACAAGGATAGGGGAAAAGGTATGTCTTCTCACCGCGGTTCGAAGGGCGGCGAAGTCAAGGTAGGGGGTGCTTTGGTTGGCTTGAATCAACGACGACGGTGACCGAGAAGGCACGGTGAAGACGGCGATGGTGGCGCAGCTCCAGGGTGTCCGTCGTCTTGATCTCCGGCATGGAGAAGCAGTGCTCGTCGGTGGAGCTCTAGGACAAGACGACGAGGCGTGGGGTGCTCGATGGCCGCGAGGACAATGAGGGGTGGAGACGGTAGCGCTCGGGCATGCGTGTCAGAGAGATACAGAGGAGGGAAGGAGCGAGCCAGGGCGAGGGAAAATTGAGAGAGGCGTCGGAGAGGTGCGTGCCACTCGTAAGCGACCCCAGACGGTCGGCGCAAGCAGGAGGTGGCATGGCGTGTGCCGGCGTGCCGTGGCCACGCTCGGCATCCTCCTGGCGTGAGGAAGAGGAAGACTGGCGTCGCCAGGTGGGCTGGTTCAGCTACAGTGCTAGGCCAGGCACTGTGCAGGTAAGTTTCTATTTCTTTTTATTATTACTATTTTCTGTAAATTGTTTCTATGAATTTTAAAAAATAGAAATTCATTTTATAACAACCTGAAATTTATTCTTGTGGCTAATTGGATTATTCCACACACAGTGAAGATTTTCTTTTCTATTTTTGGACAAACATTTTATTTAATGTAGAAGAAAATTAATTTAAATATTTCCAACAATAGTTTTCCTGGTTTCAAAATATTTGTCTTGAGACTTATAAATTGTTGGTTTGGTTCCAAGCATTGTTTGAAATGTGAACCATTTCTTAGAATTTGTGAAGGGCATTTTGGGTTCATTGAAATATTTCACATTTGAATTCAGTTAATTCAAAGGTGGGGAGGTTTTGGCATTCCCAATTCCATATATTTGAATTCAAAAGATGCACCAGGATGCAAATGCAATGACAAGCAAAGATAGAGCTAGGGTTGTGACATGCGTGATGGCCGCATCTGCCGGAATAAATTTCCGAGAGGAGCACCTTTCCCTCCTCCTCGGATAAGCATCTCTGGAGCATGCCGGTAACACTGTGTTTGTACAATTCTTCTTCATGAACTTTGTACGCTTTGGGTCGTTGAATGATCCACCATGCGTATGTCTGGTCCTCGGGTAGCTCTTTGCGCAGCAAGTAGCTAGGATGGGCTCGTTCCATGACGCGATTACTGCCATGATCTCATGTACTAAGGAGGTATCTTCTAGTTTCGATCCCCCAATTATCCCCTCGTCTGGCTTGACAGCCAGAGGGGTTATCATTGCGGGGGTCGATTGTTCGGCTGCCTATACGCCATCTTGCCATGTCACTGATGGTTTAAATAGTCATTCGAGAAAAGTGTTTTCTAGCACCGGGTCACTTTTGGCGCCCATCCTGGCAAGGACATCCGCAGCTTGATTGTTGTCTCTAGGGATGTGATGAAATTCCAGCCCCTTGAACCGGGTCAAAATTGTTATGACTGGGACGATGGGCCGTCATTTTGGGTCCTTAGGATCAAACTCTCCATTAACTTGGGAAATTGCGAGGTTTGAATCCCCTCTGACCTCGAGACACTGGATTCCCATTGAATCTGCCATCCGAAGACCGTGCAACAGTGCTTCATACTCTATGGCGTTATTAGAATCAGTATACATAATTTGGAGTACGTACCTGATATTGTCTCCGGTTGATGAGGTGAGAACTATCCTTGCTCCTAAGCCGGCGAGCATCTTGAAGCCATCAAAGAACATGACCCAATGGGAGTATGTACTGTGCTCCCTAGGGAGCTCGACTTCCATCCATTCGGCCACAAAAGTCGGCCAACAGCTGGGATTTGATAGCTCAGCGCGGCTGATAACTAATTTCGAACGACAAGAGCTCGATAACCCATTTTGCGATTCCGTTGATGGCATCTTGGTTATTTATAGTGTCATCAAGTGGTACTTTCAAGGCCACGAGAATGGAGCACTCTTGAAAGTTGTAATGTCCAGTAGTTTAGAGAGCGTGGAATTTTTTTTTCCGAGTGTTCTTTGCATTCATGCATATAAGTTTGGGGTTAATGGAAATGCATTTAATTTAAATGAATAAATGGAAATTCAAACTTTATTGACAAATAAATAATACAAGTGGATGTTACAAAATGAAATACAATTGAATAAAAGAAACTATATTCATAATGACTACATTACAAGGTATTTGGATTACATTGATTGGACAGAAATAAAAGAAAGAAAAGAAAAGCCTAGCTAAACCTAAACTAAATCTTCATGATCTTCTTGGTCTTCTACCTGCAAAACAAACATAGAACAAAAAGGATTTGATTATGATTAGAATGTTGCATTCCCCTGCATTATTATTTGAGCTGGCACTTAGGATGATTTGGGAACTAGTCCAAATATCCTATGACAGAAAGTTCCAATAGAAAACCAGTGAAGCTATGAAACTGTATATGACCAAATGTATAGTACCAGCAACAAATGACCAATGTACAGGACAAGTGACAAAGGAATAGTACAGGATCAAGTATCAGGGGATAGCAACTGTAGCAGATCAAGTTAGAGCAATGGAGGATCATGTCCAGAATCATGGAGCAGCAAAGAGATCAAAGCCATAGCCACAAAAGCTCATGAGATGCAAAAGAAATAAAGGAAGGGCACAACTGGCACTATAAGTCCAGCTGGCCCAAAACAAAATGGCAAATTTATTAAAAGTCCAGGTCAGCACAAAGGATTTAACAAAAGAATTAAAGACAAGTGATTTCCTGTGAGGAAATAAAGCAAACCAGCTAGATAAGCACAACGCAGGCGCCAGGGAGCAAGTTCCCAAGCTAGTTAGACAACCAGCTGCTTGTCTGGATATGGTGAAGGAGAGGAGGGCAGCAAGGCAGCTGCTTATCAAGCACACAGCTGAATCATAACTGGAGGTGTCAACCACACAAGATCTGCAAATAATTATAAATAGAGCAACCCAGCAGTGGATAGAGCTTGATAGCCACTTGATACTATGTATCAAACAGGAGTTGGTACAAACCCAAGTTCAAGAGAGTAACAGTGAAGCAGCTAGGAAGAGGAGGCTTACCACAAAAAGCAGGAACACCAGAGCCAGAAGAACAAGCAATAATAAAACCCCAAGGTAGGATTTTGGGAGGATATGTCCTCATGACAGCCTAGAAGTGCTAGGACTGTGTCATCATAGGATCATGGGAGCGTAGCATATGTAATATCTATATGTCTCAGTGAGGAGCCTCAGACCAGCATCATACGCATGGCAAAGAGCAAGAAAGCATCTGTTCGAATCAGATTTTAGAAGAGAAAGAAAGGGGAAAGAAAGTACTACATCAAGCATAGCATTTGTTCAGATCATTTGAGAAGAGAGGGAAGATTTTGAAAGGAGAGATATAGTCCATATATAACCAGTAGGAAGAAGCTAGGCCATCTGTAGCACACCAAGCATTCACAAGCACATGGGCTAGTATCATTAGCAGTTGCTACTGCAACTGTATCTACTAGCAGTAACTTACAATAACAAGTATAAGTAGCTAATATCCAGAGGTCAATCAGACCAATGGAAACAGATAGAATAAAAAACACCTCTTCAGAAACTGAATAGCAGATTCAGTTAATACAGTAACTTAGTAGCAGAAGTAAACTGAGATTATCAGCCAATAGTTAACCAATTTAGCAAATCCAGGAGTCTAGCTAAAGGGCCAGAGCACCTACAACTACCAGCGCAAGTATACATAAGCACCAGGAACAATTGTGCATTCAGAAACTAACCACAAACTTCACCGGTGACTAAACCTAACAAAGTTCAGTTAAGTTCAGAACTTGACAAGAGAAAATTAGTAAGCTGATCAAATGAATTAGAGCATGAGTATGGCCATAGAGCATCAACCAGACCAGCTAGTAATCAAATTAACCAGCAGTTCATAACATAGACACCACACCCACAACACAGTACACATATATACAGCCTAAGAGCACCAGTACACCAAACCCAAACTAAAGATCAATTGGATATGATAATCATATCACTGGAACTAGCATCACACTACAACCGCATCAACACTAGCAGCAGTTCTTCAACATAGCCATGGCCGGACCCAACACAGCTCGAATCGGAGCAGAGGAGAAAGGAATATGGAAGAGCTCACCATGTAGGGGTTGTAGCCGAAGCAGTAGCCGCCGCGGTTGCGACGAGGAGCCAACCCGCACCACCGCGCCAACAGCCACGCGCTGGGGTTGCGCCGGTGCAGCACCGTCCCGCCGACGCACGCGGGCACGGGAGCGACCAATGAGACGACGGGGCGATGAAGGGGACGACGAGGAGCACCGCCAGAGGATGGAAGCGACCGGAGGAAGCGGTCGGAACCACGCCGGCGCCCTAGCCTCGCAACCACCGAAACCCTAGTGGGGTTTGACCGAAGAGGGCGGCCGCAAGAGGCGAGGAGAAACAGATCGATGGGGTGGAGAAGGTCGAGCGGAGCGAGGGGGTTCCAGGGGTGTGCTGGGCGGCGCTTGAGTCTGCCGGAGCTGGCCAGGACGGCCGGCGGCAGTGGCGGCGATTGGGGATCGCAAGAGGGGGAGAGGCCGAGAGAGAGAGAGAGAGAGAGTAGGAGAGAGAGGGAGTGAGTGAGCTGAGGGGTCCCTCAGCCCGTGAGCTAATGGGCTAGCAGGCCAAATGGGCCCAGGCCCAGAGGCCAGGCCTGTTTTAACAAAAGGAAAAAAGAAAAGAAATGTAAAACTTTAAAATAATTTAGAGAATATCAAACCAGTTTGAAATTCAAATATAATGTCCACCAGATACAGGATAATATTTCTACTTTTAATAAAATAAATTCATGAATTTCTGGAAAGAGGAAAAAATGATTAAATGCCTAAAACCACGTGAAATAATTGGAACTGAATATTTAATAAACAAAACTAGCTAAGGAAAATTAAATAAGTCCAAAGAAATCAATTCAAAATGTTCTGTAATTCTAATAATGCAATTCTTTTAATAATTATCTAAACTAAAAAGAGTTATGACTCTGTTAATTTAAAGAAACAAGAGTTGACAACAATAATAAAATAAAATAAATAGGTTAAATGTTTAATAAATCCTTAGAGGGTTAGTGGGGGTAGGAAACCATTCATTCTATGCATAATATCACCTTGCAGATTTCTGGCAACATTAGTCCTTATCGGACTATATGTCGTTTTCAGAACCCGAGGCAACCATGAATCTTGAAGTCTCGAGTTGCACTACCTATCGATCACCAAGAAAGTACATACCTTGCATGTCTTGTTGTTTATGCTTTTGTAAAAGCATTTTACTAAATTCCCTACTTACAATATCTACTCATTGCATTCAATCAAGTTATATTCAGTATTATTAAGTCATTGGTGGGCAGTGGAACTCGAGATGGAAATACGGTGGTAGAGTTCCATTTTACCGACCTTAACAACCAAAGTCAGCAGACATTCCAACGCCGTAGTGATAGCGTTGACCACGGAGCCTGGAATGGGATGGGCAAGTAAATAACTTTTTCTCCTACCAATGTACTCTTGCACAGGTCGTCGTGGGGCGTAAATCCGCATAACTGCCCCAGGGAGTCGATATATCCTGTCGGCTAGGGGTGCCGTAAATATCTTTCCGGTAAAGGGTCGTCAATCCTTGATCGATAGGGCGGCGTAAATGCTCATTGGTTGTGGGGCCGTATAAACCCTACCTATTGCAGATTTGGGGCAAGAGAGGGTATACCTCTCGAGCTAGGGGCAGGGGCATTGGTACATGGGTAAGAGGGAAAAGATTCAGATCTTATACCCTGCCACACATCTTGGATGTGCAAGGTTACGGACCAGGCAAAGGGGCCAAGTTAATCATGGGTAAAGTAGTGCACCTCTGCAGAGTGTATTGAATTGTGGCTTGTCACTCCCTGATCTAGGAAAGATTTACGAACGTGGCGAGAAAGGAGTCTATCGGAGATTCTAACAACATGTGAAGTCTGATGACTAAATGTTTTAAGTAAAACTTGAAGCTATAGATATTTTCTCAAAATCATTGTTGAGACCTATTTGGGAATAAGTACTAACTATAATGCATCTCCACCCACAATATCTATGAATTTGTTGAGTACCTCCTGTACTCATCCCTTGTATACTAAATCCTCTTCAGACTCTGAATATTTGGAGGAGATGTTGGATGATCCAAATGTTGTCAGAGAGTACTTCTACGAGGAACCAGACCTTTCCGAAGGAGTCGACTACATCATCGCCTACGGGACCGATAATGAAGGAGCAGACACAGAGTAACAAGAGTAGCGTAGTAGTAGCAGCCAGCCTGATAACGTGGGACATGATCTGAACTCAATAAGTGATCGAAGGATCAATAGTAGTACCCCGTATTTCGGTACCAGTAGCTTGAATCGTTTCAACATTGGATCTTTGTTTGTATAAGTTGGTAATATAATGATAGTTTGGACCCGCTATGTTTCTGTTGTGCACTCTGAGAGGTATAAGGTTCATGAGACAGTGTCTCGTGGGCGTTATATCAACGACATGCATACTACATCACGCAGTGGTATGTTGGGTCACCGCAAAAGTAGTGTCATAATTTTCAAGAAGCCATGAAGACTGTATAGGCTATCTTGTCGTAGTGCAGGTACATGGTTTTACATGGGATAAGCACCTCGGAAACGTAGTAAACCGGCCTTTGTACCTATAGTTTATGACCCTCCATATTGTGCTCGACCACAAGGACTGCGTTGATGATTTGATTTGTTGCCAAGATGTACAACAACATTGGTTCGCCAAGGTGAGGAGCACCAAGGTTGGGTTAGTGTCGAGGAGTGTCTTGATCTCGTCTAGAGCGGCACTAGCCTCCTTTGTCCATTCGAATTTCTTTGTTTGTTTGATCAATCTGTATAACGGCAGGGCCTTTTCCCCTAGTCAGGAAATAAAGCAACCGAGGGAGGCAACGCATCCTGCCAGTCTCTGGACATGCTTGAGCTCTTTTGTTACCTCGAGTCATGCCAGTGCTCGGATCTTGTTGGGATTCGCCTCTATTCCTCTACAGGATACAATGAAGCTGAGTAGTTTACCAGATGGTACGCTGAAGACGCACTTATCTAGGTTTAACTTAATGTTATATGCTCGGAGGCTTTTGAATGTTTCCCGAAGATCATTAATGAGCGTATTGGCATATCTTGTTTTGACAACCACATAGTCTACACATGCCTCGACTATTTTGCCGATTTGTGGCTCCTGGCACGTTTGAATCATTTGTTGGTACGCCAACATTTTTTTACGTCAAAGGGCATTGTGTTAAAGCAAAATGACATGTATGGGGTTATGAAAGTTGTGTCTGCCTGGTCGGATTCCTTCATTTTTATTTGATGGTAGCCCGAGTAGGCATCGAGGAAATAGAGTAAGTCGTGTCGTGCTGTGGCGTCAACTATCTGATTAATCCGGGGTAATGGGAAGGGATGTTTAGGGCATGCCATAGGATCGAAAGTATGTCTAGAGGGGGGGTGATTAGACTACTTGACCAAATAAAATCTTTCCTTTTCCCAATTTTAGTTGTAGGCAGATTTTAGCAATTATGACAAGTCAAGCAATCAACCTACACATGCAATTCTAAGAGTATAGCAGCGGAAAGTAGAACATTGCATATGAAGGTAAAGGGAAGGGTTTGGAGAAGGCAAACGCAATGGAGACACAAAGATTTTTGGCGTGGTTCTGATAGGTGGTGCTAACGTACGTCCACATTGATGGAGACTTCAACCCACGAAGGGTAACGGCTATGCGAGTCCATGGAGGGCTCCACCCACAAAGGGTCCACGAAGAACCAACCTTGTCTATCCCACCATGGCCATCGCCCACGAAGGAATTGCCTCACTCGGGTAGATCTTCACGAAGTAGGCGATCTCCTTGCCCTTACAAACTTCTTGGTTCAACTCCACATCACGTCGGAGGCTCCCAAGTGACACCTAACCAATCTAGGAGACACCACTCTCCAAAAGGTAATAAACGGTGTGTTGATAACGAACTCCTTGCTCTTGTGCTTCAAATGATAGTCTCCCCAACACTCAAACAGCTCCTCACAGATTTGGCTATGGTGGAAGAAGAATTTGAGTGGAAAGCAACTTGGGAAAGGCTAGAGAACAAGATTCAAGTGGTAGGAATGGAATATCTTGATCTACATGAGTAGGTGGTTCTCTCTCAGAATTTGAATGATAGAAGTGTAGGCACGTTCTGATGGCTCTCTCTCTCTTGTGAAAGAGGGGATGGAGGGGTATATATAGCCTCCACACAAAATCCAACTGTTACACACATTTGACCAAACTCGATGGCACCGAAACAGGAATCTCGGTGAGACCGAAGTGAGCAAAGATGTGAACATTAGGAATCTCGGTGGGACCGACTAGAACAACTCGGTGGGACCGATGTGCTAGGGCTTAGGGCAAACCTCGTCTCAGTGGCACCGATTGCACCAACTCGGTGAGACCGAAGTGAAGCAATAAGGCAACAAAGAGTTGGCTGCTACTTGCGAACTGTGTTGGATTTTTATCCCCAAAGATGAGAGGATGATGAAGCACAGTAAAGTAAGTATTTCCCTCAGTTAAGAAACCAAGGTTATCAATCCAGTAGGAGAACCAAGCAACACCACGTAAACAACTCCTGCACACAAACGCAAACCTTCGCACCCAACGCAAATGAGAGGTTGTCAATCTCTCAGCGGTTAAGTAACGAGATAGAAGGTATATGATAGATTGATAGATTGATAAATAAATAAGAGATAAAAATATGCAGCAAATATTTTTGGTATTTTTGTATAAGAAAACAAGATAGATCCTAATTATGATAAAAGTAAACCCATGGGCCGTAGAGTTCACTAGAGGCATCTCTCAAGAAAATAGCATACGGTGGGTAAACAAATTACTGTTGGGCAATTGATAGAAAAGCAAATAATTATGACGCTATCCAAGGCAATGAGCATGATATAGGCATCACATCCAAAACAGGTAGACCGACTCCTGCATGCATCTACTACTATTACTGCACACATCGACCGCTATCCAGCATGTATCTAGTGTATTAAGTCGAAAAGAACGAAGTAATGCATAAAGAACGATGACATGATGTAGTCAAGACAAATACTAATAAGTATCCATCCCAACCTTTTATCCTTAATGGCAACAATACATGCATGTCATTTCCCCTTCTGTCACTAGGATTGAGCACCGTAATATCGAACCCATTACCGAGCGCCTCTTCCCATTGCAAGAAGATCCAATCTAGTTGGCCAAACCAAACCAAAACTTCAGAGAAGAAATACAAGGCTATACTAAATCATGCATAAAAGAGATCAGAGAAGAACTCAAATAAAACAAGGATAGATCTGATCATAAACTCACAATTCATCGGATCCCAACAAACACACCGCACAAAGTCATTACATCGGATGGATCTCCATGAAGATCATGGAGACCATTGTATTGAGAAACACAAAGAGAGAGAGAGCCATCTAGCTACTACCTACGGACCCGTAGGTCTATGGTGAACTACTCACGCATCATCGGAGTGGCGGCAAGGGTGATGTAGAGCCCCTTCGTGATGAGTTCCCCCTCCGACGGAGTACCGGAGAAGGCCTCCAGATGGGATCTTGCGAGAATAGAGGCTTGTGGTGGAGGAAAAAGTATTTCGTGGACTCCTGTAGGGTTTTTGGAATTCTTCTGAATTTATAGAGGCGGAAGTAGGGCAAAAGGAGGCAGAGGGGGCCCACATGGCACTGGGGCGCCCCCCGGGGCATGCCCTGGTGCCATGTGGGGCCCTCTGGAAGCTTCTTCCTTGGCTTCCAAGTTGACGTTGATCCTTATCTCCAGAAAAAAATCTCCACAAAGTTTCGGGACGATTTGATCTTATCTGATAGTGATTTTCTGTAAAACAAAAATAAAGCAGAAAACAGGAACTGGCACAAGGCAATAAGTTAATAGGTTAGTCCGCAAAAATGATATAAAAAGGTATGAAATGATATTAAAAACATCCTAGAATAATAATATCATAGCATGGAACAAGGAAAAATAATAGATATGTTGGAGACATATCAGTATCCCCATGCTTAACTCCTGCTCGTCCTCGAGTAGGAAAGTGACAAAACATATTTTTGATTGTGAAATGCTACCCAACATATTCATCAAGTTATTTTCATAGCATAGACATGAGGACTTGTATGATTCAAAGCAATAGTCTATAGTTTGACATGAAGACATAAATACTCAAGTAATGCTAACAAGCAACCATGCCTTCCAAAATAACAATGCTAAAGAAAATTATCCTTAGCCCATTATGCTCAATCATTGATCCATTCATGAAACACACTCGAATATCAATCATACTTCATGCACACACATGATCACATGACCCCCTAGTTGGTGCTTTTAAAGAGAAGGATGAGACTCAACGTAAAAATAAATAGAAAGGCCCTTCGCAGAGGGAAGCATTGATTTACAGAGGTGCCAGAGCTCAAGTTTTTTAAAGAAAGAGATGAAAAATTTATTTTGGGAGGCATGCTTTTCTCGTCAACGAAAACGACTTAGAGTTCCCAATACCTTCCACGCTAGATACATCATAGACGGTTCCCAAACATAAAAGTAAAAGTTTTTTTCCCAATCATCGTTCTATGGTTTTGAGACTTTGCCCCTTTTTTCCATTCATATCCGAAGGAGTATTTTTTTTTAGAGTTTTCTCTCTTTTTGTAATTTTTGCAATTCGGGACTGGGCATCCCTATTACCACCACACTCTTGTGCAATGACAATTGAATAAACACTCATCTTGAGAATGACATATCCAACATGGAACTCATCGGCCACCCCTCACCGCTTCATGAGCGATACAGGCACTCAAAAGAGAAATTATTTTTGAGAATTTTTTAGAGATGGCACATGTAAATTTACTTAGGACGACATTGAAATACCGCATATAGGTAGATATGGTGGACACAATTGGTAAAACAAGTTTAAGGTAATGGATGCACAAGCGGTATTCCCACTTAGTACAAATGGAGGCTAGCATTAAGATTGAGAAGCGACCAACTAATAAACCATAATGATGCACATGCATACATAAAACATAACGAACACCGAATAATGCACCACAGGTAGGATGTAACTTCATTGCATAACTATTGACTTTATGTGCTTGCATAGGGAATCATAAACCTTAACATCAATATTCATACTAGAGCATAATTACTCATGAACATAACTCACATATCATCATATACATATCTCAAAACTATTGCAAAGAATCAAGTTTTTCATGTCCCATAAAAATTTTATTCTAGTTTTCATTATCCCTCTTGAATATTCATCACATGGACTCAATGTGATCTTGGATCACTTAAATAGAAATGAAGAGTCTTGAGCTTTTGCCAATCCATGTCCTTAGCATTTTGAGGGGTCCACATCTCTAATCCATGACATGCCAATCATTGAACATCCTGAAATATTTATCTTGAATCGGTATTAGTTCAATGAGATATATGTTGTTATGAATTACCAAAACCACCCGGGGATTAGTTGCACTTTCAATCTCCCCCTTTTTGGTAATTGATGACAACATATAGATCAAATCTTCGACAAATGATTAAATGAATGAAATACATCGTCGCTTTGAGAAGTATGTGATAAGCAAGAGCTCCCCCTAAATTTGTGCATTATTAAAGATTTGCGTTTGAATGCAAATGCACAATCGATTAGGATCATGGTTACTCTTCCATATCACATACATCTTGGTGGAGCACACAAAATGATAAGAATGAAATAACATGCACGGATCACCAAAAACATAAGTGAATGATTATACAAAGATAGTGATAAAGATTAGCATTAAGCATTACATGAAGCATAACATGATCAATCACACAACCAAACATAGTAGTACATAGTATCTCACGAGCATAAACAACTATGTAGCAGAAATCAAATGGACATAGTAGCAAGAACATGAGAGAAAATCAAAGAGCAAAAGCGAGACACACACTCTCTCTCTCAGCCTAATGATCTATACAATTTCTCCCCCTTTGGAAACAAGTACCAAAAAGCTTGAAAAGATGTAGAGCTATACGGCTCTCTAGGCACGATCCTCTGGAGCTCCTGAAGGTGTCTTCTGGCTTGTGGCTCTGGTTTGTGTAGATGACGTTGAGAGAATTGCGTCTGCAAATGATTCAGCTGAGGTCTGTTGTACTTGTGGTGTAGTTACTGGTGGTGGCACTGGAGTAGTGGTAGCAGGTGCAGAGTGAGTGGTCCTTGTGTCTGCAACTGGCATGGCTGAAGATCTTTGTGCCCTTGGCACAGTCTGAAACCTCTCAGTGGTAGGTCTATCATCTCCACTATCCTCAGTAGCAGCACGTGACAGCTCAACATCATCTTTGAGCTTCTCCACAATGGTTTGAATTTCAGTGACCTTCACATCAAGATCATAGAATTTGGACTCAACAATCCGCTCTAGACTAACCCGGTTCTTGGTGAGGTTGGCCAGACTTCACTCAATCCTCAGGGTGGCCTCTAGCAGATAGGTCATCTGATCATTCTTTGACTTGAGGTTGGCAGTAGGTGCATTTGAAGCTGTGGCTTTCTCTACTTCTTTAGCTGCTCGGATCTTCTCTTGTGCTTGAGCAGATGTGGGATGGGAAGGGTCCATCACCACTACATTATCCTCAAATTCAGGTTGAAGAGGGCGATGCTCACGATCAAGTAGATAAGTGCGTGTTCCAACCTTGGAATTTATAAGCATCTGAATATGTGGAGCATATCCATAAGATCACTTCTGATCCGCAGCTGTCCTCTTGATTGTATCAACAATCAAACTCATAACTTTGAACTTCTGTGGCACATCAAATAGATGGAGCAAGTTGATGGAGTGGCCACGAATCATCTTGTCATCTCCAGACTTGGGCAACAAAGTGTACCTCAAAATGGTGTTAATAGTGGCCAGCCCAGCAAGCAGGTGTTTCAAAGATCCAAGCTTGTGTGTCTCAAGGTCTTTTTCAGGAATAGTCTTATATATATTTGCCATAGAGTTGTGGTCCATCCTGGGCTTCCCGTACACATCTGTGTCATTTTCATATTCCTTGGGAGCATCAATGAGAGCAGCCCACTCAGAGATGGTTGACTGGTATCTGGAACCCTCAGTCATCCATACAATTCTTCCATTTGGATAGAAGTGAGCTGTGGAGTAGAATTGCATGATCATCTCATCATTCCACTTTGTGAGCTTCTGACCAACAAAGTTGTCAACTCCTGCTATCCTGAAACTCTCATGAACATGGGGGAAGTAATCTTCATTCTCATCAATGTATTCCCAGTCCACCCACTTCATGTCACTGACAATTGGCTTCTTATCAAGCAAAATAGTCTCATAGAAATCTTGTTCTTCTTTGGTATGGAAGCGGTAGTCACATGCAGTCCTTCTCCTAGCAGAATATGGATCCACTTTCCTCCATTCTCGCATACCCTTGTCTTTCCTTGACATCATAATTTCTGCAACTAGATGTGCATTATCATGATCTGGGATCTTGGGCTTGAGCTTCCTGAGCACTAGCGGCTCATCATCAACATTTGCTTCAGGCACTGGGGCCTTGTTCTTCTCAAGAGCTGGAATGTTCTTCGTAGATCTCTTAGGTGCTTGTGATTTAGGCTTGGACTTGGGCTTGGAGGGAGCAGCAGCTGACTCCATGGCATCAGACATGAGCTTTTGTGCCTTCTGGAGGTGCTTCAGCATGCTCTTCCTCTTCTTCTTCATCGTCTTCTTCCCTCATGGGAGGTTTGCCAACAACTGTAGCAGTAGTTTTTTTGGCCCTCTTCTTCTTCTTGTTTGCATGACCCATTTCATCATCTGATTGCTCAAGAGTGAATGTCATTGTTTCTCTGGGTGCTATTTTCTTGGTTGTCTTGGAGATTGGGACTTTCTTTACAGCACTCTTCTCTTTGGCAGAAGATTTTGAGCTAGCAGCTGTGTCATACTCCGTAGAAACAACTTTCTTCTTAGAGATCACTTCCTCTGGCTGGAAATCTTCATCCTCAGTTTCAGAAGTTTTCTTATTTGTTCTGGTCCTTGTGGCAGCCTTTGGAAGATCTGGAGAGCTTCCCTCTGAACATTCTGCTCTGACTCATTCTGACTATCACTGGCACTTTACATCTTGCAAACTGACCCTGTGAATAGATGGGTATGGGTAGACTAGATGAGTTATCACAAAAAGCAGATAGTTTTAAAAAAATTGAATCCAAACTTCAGTTCTAGGTTTTCACAGAAAGCATTTCGGAGCTACCAAGTTGATCATTTTGGTGACACCGAAGCACACACAGAGCCTAAACACACCGTTTTGGTAAGACCGAGAAATGGTTCGGTGGCTCCGAGTTGCTAGGGTTTCACTAATACTTTACTTTCGGTTTCACTGATTAGTACATTTCAGTGGAACCGAGTTGTACTTGTGCAATGGCCAGAGCCAATCGGCGGGACCGAAAATTTCAATTCGGTGGGTCCGAGATGAGTTTGGCGGAAACTTAAACTTAATTTTTTTTCTTCGAGCTTATTCTAATGAACTAATCTGGTGGATTGAAGAATCTCAAACGTGGCAAGATACATGGCAAAACCCTTGTGCATTGAATCAGAAGAAATGAAGCACGAGAGGGTCAAATCTCACCCTAACTTGGTGGAGATCCTCTACGACAGCAACAGCGGGGAAGATTCCCGTTGACGGTGGCAGATTCCTGTGACAGAGATGCATAGGAGACGACGGCGATGATCCGGAGACCAAGGGGCGGTAGCAATGGGGCGCGGGCTCGAGACATTTGAAGAATTTTTCAACCGTACGGGCCAGTCGATATATATACCCATATGCTGTCGGTGGCACCGAATGGAATGAATCGGTGGCACCGAGATATGAGACCGTGTGCAATTTAGCAAATCAGTGGGACCGAGTCGGTCTAATTGGTAGCACCGAGATAAAAACCTAGATCAGTCTTTATGACTTCGGTTCGACCGAGTTTGAGTGGATTGGTCTGACCGAAATGCATTAAGAAGGTTTTGGAGGTCAGCCCTTGACGGATCGGTGGCTCTGAGTGATCCTCACCCGGAGGGTCCGAAAAGAACTTGTTCATTTTTTGTGATATAACATGAAAATAATTTGAGACAAGAAGAGCATAGATAGCTAGAGGAGGTTCTTAGGCATTCTTGTTCATCCACTTGGCCAAAAAAACAAAGCAATCAAAACAACAAGTGGATGTCCTTGAATGGAGAAAATATGCAAACCAACATGCTCACACAATAGAATAGCAAATGAAATATGTGTCAAAGCATGCACAACCAATTCTAGCATCTATCAAGCAATTGGCGATGACTAGGTCATCTATATATGAGTATATTGACTTAGGAGTCAAATAAGAACATTTGATCATAGGTCATACTCATCGTTTAAGCACAAGTAGGGTTACCACTTTTACATAAAGCATTAATGTGTTCACACCATTAGAGTTGCTATAACTCAATTCTTTAGAGCAAAGCTCCCCCTAGATGTGATATCCCCCCAAAGAGGGATGAACTAACCTTGGGTTTTGTCGATGATGACTTCATGTAGATAGTGAAGATGTGGATGCTCAATGTTGATGTAGATCATCAAGAGTCGGGAGCAATCCTTTGGAGTTCTGAACTTTCAATACCTACATGGGTTAGTCCCACACAAGGAACATACAAGAATATCCATAGACATAGAGTGAATTACACATATGATGATGTCCATGTAAGCATTAGGTTACCTTGTCCCTTGTCTTACCAACAAGAGGGTTTGTGACTCCATGAACTAGTGCAAGATATCAAAGTTGATTGCACAAGTCCTTGCCAAGATGAATATGAGTGAAATACGTTGGGGGAGTCACCCTCAAGAACACTCTAGTTCTTCTTCTTTGGGATCCACAACAATATGATGGGAATCCTTGGAGTTGTAGTTGAACTTGATGTAGTAGAGCTTGATGTTGTCTTGGGAACCCACTTGACCAAGGCATTAGGAGCTTCTTCAAATGAGTCAATCTCTTCTTGAAGCTTGTCCTTGCCTTTTAGCTTGCGGTCTTGTCACTAGTGGAGAAACGGCCTTTAGTCCTGGTTGGGAAGGGACTTTAGTCCCGGTTCACCAACCGGGACTAATAAATCGAGACTAAAGGCCCCCACCCTTTAGTCCCGGTTGGCCACGACCCGGGACTAAATCCCTGCCACATGGCCGGCCGCGCACGCCGGGGGCTGGGGGACCTTTAGTCCCGGTTGGTGTCACCAACTGGGACTAAATCCCTGCCACGTGGCAGGCAGCGCGCGCTGGGGGTTGAGGACCTTTAGTCCCAGTTGGTGACACCAACCGGGACTAAAGGTTTAGGGGTTTAGGGTTTATTATTTATTTTTCCTTTTCATTTTGTGTTTTCTATTTAATTCTTTTTCATTTCAAACATATTTTACACTACTACATACTGTACACGTTATGCATATATAATAGAATTTCTCGTAGAACCAATCATATATCATAGAATTTCTTGTACGACCATGCATATATACACACACACACACACACAAATTGGTATATACAATTTCTCCTACAATTTGCCAATCATTATTGATCGAGGGTGTAATGGTATTCTCCGTCGGGAGATATGACCAGCTCAAGCAAAAATCCCGCCATTTCCTCTTAAAGTGCTCGTATGCAGTCCTTTGGTAGGAGCATATCCCGCATCTCCACCATCTTTAAAGAAGGAGATCAATATGAATATATTAGTTATGTGTATATATATTAGACCATGATAAAAAAATTGTGAATAGTGTATACGTACCCAAAGATGTCTTGCATCTATACCCCTTTTGGCCATAAAGCGAATGTTCTCACAAACGTAGTATGCACATAAACTAGTCCCCTTTTCCTGCTTCATGCATTTTACGAGAATAGAAATCAATCAGATAATAATCAAGCATGCTAATGGTATTGAAACTAGAATTAAAGAGATGCGCCGACGTAGCTAGTACTACTTAATTACCTTGGACCGTCGCCATTTCAGCTGTGATTTCCATTCACCGACAACCTCTTTGATGAACTTTTTCCAAACCCTGCCCAGCAAAGAAAATGAATAAAGGAGTTATATATTAATTACTTGATATCAGGAAATGAACTAAAGAGGCCGACATAGTGCGATAATGATTGAAATTACCTGTCAAACGTCAAAAACAGCTGATGTCTTCTTCAGGGTCTTTACGAAGTGAGTCCAGTACTTCAACAGTTCCCTCGTCAACTCTAATGATTAGCAGGATCCAGTGGAATCTGCACACACATTTGTATAAGCGGGCATGCATAACTCATCAACTATACTTAACATCGAGTAAGCAAAAATAGAATTTGCAGTACAAGACAGTTACACTCACTTGAAGTTGTAAGGCAAAAGTATTTCTGGTCTGGTATTTAGTTCCTTAAAAACATTAGCAAGCTATTCTTTGTGTCTTGTTTGTGGTTAGTTAACACATTTTCATTAACGGTATTTGGGTCAATGAACCCAATGCCATAGACTCCATCTCTTTTCAATTCAAAAATCTTCATTCTGCATAATACCACACAAAAGAATATAGTGAGGATAATTACAGGCAATGAATGAGCTGAGCTAGAGACTTAAATTATAGAAAGAAATCACTTACAGACAATAGCAACTGATGAGAGATTTATCGAGTGCGTCTTGATTGAATAACTGAATTTTTCTGGAAATTCAATCCACACATCTTTTCCATGGAAATAATGCTCTGGCTTGACTTTCACTATGAGGCTCTCTCGTCAGGCCTTTATTTCTCTCAGGTACCAGTCATGCAATCTGTACATTTGCATTGATAGAAGCTTCTCCCCAGGCCTGACCAGAGGCTTCCCAGGGACATATTTCCATGCTAGTTCCTTTGGATCCATCATGGGGACTTCCTCGATGCCTAGGAGTTGTTCAACAATGATACCAAACTCTCTAGCCTTCTCTCTATCAGCGTCGGTTACCGCCTTATCGGTACTCACCTTGAGCGGGGGGATCGACTACACTGCCTGTTCTCCGAGCTGGGGAACAGTTTTCCCGCATTTATTATTACTACCTGTACCGCTCGACTGCTGATTTTTTTGTCGATGATATGACTTGCTAATAGAGCATTCATAGTCTGATCGCCTTTTCTCCACAGCTGGTTTAGCAAGATCCACAAAGTGTTGTACGACTTTCTCGGGTATTTTTCCTTCGACGGCGGGGATGGTTTTGGTACAAAATGGGCCTTCACTTAGGCATCCACGACCGCTTTGTTTTCCTCAAAAGTCAACTCGTAAGCTAACTTCTTTTTGGCAGGAGGCTCTGGTTTCTTCTTTGGTGCTCTCTTCTGCTTTGGAGTTAACTGACGCGGTGGAGATTGATATTGTGTACTCGCACTGGGCTCCGTCTTGGGGTGGGGTGGATTCGGCTAATGCGGCGGAGATCGATATGGCGGACTTGCGCTGCGCTCCATCTTGAGGTGGGTTGTAGTCGGGTGACGCGATGGACTTGGAGGAGGAGTCAATGGCCTTGGCACCGAGTTTGGAAACACGATGCCTTCCTTTCTCCATCAAATGAGACCATGTGCACATATGGCTTCTCCCAGTATCTGCTCCCCTTGACCTCCAGGAAAGTCAAGCTCTAGTGAGTCATATCCCGACAGAACTTCATCCACCCCGACCCGAGCATAGCCATGTGGAATCGGATTGCCGTGGATGGTTGCGTCAGGTGCATTAGGTAAAGCTAAGCCATCCGCCACCTTCATGGATATGTTCTTCATTTTCATGTGTAGCTAACAATTTGTCATCTCTTGGATATCATCCACAGGGTAGCGAGCCAGCAGTGCATCATCGGCTGGGACCCTCGTGGAACCCACGCTGCTTTTTGCCATAGATGGGATGGTACTATCCAATGCTGGATCTGGTTGCTCCTGCCGCTGAGACGCCCTTTGCTGGCTAAGTGTGTCGATCTGCTCCTGTTGCCGCATGAAAGCGCGTTCCAACTCCGCATTCTTTGATTCTACCTTTTGAAGCATGTCTTCATCCTGCTTCTTCTTTCTCGCACGGCTTCTGTAAGTGTCATTCCACTCCGCAAACCCCTCAACCCACGGAACAACGCCTTTGCCTTGTGTTCGTCCCGGGTGTTCAGGATTCTTCAGGGCGCGTGTAAGCTCGTCGTTCTCTCTCTCAGGCTGGAACGCCCCTGTTCAAGCCTCTTGTATTGCTACACTTAAAGCGTCTGAGGCTTCTTTAAGACTTGCCTGTTCAATAATCTCCCCTGTCTTTGGGTCCAAATTTCCCCCATGTGCATAAAACCAAGTCGTGCACCTGTCGGGCCAACCCACTGTTTGTGGAGTGACCCCTGCAGCAATCATCTTTTCCTCAGATTCTTCCCACTTAGGCAACCTAGTCTTGTAGCCACCTGGACCCAGAACATGGTGAATTTTTTTTCTCAGCATTTATCTTGTTTTTCCTCGACTGTTCCTTAGCTGCTTTCGATTCCTTAAACTCCACAAATAAGTCCCAGTGATCTTTTACCTTCTCTAGTGGTCCAGTGAATTCTGGAGTCTTCTTTTCTGCCTTGACATAGTCGGCCCATAATCTTTTCTTCCAAGTCTGGAATTGTGTGGCCATCTTCTTAAGAGTAAACTGCTTGACTTTCTCCCGTTCGCGATCTGTGAAACCCTCTGGTAGGTTGAAATGTGACATGAGCGTATCTCAAAGCAGATTTTTTGATCTTTCATCGACAAAACTAACTCTTCGATCTTCCTTCGGCTTATTCCATTCTTGAACAGTGATCGGGATTTGGTCCCTAACAATAACTCCGTATTGACGTATAAATTTGTCCACATTCTTTTTAGGAGCAATCAATTCGCCATCTGCTTTGATTGCATCGATGTTGTACTTTATGCCATCGGGCAACTTTTTGGCCGGGCCACATATGTACTACCCTTGTAGAAGATTTGCTCAATCCAGAGGGCTAAAAGAAGGAAGATTCGTCAATATATATATATATACAAATCAATTAATACATGTAATGGTCACTAGAGGCCTTATATATATATTTATATATATACCTCGCCAGACTTTGTTAATTGAAGAACATTTCCTTCACCATCAATGTTTGTGTGCCCTTCCTCTCTTGGTTCTTCCTCAATTCCCTCACCGGAATCATTCAGATATTGTGAGCCATCATCTAGTTCAATCTCTGGGTTTTGGGAGCGTATCATGTCGAACAAATATCCTCTTGATCATGGTCATCTCTGCGGCTATTGTCCATAGCTTAACTAATCCAGAAGAAATATAAAACAATTTAGTATTCAAATTAGAATGCATTCAATAAGCAAAAACTGAATCATAGTAGTCAGCCGCTGAAGAGGTTAGATCTGAGGGGTGAGGGATGACGAGGAGGATTTTTTAGCAAGATCATCATATAATATCACTAATACATATCGAATAATCTAGTTAATGCATCATCGAATATTATCAAATATTATCACTAATACATCTCGAATATTATCATATAACATCACTAATACAGCTCGAATATTATCGAATAATCCAGTTGACTCACGGTTCCTGAGGCACGGGCTGTGGACACCCAAAGAGAAGGAACCATCACGGGATCATAGCTCGGGTGAGATCCCTGAAGAACCTGACAGGTATTGGAGAACCTGACGTCCAATGCAACCATGTAGCGACAGATGTGCTTGCCCTCCTCCATGACACGGCGACGTGCCACCTCCTCGGGGGTCGGCTGTCTCCGCACCGAAAGTGGCCCACATGACCGCCACCAAAGAAGCTCTGGGTCGATGACGGGAGCCTGATTCCTCACCAAGCTGCGCGCCCTGGAAGGTAGCACCTCCCAGTGCCAGCCCAGCGGAGCCCAGTCCCGGACATGGCGCCTCTCAAGCAGGTTGTCGCCGCCGAGTCGACGAGGAGGATGCGGGCCGGGCATCATCGACGTCGAGAACAAATTCTTATTGAAAGGACCGAGATGACGACTAGAGGGGGGTGAATAGGTGTTTTAAAAACTTTTACGGATTTGGCTTTATCCTAATGCGGAATTAAACTAAACAAATACCTTTCAAGCACAAATCCTAAATATGCTAGGCTCAACTAAGTGCACCAACAATCTCTGCTAAACAAGATAGGCACTTAAGGAAACTAGCAAGCACAAACTATATCACAAGAGATGGAAATGTAGGAACAACTAAGCAATTCAACTAGCATAAGATATATCAGTATGAGCAAGTATGAATTGCGGATAGTAAAGGGTGTGGGTATGAGATAACCACAAGTGAGTCGGGGACGTGGATTTATCCCGAAGTTCACACTCGTGAGAGTGCTAATCTCCGTTAGAGCGGCGCGGAAGCCAAAGCTTCGGGGCACCACCAAGTGGCTCACCGTATTCTCCTTTTCGAGTCACCCCCAACGGATGAGCCTCGATTCACTCGGGGTTGGTCTTGAAGGCGACCACCACACCTTTACAAACTTCTCCGGAGCACACCACAAGCAAGGAAGCTTCCGGAGGAACCTTGACCACCTAGGCCACTTCACACCCTTCCCCGGAGCACACCACAAGAGGAAGCTTCCGGGGGGAACCTCGGCCACCTAGGCCTCTTCACAATCTTCTCAAGAATATCACCAAACCATCTAGGAGGCTGAAACCTCCAAGAGTAATAAACTCACAGCCTCTCACTCGAACAAATCGATGCGGGGAGCTCAAACCAATGCAACAAATGCAATGCAATGTCAAGCAACAAATGCTCAACACACTCTCTCAATCTCATAAGATGCACTCTCGAAAGTAGGAGATTGAAGAGAGGGGATGCAATGGAGGAGATCAACAAATGGCTCCAAAATCTATCCACAAATCCCCCTTCACATAGAAGAGAGATAGTGGCTTGGGAAAGGTGGAGAGAGGCTCAAAATGGTGTTTAGAAAGTGTGTGAACAACCCCCAACCGGTGGGAGGAAGGAGCCCTTAAATAGCCAAAACCCAAAACTAGCCGTTGGGGCTCAACGGGCAGTTCCTGGACACCCCGTGCCCACGGGGCCCCGTGCGCATGGTACAAGCCCGTGGGCACGGGGGCCCGTGCCCATGGGGGTCAAATACCCCGTGCCAACGGGGTACCCAGGACAGCCTGCAGCAGTCCACTAAAACAATGATAACTATGGCATACGGACTCTGATTCGATGATCTTGGGCTCGTTTTGAAGCTATGGAGAAGCCCAAGGTCCTCACATAGAGAACCACCCAAGATCAACAAGAAAGAATGATGCAAAATATGAAAAGGTTTGAGCTCTCTACATGCGACGTGATCAAGCTACTCGCCCGAAAGTCCCTCTTGATAGTACCACTACAAGAAATATGCTATCTTGTGACCTCCACTATTGGTCACTAAAATGGTCACTGGTTTCCGTTTATGACCTTTTTGTGACAAAAACTGATGGTCAAAAGCTGGCCGTCATTAATTGAAATTAACGACCTTCCTTCTGGAAAGGTTATAGACGTTTATGACCAAAAACAAAGGTCATAGGCTCTACGACCTTTTTTTTGGTCACTAGCAGTGCACCCATGCCACGCCGGATCCACGGTGGCAAGCTGACCTGGCAGCATTACGACCAAATAAGGTCATAAATTAGAATCAGCCCGGTCCATTTCAACCGTCTACATGGGCCAAGCCCAATAATTCTGCCCATTTTACTCTTTTTTTTCCTCTTTATTTTGCTTAGCTTCATGGGCCTGGCCCAATAATTTGGCCTTTTATTTTTTGGGTCTCATCTATTTTTCTTTTGGGCCTCGGCCTTTTTTCAGTCCATTTCCTTAATTTTTAGTCTTTCATGTGAATATTATTTGGTAAATTGCCTTTTGGATGCCAAATACTACTAGGTCCCACTTCTCAGGTTCTAATTAACAACAGCCCAGGTTTCCACTTCCACAATTTGAAACAATTATTTCAATGAGAACAGTAAACAGATGAAAATTATCAAAACGCATGCCAATTAGCCAAAATACTACAAATATACTTCTCAGGTTGTCCTAGGTTAGAGCTCTTGTAATCGCACAATCTTTACATCGTTCATTTCACCAAGATACTATCATACTACAAATATACTTCTGACTTCTTCACTTCCAGGCTAGAGCTCTTGTAAATGTTCGTAGAGGCTGCGAAGCAGCATGACCTTGTTGAGCAGCAGATCATCAGCATCATCCCAGGTTGGATCAGCTCAGTAGAGCATCCCCGGTCGTTGCCATGACTTGAGCAGCAACATCTCAGGTTGATAACCAGACCCTGCAACGAGCAGCAGCAGTTGATCTAGCATTCCTGCACTGCAATAGCAACAGCAGATCTGATCAGCAATAGTACAACATATAGTATCGGCAACATTAACTACTCCAAATCAACAGCAGCTACAGCATATCAGATCAACAACTACTACAGCAGATCAAATTAGATCAACAACTACTACTACAGCAAGATCAACAGAGCATCCACTAATCACTATTAGCCCTAGTTGAGCATTTAAGTTGGCACATGACGAAGTAAACATTCAGTGAACATGGAATATCCAGGAGTTAAAGATTTAGCATGTAGTGAACATGGAATCTTTCACATACACAACAACTCTAAAAATAGACAATGCATGCAATTCCCCGGACCAACGGCACAAAAACAACGACCTCCCCCATGAGCATCTCAGTATCACTTACATCATAGACTCCAAACAGAAAGCAACATGTACAACGTGAGCATGTAAATCGGGACACACACCTGTACTGCTGTACAACATCTAGCCACCGTGGCAGAGGCCATGCTGCATGTGTGCCTCCCTTGTGAGTGGGACTGCATCTATACAATTGTATAGTGGAAAAGGAATTAGAACTAAACGACAATTATTAGTATAACAGAAGGCAGAGACTGTACTGTGCTCTGTGCAATTTTATCAGTAAAAGCTGAAGTTATAAAACAAAATGTAACAGTATAAACAGGTAGAGACTGTGCAAGTTCATCAGTACAAGCTAGATATATAAACAACATTTAACTGCATAAACAAAAGGCAAAGACTGTACTGCACAAGCGTATTACTATAAACTGAATCTATAAACAAAATTTAAAGTACAGATAAAATGCAGACTGTACTGAGTGTAGTACTATTGTGCTAATTTATTAGTATAAACTGAACTTTGTTCAGTGATGCATCGTGTGCTGCTGTGCTTGTTCTAGCCGAGGAGAACCTGTGTAATTGACTACTGGCGTGTACTAGCAAGTGAGCTATATACTAGCAACCTGGCATGATTATGTGCATCATGTAATTAACTATTTGTGCTTCAGTGCCGCAGTGAGCAGTGAGCTATGTACAGACATGAACTCTAGTATCCGGCAGATCAGAAGAGGAAGGACAGAACATGAACAACCTTCCATGGCGTCATGTACTAAACCTACAACATTCTGATTGTCCCATTGGAAACAAAAATTCCAATGGATTAAGCCACGTTTGTACTAAACCTACCATATATTCCCATCTAATTTATTCCAATGGATTATGCCACGTTAGTACTGAACCTACAACATTCTAATTACCTGCAACAAATCAGTAGCATACATGACATCAAAGGGATGCAAACTAGATAAATTAGTAGTCTTCTACAGCACAGAACAGTATGCATTCTAACTTGCAGCAGCAAATCAGTAACTAGATGACCACCAACAACACAAATCAGCTCGAACAAATCAACAGTCAGTCAGTCAGTTAGGTGTAAGCTGCCCATGTGTACAGAAACAAGAACATATGGATCAATATGCATTAGCAGCAACAGAAATTGACCCTAGCTAATCCGGCTGTAGCTCATCCATGGCAGTCAAGGGAAATATTAGAACAGATGAGTAGTACAAGCTATCAATGATTTTCCACTTTAGAACAGGGCACATGCATCAATTTTTATAGTCTAGAACAAAGAAGACAGTGTTGAAGGACCTAGGATACCAAATTGATCTTAGAAATGAAAATTGCAATAGGTACTAAATGTATATGGCTATACATAAACCAGTAGTAGTACTACTACTAGATCAAAAGATGTTGCATGGTAAATCTCCAAAGTATACAACCAAGAATATAAGAATAAACCTGTTACATAGTACTGCTACGTAATTGAAATGCAAAAGATACATCTCCCATGTTCAGCAATCAGGATCAACCATGGAGTTTCTACTACTCCTACATCAGTAATCTGATTATTTAAGATGCTAATGTTTACTTTTGAAGTACAGTTATGGTTATCTCAAAGAATTTTTGCCTCATAAACATGCATGGAATTTCTATCTCAAAGAAGTATACATATTTATCTTGTTTAATTAGGCCAGCAGCACAAAACAACCATGCAGAAATGTCAGGGCAACACAGCAGCAAGGTATCATGCATACCAACACAGTAACACTGCAGATATGTTAGACCAAAAGATGTGAGAGCGAAGGTAGACTACACCAACACTAACTAGGTAACAGAATTACTTAAGACTGTAGCTCAGGAATTCGTTATCCATGCTAATATAAAATTCACTCAAATGGAGCCTTGGAAACACCCTTTCCCAAGTAGTCAGATCCATATATCGTCCCTCAGTTCCAAAGCTTCATAAAGACCTACAGAAGAGGGATGATTCAGACAAGATTAGTTCAACAAAAATAATACAATAACATTCGGTAAATAATGATATAAATAAGAGTTTGTGCCTTCACTAGTCAGGAACTCAGGAACCAAAGCAAAATTTTAAGGTTGAAAAGGAGAGAGCGACGATAATACATAGGTGCCCGGACGTATCCAAAGAATCATGTAGGTATTTAAAGTCTGCTCATTCTAGTAAGAGAAGTGACAAAATTGATGGGAAAAGTGTATAATTTATCAGGCCAAACTGATTGTTTCTATTTCGCTCACTGAATCGTAACTTCGCCTGAAATCATAACTTGCATATTCCCAAATATCAAGCATTCGAGCCTACCCCAGATTTGCATGCTCAACTGCCTAGAATATAGATGATGGGAAAATGTGGCAAGCAATCAATCCTATTTCTGCACTGAGATCCCAGACCGAATGTTGGGGTCACCGACTCGCAGGCAAGAGAACGAATCATATGCAGAAGAAAACTTGAGCGACTGAAACCATACGCTGGTGGCATTTGCCATTCTTCGATACAGCGTGCTCCCATGGAATTCCCAGACTGGCCGAGGGGCAGCTGTAATCCGCATCCTACCAACCTACCGGCCCACCCACCCAAAACACCTCGAATCTAGCCCATCAGAAACCTACGGGCCCGGCGACGGCCGAATCACCAGATCGAAAACAAGCCGTTGCTGCGTACGCCCGCCCTACCAGATCGAATCGAACCGGACCACAACGTACAGATCGGGGAGACGGACGGAGGACGGGCGCGTGCGGGCGTACCTCGACGGGTTGCCGCGGCTGTCGACGGTGGCGGGCCTTCACGGACTGGATAGTCGCCGCCATGGCCGGGGCCGAAGCTTGGAGAAGAAGCCATGGCGGCTACCACCCGAGTAGTCCAGGCGTCCTCATCGCCGGTGAGGATCCATCTTCGCCTTCATGGGTGCCTGGAGAGAGAGAGATTCAGATAGAGAAATCATGACAAATAGAGAGTAGGGGAAGAGAGAGAGGCGGCCTGATCCGGCGAACGAAGCGGCCGCTGCACCCGGGCACCAGATCCTGCTCGCTGATCCGCTCCTGCCTCGTCTGCATCATGCGCATCTGGCGTGAGGTGGGAGGTAGGGAGTTCCGGTCGGATCTGGCCACGACATGAGAAGCTCGAGTCGGCCTAGGAGGAGAGGGAAGGGGCCGACGGAGATGAGGTTGGGGCAGAGTCGAAGTCGACCGCGGAGGGCGAGCTGCGGCGGGGGAGTGGAAGGCGAGGCGGGCGAGGACGGGTGCGCGCGGAGGCTGGAGGTGGAGGCTGCGCGGAGGCGGGCGAGGACGGGTGCGCGCGGAGGCGGACGGCGGCGGATCTGAGGGAGGGAGAGGGGAGATGGTGGGAGACAGAGGCGAGGCGGAGAGGGAAGGACGGTGGCGGCGGCGATGGGGAAAAGGGAGCGGCAGCGGCGATTGGGAGAAGGGGGCTAGGGTTTCGTGGGTGGACGAGGATGAGAGGGATACGGGGTGATTCGGGAGGGGGTGAGAGCGATGAGGGGGTGTGGGATGCCGTTGGATCCGGGTGCATCCAACAGTGCTTAATTCATGATCCGCGTGAGCTGATTTTAGACCAATCAGAACGCAGTATCCCTTTTGATGATGTTAAGACTATTTAAATTGGTCGTAATCGATCGAAAACAAGATTTTGAATCATGTCTCCTATTTGACGACCTAAGAAATATATAAAAATAAATAGAAATCAAAAACCTTCGCATTGTGTCACCAAGTGTGACCTACTTTTCAGTAAAAATAACAAACTTTGAATAATGTAAATATCATTAAAAAAAATGTTCTAAGATATGAGTTTTTTTGTAAAAGAATCATTTTTCGAGTGTCAAAATGATTTTTTTTATAAAGAACAATAGCAAATATTTGTTGCAAATTTGGAGCACATCTATTTTATAATTCACAATCATAGCACATGTGGAGCACATCAAATACTTTTTCAAGCTTATGTAATTGTGTTTTTCTATTTGTTTCTCTTGTATTTTTTGCATAAGGGTGCATTTTGGAATGACATAGTTTGTTCAAATGATCTCATATTGTGCACAAGGATGCATCTTGGATTCCAAACAATGTTGCCTAAGGGAGTTTTCATTTTCTTTGGACGGAAAATTCATTTTCCATTTTCCGAGAGCCCGAAATGAGTTTTTTTGTAAAGGACCTACCATATATTTGTTGCAAAATTGGACCAAATCAATTTTATAAAATACTAGGCCATATTTAATGCACAATTGACAAAATGGTTGGGTGTCAAAAGTTTTGATCCACCTCTGGTGAAAAAGACAAATTCCCGCCGATTCAGGAGGAAGCGAGTCAAATTTGAACTGGAGCTGCCTCACAGTTTGCTCTTTATTTTTTCCAAAAATCATTTCTAGGTAGATAAGTATCTATTTAATCAGAGAAACATCAAAAGTTTTGCAAGATTCAACCACTAGCTAGGAACGGTCATGCCCGCCGTTTTGACCGCATTTTGAAACGGGCATAAAAATTTCAAAAAAAATTCAAAAAATTGGGAAACCTTCGCATTGTGTCATTATATGTGACTAAGTTTCCAGGAAAAGTAATAAACTTGTAATAAGGCAATTATTTTAAAAAAGTGTTCTCAGAAACGAGCTATCACGTGTGGAGATCAATGGCTTTCAAGCCAAATGATCAATCTTATGGCCACATTCATGGCATAGTTTGTTTAAATGATCTCATATTGTGCACAAAGGTGCATATTGGAATGGCAAACAATATTGCCTAAGGAAGTTTTCACTTTCTTTGGATGAAAAAACCATTTTCCATTTTTCGAGTGCCCAAAAGGAGGTTTTTTTGTGAAGGACCTCCCAAATATTTGTTGCAAAATTGTACCAAATCATTTTTCTAAAATACTAGGCCATATTTAATGCACAATTGACCAAATGGTTGGGTGTAAAAAGTTTTGATCCACCTCTCGTGAAAAAGACAAATTTCCGCCGATTTAGTTGGAAGCGGGTCAAATTTGAACTGTAGCTCCCTTGTAGTTTGCTCTTTATTTTTTCCAAAAATCATTTCTAGGTACATAAGTATCTATTTAATCAGAGAAACACCAAAAAAATTCCAAGATTCAACCACTAGCTAGGAACGGTCATTCCCGCCGTTTTGACCGCATTTTGAAACGGGCATAAAAAATTCAAAAAAAATCAAAAAATTGAGAAACCTTCGCATTGTGTCATTATATGTGGCCAAGTTCCCAGGAAAAATAATAAACTTGTAATAAGGCAATTATTTTAAAAAAAGTGTTCTCAGAAACGAGCTATCACGTGTGGAGATCAATGGCTTTCAAGCCAAATGATCAATCTTATGGCCACATTCATGGCATAGTTTGTTCAAATGATCTCATATTGTGCACAAAGGTGCATATTGGAATGGCAAACAATATTGCCTAAGGAAGTTTTCACTTTCTTTGGACGAAAAAACCATTTTCCACTTTTGAGTGCCCAAAAGGAGGTTTTTTTGTGAAGGACCTCCCAAATATTTGTTGCAAAATTGGACCAAATCATTTTTCTAAAATACTAGGCCATATTTAATGCACAATTGACCAAATGGTTGGGTGTAAAAAGTTTTGATCCACCTCTCGTGAAAAAGACAAATTTCCGCCGATTCAGCTGGAAGCAGGTCAAATTTGAATTGTAGCTGCCTTGTAGTTTGCTCTTTATTTTTTCCAAAAAACATTTCTAGCTACATAAGTATCTATTTAATCATAGAAACACCAAAAAATTCCAAGATTCAACCACTAGCTAGGAACGGTCATTCCCGCCGTTTTGACCGCATTTTGAAACGGGCATAAAAAATTCGAAAAATATCAAAAAATTGGGAAACCTTCTCATTGTGTCATTATATGTGGCCAAGTTCCCAGGAAAAATAATAAGCTTGTAATAAGGCAATTATTTTAAAAAAGTGTTCTCAGAAACGAGCTATCACGTGTGGAGATCAATGGCTTTCAAGCCAAATGATCAATCTTATGGCCACATTCATGGCATAGTTTGTTCAAATGATCCCATATTATGCACAAAGGTGCATATTGGAATGGCAAACAATATTGCCTAAGGAAGTTTTCACTTTCTTTGGACTAAAAAACCATTTTCCATTTTTCAAGTGCCCAAAAGGAGGTTTTTTTGTGAAGGACCTCCCAAATATTTGTTGCAAAATTGGACCAAATCATTTTTCTAAAATACTATGCCATATTTAATGCACAATTGACCAAATGGTTGGGTGTAAAAAGTTTTGATCCACCTCTCGTGAAAAAGACAAATTTCCGACGATTCAGTTGGAAGCGGGTCAAATTTGAACTGTAGCTGCCTTGTAGTTTGCTCTTTATTTTTTCCAAAAAACATTTCTAGGTACATAAGTATCTATTTAATCAGAGAAACACCAAAAAAATTCCAAGATTCAACAACTAGCTAGGAATGGTCATTCCCGCCGTTTTGACCGCATTTTGAAACGGGCATAAAAAATTCAAAAAATATCAAAAAATTGAGAAACCTTCTCATTGTGTCAGTATATGTGGCCAAGTTCCCAGGAAAAATAATAAGCTTGTAATAAGGCAATTATTTTAAGAAAATTACAACATAAGAATCTCACGAGGAGACTGACCTATGCTCAAAGATGAATTAGCAGCCAAGTGTTTGATTGGCGGTATAGAAAATGCGCATGGCCAATGGGCGTGAGTTTTGGCTGAGGATGATCATCTACTAAGAAGAATGTATTCGCTAATTTTCAGATCAAAAGGAGGACCTAGGTGGTACTTGCTTTGCAAAGTACCACACTGGACAGAAATATGAATGTTGAAGCTGGGCTCAAAATAATGAATGGATTGAGCTGAAATTTGGTGGAGGATGGTTATTTGGGCATTGAAAAGCACCGTAGAAAATTGATACCATTTGGACATGCCAAAGTGGTACTTCCTTCACAATGCTCTTCTATGGACCGAAACTTGGGAAAAGTAGTGAGAGAAATTGGGTGAATGAAATGAGCTCAAATTTGGTGTAGGTAAGTTACATAGGTATGGTCATGCCTTGGTAGATTTTCAGATCATTTGGGTAAGCTTAGCTAGTACTTACTTCACAAAGCTTCTCTCGAGGTAGAAACTTTGGAAATTTCCTGAGAACGATTTACTAGGAAAATGGAGCTGAATATTATCATGTGGCAATGATTTGGGTATGTAAGAGTGCCCAAAGAGTTTGAGGGTAATAGGAGGGGTCTAGATAACACTTGCTTTGTAACATGCCAATCTTGCCATAAAATATAAATTGAACCTGGGCTCACATAGATGATTTGACTGAGCTGCAATTTGGAGGAGGGTGATAATTTGGGCATATGAAGGAACTGTATAAATTTCATGTCATTTGGATATATAAAAAGGTACTTCCTTCACAATGCTTCTAGGTGGACAAAAACTTTGGAAATTTGCCGAGGAAGATTTGCTAGGCAAATGGAGCTGAATTTTGTCATGCGGCAATGATTTGGATAGGAAAGAGTTCCCAAGAATTCCGAGGGCAATCAAGAATATATAAATAGCACTTCCTTCATGAAGTGCTGTTGTGAACAGAATAGGAAAATGAATATTGTTGAATTATTTTTGAACTAGGCAAGGAAGGATTTTTACATATTTGACGAAGATATGACCCAAAGAATTTATGAGATTTTTTTGGGAATTTTTGGAATGACAGAAATATAGGTTGCTTCACAACCTAGGGCAAAAATTGACACATGGACATGACACATAGGCAAAACTGATGGGTGGCGCCAAGTCATACCAATCCACCACAATTTACAAGGTTATGACCATCTATATTGGTCATGATCAGCTAGAAATAAGGCAGCCGACTAGTGTTGTCTGCTTTATGACCATTTTGTGTAAGGAAATTACGACCTTTCTGACCAAAATGGTCATTATGATTTAGGATTTGGAGCCCCCCGAACAGCTTTTGACCAATTGGTCTCAAATGGTCATAGATCTATGACCAATTCTTCCAGGGTCACTGACAGAAGGTCACTAGTGACATATTTCTTGTAGTGTACGGCTATCAAACCTATAATCCAGTCTCCCACCAAGCACTATGAGACCGGCAAAACTAGGAAATCCTAGCTAAGTAATACCTTTGCCTTGCATATTCAACTTGAGCATGATGAATATTTTACTGCTTGTCTAAAGTTGGAATCCCTTTCTTGTCCACAACCACTTGGTGAAGATACTCGAAATGCTTCCTCATATTGCAATGAGGGAAGCCTTAACTTAAGCCCATCTTCACATGTGCGTTATCATGATGTGGACTGCAAGCTTCAAAGCATATAGCCTCCAACTTCTCATCTTGCACTTGGACTCCTCAAATCCAATGACCATCACCACTTGATGTCATCCACACATAGGCTACTTGAAATCTTTCCTTTTGATGCAAGCCCATGAGAAACACCTAACCCACATAGACATAACAAACACATAGCATGTGTTAGGTAGCAAAGCACAATTCATAACTACTTACCATACCACTAGATCACTTGATCTCACGTGGTACAATGTTTGCGCTTTGTGAGTCGACCATCTAGATATAATCTTCGAGCTTCATCTTTGTCAACCAACATCTTTACTTTATGCCCCATATTGGTTTCTTGAAAGCCACAATGAACTCTTCATTTCCCTTCATTGCTTCAAGACTATATCACCAAAGACTCTTTCATGACCATATCAAGTTCCACAATGAATATCATCTTGGTCACCACTTGCCCTTCTAAAAACTCCATCATAATCTCTTAAGAGGCACAATGAATTCTTCACTCTAGTTGCTTGCTTCAAGACTTGATCAACCTAAACCCAACACATGAGCTCACCATGATCTTGTCTTGAAACCATAACTTGAATTCTTCTCTTTGATTATTCTCTCAAGCTCTTGATCCTTAAAAGCCCAAATATGTCAATCTTTAAGATCTTCCAATGAACTCCATCACAAGCTCTTGAGAGGCACAATGAATTCTTCACTCCAGTTGCTTGCTTCAAGACTTGATCAATAGAAACCCAACACATGAGCTCACCATGATCTTGTCTTGAAACCATAACTTGAATTCTTCTCTTTGATTATTCTCTCAAGCCCTTGATCCTTAAAAACCCCAAATATGTCAATCTTTGAGATTCTCCAATGAACTCCACCATGAACATAATTAGATTAGGCATTGAAATCAATCTTGATGGCTTTAAATAGAAATCCCCAAAGACCAACTTGAATATAATTAGATTAGGCATTGAACTCGATCTTGATGGCTTCAATAGAAATCCCCGAAGACCAACTTGAAACCTCACCGAACATGGGATCTCGAAAGCCAAACACCTAGACCCCATTAACACGGGGTATCCAGAGAGTTGACACTCGACCCCGTGCGCACGGTATAAGCCCGTGTGCATGGGATATCCAGAGAAGGATACCATGAGGACTTCTTCAGACGCTTTGATGGCATTCTTCACAAAACAACCCAATGCACTTCAAGCATCACTATGGAACATATCTTCATATAAGATTCATTGCACTTGATGCTCCATAGGAATTGTCATTTAATTCCAAAGCTTAGAGCAAATATATCTTCATATATATGGACTTCATCCTTGATTCCATCCAATATCCTTGAGGCACCATCTATGGACAAAACCTTCAAATATATCTCACTGAAAACATTAGTCCATAGAGATTGTCATTAATTACCAAAACCATACTTAGGGGCTACATGCCCTTTCACTTATGAAAACAAATTCCTATGCAATAATTATCATTTTATTATGCTACTCGTATTTAATAAACTTTTACAACTATAGTAGATGGGCAAATTTGAAAAACTCTCGTGTGTGTGTGTGTGTGTATGTTTGCGAAATTTTTCCGACATGTTATACTACAATTTTCTTAACACATTTAATGAAAAAATGGTGCATACCAACCACAAAAATTTTCATAACACTAAAAAGATGTTCTAACAATTAGAAAAGATTTGCATGTTTTTAAACACAATTCAAGGTATTATTGTAAAATGTCAATGTGTGTTACAAAATATTCATCTTGTATTTAATAGGTGTTCAACATGTGTTCAAAAAATGTTGAACATGTATGTTTAATGTGTATTCCAAAAATGTTCAATCATGCTCTAGAAAAGCTCAATATATATCTCAGAAATGTTTAATGTGTTGTTCTTCTCCATATTTTGTTTGGTTTTCTTTTTTCTTCTCCATTTTTTATTTGGTTTTCTTTTCCTTCTTCATTTTTTTCTTATGTTTGTTTTTGTTTTCACTCTACATTTTCGTACATATCAAAAACAATGAAAAGTTTGTATATAGACACAATATATAGCAATATAATATCATGGCAACACAATATCATGGCAATACATAGCAATACAATATCATGGCAATACATATCAAAAACAAAGATGGCCGGAGTGGCGTCGGCGTCGAGCATGACGGCGGGGAAGCTTCGGCCATGGCGGCGGCCAGAAGGAGGGGGGAAAGAAGGCGGGGCTCACAGTGCAGAGCCGTCGACGGCGAGGTCGGGGAGGTGTTGGGGACGGCGTACGGTGGCGGCGGGCGTGCTCGGGAGGCGAGCGGGACGGCGTATGGTGGCGGGCTCGGGGAGGGGAGCGAGCGGGGCGGCGAGGTCGGGGAGGCATCGGGGACGACATGCAGAGGCAGGCTCTGGGAGGGGCCGGAGCGACTGGGACGGCGACAGCGATCTCTGGCTTGAAGACGAGCGGCCTGGCGGCATGTGTGTTCTCGATCTGTTGTCCCAGGCGGTTGCTGGAACCGGGATTCCGCTAAGTGCTATATATATAGCATGGACCTTTAGTCCCGGTTCCAGCCACGGGCCGGGACTAAACGACATTTTTGGGCGGCCCAAATTCAGCGCGGGAGGAGGACCTTTAGTCCCGGCTGGTGGTGATAACCGGGACTAAAGGTCTTTTCAGTTTTTTCTCTATTTTTTTCTTTTGTTTTACTTATAGGCAATATTTATAGTTTTTGAGTGAATCTTTTTTGCTTTAGGTCACATAAATTATAAACTATCTGTTAGTGCGAGTAGTTTTCAAATTTGAATAGTTTAAATTTGAATTCTTTTAAATTTGTGTGAATCACTAGTTTACGAATAACTTTAGTTTAAAATTAGATTTTTGAGTGATTCTTTTTCCTACTATTTTGTATTAGTGTGTTTTACCATTCAAAGCCACATCATCAAATTTCAAACCTTTTTAACTTCATTTGCTACTTTTCATGCATTTAATGATTTTTTGAGCTAAATGACCCTGAAATTGAAAAGCACTACAAATGAACTATGAAAAGGTTGAAACTTGGCATGGTATCATCATTTCACCCACATAGGATGTGCTAAAAAGTTGAGAGGGTTACGGCAAAAACTGGACGCACTTCGTGTACAAATTGGACCATCTCCTTTGAAGTATCAAGGTTTCGGACGATAACTCATCTGTTACAAAGGCATTTTATTTTTTAAACTTATTTCAACTCCAGGCTTTTTGTGCATTCAATATGCAGCATTCAAAGCCACATCCTCAAATTTCAACCCTTTCTAACTTCATTTGCTACTTTTCATGCATTTAATGATTTTTTAAGCTAAATGACCCTGAAATTGAAAAGCACTACAAATGAACTCTGAAAAGGTTGAAACTTGGCATGGTATCATCATTTCACCCACATAGCATGTGCTAAAAAGTTGAGAGGGTTATGGCAAAAACTAGATGCACTTCGTGTACAAACTGGACCATCTCCTTCGAAGTATGAGAGTTTCGGACGAAAACTCATCTGTTACGAAGGCATTCCATTTTTTAAACTTATTTAAACTCCAGAATTTTTGTGCATTCAATATGCACCATTCAAAGCCACATCCTCAAATTTCAACGCTTTCTAACTTCACTTGCTACTTTTCATGCATTTAATGATTTTTTGAGCTAAATGACCATGAAATTGAAAAGCACTACAAATGAACTCTGAAAAGGTTGAAACTTGGCTTGGTATCATCATTTCACCCACATAGCATGTGCTAAAAAGTTGAGAGGGTTACGGCAAAAACTGGACGCACTTCATGTACAAACTTGACCATCTCCTTCGAAGTATGAGGGTTTTGGACGAAAACTAATCTGTTACAAAGGCATTTCATTTTTTTAACTTATTTCAACTCCAAAAAATTTGTGCATTCAATATGCACCATTCAAAGCTACATCCTCAAATTTCAACCCTTTCTAACTTCATTTGCTACTTTTCATGCATTTAATGATTTTTTTGAGCTAAATGACCCCGAAATTGAAAAGCACTAGAAATGAACTCTCGAAAGGGTGAAACTTGGCATCGTATCACCATTTCACCCACATAGCATGTTCTAAAAAGTTGAGAGGGTTACGGCAAAAACTGGACGCACTTCGCGTACAAACTGTACCATCTCCTTTGAAGTATCAAGGTTTCGGATGAAAACTCATCTGTTACAAAGGCATTTCATTTTTTAAACTTATTTCAACTCCAGACTTTTTATGCATTCAATATGCACCAGTCAAAGCCACATCCTCAAATTTTAACCCTTTCTAACTTCATTTGCTATTTTTCATGCATTTAATGATTTTTTGGAGCTAAATGACCCTAAAATTGAAAAGCACTACAAATGAACTTTGAAAAGGTTGAAACTTGGCATGGTATCATCTTATCACCCACATAGCATGTGCTAAAAAGTTGAGAGGGTTACGGCAAAAACTGGATGCACTTCGTGTACAAACTAGCCTATCTTGGCTACTCACTAGAGAAGAAAGTGATGACGGTGAAGCCGATCACATCCCAGAGTGGGATCTTGGGGTATAAAACTTTTTATTCGCGTGTGTCCCTTTGCGCTGTAACCATGGACAATGTTCATCATTTAACAGGATGCTTGGGTCAGTCTTCACTGTGAGGGGAGAAATTTCATGAAACTTCTCATAATCTTCTGACATGTCTGTCTTGTCCTCCACTCCCACGATGTTTCTTTTCCCTAAAAGAACTATGTGGCACTTCGGCTCACCGTATGATGTATTCGCTTCCTTAGCTTTCATTTTTCTCGGTTTGGTAGACATGTCCTGCACATAGAAAACCTGCGCCTCATCATTGGCTAGGACGAATGGTTCATCTGTGTACCCAAGATTGCTGAGATCCAATATTGTCATTCCGTACTGCGGGTCTACCTTTACCCCGCCTCCTGTGAGATTGACCCATTTGCACCGAAACAAAGGGGCCTCAAACTCACATCCATAGCCAACTTCCCATATCTCCTCTATGTAACCATAATATGTGTCCTTTTCCCTACTGGTGTTTTTTGCATCAAAGCGGACACCACTATTTTGGTTGGTGCTCTTTTTATCTTGGGCAATCATGTAAAATGTATTCCCATTAATCTCATACCATTTGACAGTCAATATAGTCAAAGATGGTGACTTGGACAACAAGTACAACTCATCTCCAACACTCTCATCATTCATGAGACGTGTTTGCAACCAACCACCGAAAGTCGCCATGTGTGTACGTTTAATCCAGGGCTCAGACTGCTCCGGGTTCTTGGAGCGTACACTATCCATGTGTTCCTCGATATACAGAGCCACCAAGGTGGAATTTTGTAGAACTGTGTAGTGTGCTTGCGCCCAAGAATGCCCGTCCCTACATATTATTGCTTTCCATCCTAGCATGCCTTTTCCACCCAGTCTCCCCTCATGCTACGATTCAGGAGCACCAATCGGCTTAAGGTCAGGAATAAAGTCAACACAAAACTCAATGACCTCCTCTGTTTCATGGCCCTTGGAGATGCTTCCTTCTAGCCTAGCACGGTTAGGAACATATTTCTTTAAGACTCCCATGAACCTCTCAAAGGGGAACATACTGTGTAGAAATACAGGACCCAGAATGGCAATCTCTTCAACTAGGTGAACTAGGACGTGTGTCATGATATTGAAGAAGGATGGTGGGAACACCAACTCAAAACTGACAAGACGTTGCACCAAATCATTCTGTAACCTTGGTAGGATTTCTGGATCGATTATCTTCTGAGAGATTGCATTGAGTAATGCACATAGCTTCACAATGGCTAATCGAACGTTTTCCGGTAGAATCCCCCTCAATGCAACCGGAAGCAATTGCGTCATAATCACGTGCCCGCCATGAGAGTTTAGGTTTTGGAATTTTTTCTCTGCCATATGTATTATTCCCTTTATATTCGATGTGTAGCCAGACAGGACCTTCATACCGAGCAGGCATTCAAAGAAGATTTCCTTCTCTTTTTTGGTAAGAGCATAGCTGGCAGGACCTTGATACTGCTTTGGATGCATGCCATCTTTTTCGTGCATACGTTGCTGGTCCTCCCATGCCTCTGGTGTATCTTTTGTCTTCCCATACACGCCCAAGAAGCCTAGCAGGTTCACGCAAAGATTCTTCATCACGTGCATCACGTCGATTGCAGAGCGGACCTCTAGGACTTTCCAGTAGGGTAGCTCCCAAAATATAGATTTCTTCTTCCACATGGGTGCGTATCCGTCAGCGTCATTCGGAACAGATTGTCCGCCAATACCCTTTCCAAAGATTACTTTTAAATCCTTGACCATATCAAGTATATGATCACTAGTACGGTGGTCAAGCTTCTTCCGGTGATCTGCCTCACCTTTGAAATGCTTGCCTTTCTTTCTTAAGAGATGCTTGATCGGAAGAAATCAATGATGTTCCAGGTACACATTCTTCTTACATTTATCCAAATATATACTTTCGGTTTCATCTAAACAGTGCCTGCATGCATGGTATCCCTTGTTCGTCTGTCCTGAAAGGTCACTAAGAGCAAGCCAATCATTGATGGTTACAAACAGGGACGCTCGTAGGTCAAATTCCTGCTGTTTGTGCTTATCCCATGCACGTACACCTTTTATGTCCCGCAGCTATAAAAGTTCTTCAACTAATGGCCTTAGGTATACATCAATGTCATTTCCGGGTTGCTTAGGGCCTTGGATGAGCACTGGGTCATAATGAACTTTCGCTTCATGCACAACCAAGGAGGAAGGTTATAGATACATAGAGTCACAGGCCAGGTGCTATTTTTGCTGCTCTGCTCCCCAAAAGGATTGATGCCATCTGCACTTATACCAAACCACAAGTTCCTTGTGTCACCTGCAAACTCCGGCCACTTCCTCTTGATTTTTCTCCACTGTGACCCATCAGCGGGTACTCTCAACTTCCCGTCTTTCTTACGGCCTTCTTTGTGCCATCGCAACAACTTGGCATGCTCTTTGTTTTGGAACAAACGTTTCAACCGTGGTATTATAGGAGCATACCACATCACCTTGGCAGGAATCCTCTTCCTGGGGTGCTCGCCCTCAACATCATCACCAGGGTCATTGCGGCTGATCTTATAGCGCAATGCACCGCATACCGGGCATGCATTCAAATTCTCGTACTCCTCACCATGGTAGAGGATGAAGTCATTAGGGCATGCATGTATCTTCTGCACCTCTAGTCCTAGAGGGCAGACAGCCTTCTTTGCTTCATACGTACTGTCGGATAATTCGTTGTCCTTTGGAAGCATCTTCTCTAATATTTTCAGCAACTTTTCAAATCCCTTGTCAGATACAACATTCTCTGCCTTCCATTGTAGCAATTCCAGTGTGGTACCCAGCTTTTTTTGTCATCTTCACAATTTGGGTACAATAATTTTTTGTGATCCTCTAACATGCGCTGCAACTTCAACTTCTCCTTTTCACTTTCACAGTTTCTCTTTGCATCAGCAATGGCCCGACCAAGATCATCAGCAGGCTCATCTGATGCCTCTTCTTCATCTTGTTGTTCTTCTTCTTTATTCTCTTCCCCCATTGTAGTACCATCATATTCAGGGAACCCAAGATAGTTGTCATCATCCTCTTCTTCTTCGTTCTCTTCCATTACAACCCCTCTTTCTCCATGCTTGGTCCAACAGTTATAGCCGGACATGAAACTGGATGTAAACAGGTGGACGTGAATGACTTTTGAGCTAGAGTAATTCCTATCATTCGTGCAGACACCACATGCACACACATAAAACCATCCCGCTTGTTTGCCTCAGCCACACACAGAAAACTACGCACGCCATTAATGAACTGGGGAGAGCGTCGGTCATCGTACATCCATTGCTGGCTCATCTTCATTACACAACACCGAAAAGACCAAATTAATACAAGTTCATACATAAAGTTCATACACACTTATTCTCATAAAACAACATACAACTATCTTGCTAAAGCATTTAAATGCAACAACAGATGTGATCAAGATCGCAACTAAGGTAAGAATTGATCCAACAACATAATGATACCAAGCCTCTTTATTAACGGCATATTTTCTAATCTTCAAGTGCATTGCATCCATCTTGATCTTCTGATCGTCGACGACATCGACAGCATACAACTCCAATTTCATCTTCTCTTCTTCAATTCTTTTCAATTTTTCTTTCAAATACTCGTTTTCTTTTTCAACTAAATTTAACTTCTCGACAAGAGGGTCAGTTGCAATTTCCGGTTCACATACCTACTAGATAAAAATATCTATGTCAACTTGATGAGCATAATTTTCATAAACATGAAATGCAACAAATAGTTATAAAAGAGAACATAACACATCTAAATCATAAACCGAATGAGGGCCGACGGGGACGGATATCAAAACCATGGCACAATGTATAACAAACAATCATACAAGTAAGAAAATTATACAAGCAACTATCTGAACTATCTTAATCATACAAATAAGATTTTTTTCACAAAAAGGATAAGAGCCTCACCAAGGTGGTGCTAGCGACTGAATGGCGCAGGCGATCGACGGCGGTGAGGACGGGAAGGCACTAGATAAGGTAAACCACACCTACACATATGCAAACTAAGATGTTAATTTGAGATCAAATTGCATATAAATCATATAAACTCCCACATAATTACTCCCAAAAAAACCCACAAATTACTATACTATAGAGCATGAAACAAACTAAACTAGCAATGAGAGACGAAAGGACAAAGTTGTTAACCTTTTAAACACTTGGATAGATGGGGGTGCCTCAAATCTTGACAATTTTTTTCAACAATGGAGGATGAGCTCGAGCTATTTAAAGAAAACAGAGAGGAGAGAAAGGAGAATGCTTGGACTCGGGCTAGACGAAGGGTTTATATAGGGATATCTTTAGTCTCGGTTGGTTACACAAATAGGGACTAAAGGTCCACCTCTAGTCCTGGATTGTGTAACCAACAGGGACTAAAGGGGCTCACGGGGGCCCCAGCCTGACGCCAGCATGCCACCACCCCTTTAGTCCCGGTTGGTATCACCAACCGGGACTAAAGGTCACAAATAAACCGGGACTAAAGCCTAGCCATTGGAACCGGGACTAGTGGTCATATTAGTCCCGGTCCAAAACCCGACCGAGACTAATTCTCGAGACGAAAGGCATGTTTTCTACTAGTGGTGGTGCCGAGTGTTCGACGACTTCACCTTTCATGAAGTTCGTCTTATCTTGTCTGAATGGATGATCAGGACACAAATGCGGTCTATGGAAATCGAAGCAAGAATACTTGCCACCATGCTGCAGCCAACAGCACTTCATGCTTGCCTTGAACCTTGGGCATGGGAACCTTCCATGCACAGACCACCCCATGAAAAGTGAATACGCCGGTAGGTCATGAAATGATTACTCGTACCAAACATGCATTGTGAAGTTCTTTTTGCTAGCAGCATCGTATGTCTATATCCCATTCACCCAAGCTTCTTTCAACTCATTTATCAGTGGTTGCATGTACACACTTATATTCTTCCCCGGATACTTGGGCCCTGGAATTATCAATGACAGGAACATGTGCTTGCGTTGCATTATGGCGCCAGGGGGAGGTTAAGGGGAACAACAAACATAGGCCAACAACTATATGTCTTTGACACCATACCAAACGGATTGAACCCATCGAGTCCGATGGCAACTCATACATTTTTTGTCTCTTCTGCTTTCTCATGATGTATTCGATAAAAACTCTTCCATGCTTGGGCACAAGACGAATGTATCAACATCGGTCTCCCATGATCATCCTTGTTGCGTCTTATCTCATATTTGTGCCATATCATCTGTTTGGCCATATCTTTGTTTAAGTAAAGCTATTGAATTCTTGGCAAGATTGGAAGATACCGAAGAACATTTGCAGGGACTTTGCTCCGCTTCTTGGCGCCGTCACCGAGGTCTCTCTCAATGTACCTAGAGGCTTTGCACTTGGCACAGTACTTGTTGTCTGCATACTCTTTCATAAATAAGACACATCCATTTGGACAAGCATGTATCTTCTCATAGGGCGTCTTAAGTGCACGGAGGATTTTCCTTGCTTCGTACCAGCTTTTAGCCAGTTTGTGACCTTCAGGGAGAGAGCGACCCCAAGACATCACCATTGAATTAAAGCAATCTCTGCTCATGTTGAATTGGGTCTTTAAAGACATTGCTTATGCGATGGCATCCAGCTGACATTGGTTTGTGTGGTCGTGAAGTGGTTGTTGTGAGGAATTCAACATTTGTAAGAAGGCCCTTGCAGACTCCTCCAGTTCTTCCTCTGATCCCTCTTCACGTGCATCGTTGAAGTTAGTTACCATGTCAACGATCCCCGTATCATTGTCGTCCGTTCGCTGACGCACCACCTCCTCTCTGCTATGTTCCCATGCATGATGAAACGTATGGTGAGGTTTTTTCTGGTCATCATACGAATGATCTATCATTGCTGCTGCCTGATACGTCCATTTTGCATCATGTTTACCTACTGTTATTCACAATGTTTTATTGCATAATAATGATTTTTGGAGTAATTCTAATGCCTTTTCCCTCATAATTTACAAGGTATGCACAAGGAGGGGGAAATCCGGCAGCTGGAAATCTGGACCTGAAAAAGCACCGTCAGGATACCTATTTTGTACAACTCCAAAAGACCTGAAATTTTACGGAGATTATTTTTGGAATAAATAAGAATTATTGGAAGGAAAAACTACCGGAGGAGGGCCAACATGGGCCCACCACCCACCAGGGCGCGCCAGGCCCCCTGGGCGCGCCCCAGTGGGTGGTGGCCACCCTGGCCCATCTCCGGTGCCCTCCTTCTGGTATATGGATGCCTATGCCCTGGAAAAAATCAGAGGAGGACTTTCGGGACGAAGCGCCACCGTCTCGAGGCGGAACTTGGGCAGGAGCACTTTTGCCCTCCGGCGGGCAGATTCCGCCGGAGGAACTTCCCTCCCGGAGGGGGAAACAATCGTCATCATCATCATCAACCGCTCTCCCATCTTGGGGGGAGTCATCTCCATCAACCTCTTCATCAGCACCATCTCATCTAAAACCCTAGTTCATCTCTTGTATCCGATCTTGATCTCAAACCTCAGATTGGTACCTGTGGGTTGCTAGTAATGTTGATTACATCTTGTAGTTGATCACTATATGGTTTATTTGGTGGAAGAGATTATGTTCAGATCCATTATCATATTCATTACCTCTCTGATCTTGAACATGTTTGCCATGTGTGAGTAGTTCACTTCGTTCTTGAGGTCACGGGAGAAATCACGTTGCAAGTAATCATGTGAAATTGACATGTGTTCGGTATTTTGATATTATGTATGTTGTGATTCCCTTAGTGGTGTCATGTGAACGTCGACTACATGACACTTCACCACTCTTGGGCCTAAGGGAATGCATTGTGGAGTAGTTATTGGATGATGGGTTGCTAGAGTGACAGAAGCTTAAACCCTAGTTCATGCGTTACTTCGTAAGGGGCTGATTTGGGCACCTACAGCTTAATGCTATGGTTAGATGTTTATCTTAATTCTTTCTCGTAGTTGCGGATGCTTGCGAGGGGGTTAATCATAAGTAGGATATTTGTTCAAGTAAGAACAGTACCTAAGCACCGGTCCACCCACATACCAAACTATCAAAGTAGCGAACACCGAACAACTACACATGATGAACGTGACTAGATGGATTCCCGTGTACCCTCAAGAACAATTTGCTTTCTATTAGAAACCGTTCCATCCCGTCCTTTGCCACAAAAGGATTGGGCTACCTTGCTGCATACTTGTCACCGTTACCGTTACTTGCTCGTTACAAAACTCTTTGCTACTAAACACTTGTTACCACTATTTCAGTGCCTGCAGAAATTACCTTGCTGAAATCCGCTTGTCATTTCTGTTTGCTCCTCGTTGGGATCGACATTCTTACTTATCGAAAGGACTACAATTGAACCCCATGCGCTCGTGGGTCATCAAGGGTCTTTTCTGGCGCCGTTGCCGGGGAGTGAAGCGCTCTTGGTAAGTGGAAATTGGTAAGGGAAAAATTATTTTGTGTGCTGAAATTTACTGCTACTTGTTACTATGGAATCCAATCCATTGAGGGGTTTGTTCGGGGTATCTTCACCCCGACCTGAACCACAATTAGTTGCTCCTCAACCTGCTGCACCTACTAAAGATATTTATTATGAGTTTCCTTCGGGTATGATAGAACAACTGCTAGCTAAACCTTATGCAGGAGATGGAACTGAGCATCCTGACATGCACTTGATACATGTGGATGAAGTTTGTGGATTGTTTAAGCTTGCAGGTCTACCCGGAGATGAAGCTAAGAGGAAGGTTTTCCCTTTATCTTTGAAGGGAAAAGCATTGACATGGTACAGGCTATGCGATGATATTGGATCTTGGAACTGGAACCGACTAAAAATGGAATTTCACCAGAAATTCTACCCTATGCATCTAGTTCATCATGATCATAACTTTATATATAATTTTTGGCCTCGTGAAGGAGAAAGCATCGCTCTAGCTTGGGGGAGGCTTAAGTCAATGTTATATTCATGCCCCAATCATGAGCTCTCAAGAGAAATGATTATCCAGAATTTTTATGCTCGGCTTTCTCATAATGATCAAACCATGCTCGATACTTCCTGTACCGGTTCCTTCATGAAGAAGACTATTGAATTCAGGTGGGATCTCTTGGAAAGAATTAAACGCAACTCTGAAGATTGGGAACTCGACGAAGGTAAAGAGTCAGGTATAAAACTTGAGTATGATTGTGTTAAATCTTTTATGCTTTCCGATTATTTTCATAAGCTTAGCACTAAATATGGCCTTGACTCTGAGATAGTAGCTAATCTTTGTGAATCCTTTGCTGCTCACGTTGATCTCCCCAAGGAGAAGTGGTTCAAATACCACCCACCTATTAGAGAAGTAGTCAAGGAACCCGAAAAACCTAGAGAGGAAACTATCCTCTACAATGTTGACTCTGTTGTTCCTACCACTTATATTGAAAAACCACCTTTCCCTGTTAGGATAAAGGAACACGCGGAGGTACCAACTACCATTCGCAAGAGTCAAATTAGAGCACCTAAGCCTGCTGAAAAAATCAACGTAGAACCTAGTGTTGCTATGGTTAAAGATCTCTTGGTAGAAAATGTTGATGGGCATGTCATATACTTCTGTGAGAATGCCGCTAGAATTGCTAGACCCGACAAAAGGGACAAACACAAACCCGTTGTTGGCATGCCTGTTATTTCAGTTAAGATAGGAGATCATTGTTATCACGGCTTATGTGATATTGGTGCTAGCGTGAGTGCTATTCCTATTTTCCTATACCAAGAAATTATGGACGATATAGCACCCGCTGAGATAGAAGACATAGACGTTACTATTAAACTACCAAATAGAGACACCATCCAACCACTTGGGATCGTTAGAGATGTTGAAGTCTTGTGTGGGAAAACCAAATACCCTACTGATTTTCTAGTTCTTGGTTCCCCACTAGATGACTTTTGTCCCATTATCTTTGGTAGACCTTTCTTGAACACCGTTAATGCTAGGATTAATTGCAAAACGCAAACCGTCAGTGTTAGTTTTGGTGGTGATTCTCATGAGTTCAATTTCTCTAAGTTTAATAGGAAGCCATATAGGGAGGAACCTTCAGGCAAAGATGAGATCATTAGTCTTGCTTCTATTTCCGTACCCCCTACCGATCCGTTAGAGCAATATCTACTAGAACACGAGAATGACATGCATATGCATGAGAGAGCTGAAATAGATAAAGAGTTCTTTCTTCAGCCGCCTATTCTCAAACACAACTTGCCTATTGAAACTCTAGGAGGTCCTCCTCCGCCTAAGGGCGATCCCGTGTTTGAATTGAAGCAATTGCCTGACACTTTGAAATATGCTTATCTTGATGATAAAAAGATATATCCTGTTATTATTAGTGCAAACCTTTCAGAATATGAAGAAGAAAGATTATTGAAAGTTCTGAGGAAGCACCGTGCTGCTATTGGATATACTCTTGATGATCTTAAGGGCATTAGTCCCACTCTCTGTCAGCACAAGATTAATATGGAGCCTGATGCTAAACCGGTTGTTGATCACCAACGTCGGTTGAATCCAAAAATGAAAGAAGTGGTAAGAGCTGAAATATTAAAACTTCTGGAAGCAGGTATAATCTATCCCATAGCTGATAGTAGATGGGTAAGTCCTGTTCATTGTGTCCCTAAAAAGGGCGGTATTACTGTTGTGCCTAATGATAAGAATGAGCTTATTCCTCAGAGAGTAGTTACTGGCTATAGGATGGTGATTGATTATAGGAAGTTGAATAATGCCACTAGGAAAGATCATTATCCTTTGCCTTTTATTGACCAAATGCTAGAGAGGTTATCGAAGCACACACACTTTTGCTTTTTAGATGGCTATTCTGGGTTTTCTCAAATACCTGTGTCACAACCTGATCAGGAGAAAACCACTTTTACTTGTCCTTTTGGTACCTATGCTTATAGACTTATGCCTTTTGGTTTATGTAATGCACCTGCTACTTTCCAACGATGCATGACTGCTATATTTTCTGATTTCTGTGAAAGGATTGTTGAGGTTTTCATGGATGATTTTTCTGTTTACGGGACTTCTTTTGATGATTGCTTGAGCAACCTTGATCGAGTTTTGCAGAGATGTGAGCAGACTAACCTTGTCTTGAATTGGGAGAAGTGCCACTTTATGGTTAATGAAGGCATCGTTTTGGGTCATAAAATTTCTGAGCGTGGTATTGAAGTGGACCAAGCGAAGGTTGATGCAATTGAGAAGATGCCATGTCCTAGTGACATCAAAGGTATTCGTAGTTTTCTAGGTCATGCTGGTTTTTATAGGAGATTTATTAAGGACTTCTCTAAGATTTCTAGGCCCCTTACAAATCTTTTGCAAAAGGATATTCCCTTTGTTTTTGATGATGATTGTGTAGAAGCCTTTGATACACTTAAGAGAGCTTTAGTTTCTGCACCTATCGTTCAGCCACCTGATTGGAATTTACCCTTTAAGATTATTTGTGATGCTAGTGATTATGTTGTTGGGGCTGTTCTTGGGCAAAGAGTAGATAAGAAACTGAATGTCATTCATTATGCTAGCAAAACCTTAGATAGTGCCCAGAGGAACTATGCCACCACTGAGAAAGAATTCTTAGCAGTCGTGTTTGCTTGTGACAAGTTTAGATCCTACATAGTTGATTCCAAAGTTATTGTTCACACCGATCACGCTGCGATTAAGTACCTTATGGAGAAGAAAGACGCTAAGCCTAGACTCATTAGATGGGTTCTCTTGCTTTAGGAGTTTGACTTGCACATTGTTGATAGGAAGGGAGCTGAGAATCCCGTAGCTGACAACTTGTCTAGTCTAGAGAACGTTCTTGATGACCCGCTACCTGTTAATGATAGTTTTCCCGATGAGCAATTAGCGGTTGTCAACGTTTCTCATAGCACTCCATGGTATGCCGATTATGCTAATTTCATCGTTGCTAAGTATTTGCCTCCTAATTTCACTTACCAGCAGAAGAAGAAATTCTTCTATGATTTGAGGCATTACTTTTGGGATGACCTCATCTCTATAAAGAAGGAGTAGATGGTATTATTAGACGTTGTGTACCTGAGCATGAGCAAGAACAAATCTTGCGGAAGTGTCATTCCGAAGCTTACGGAGGCCACCATGCTGGAGATAGAACCGCTCATAAGGTGCTACAGTCCGGGTTTTATTGGCCTACTCTCTTCAAGGATGCCCATAAGTTTGTTTCATCTTGCGATGAATGTCAGCGTGTAGGTAATATTGGTAAGCGTTAGGAAATGCCGATGAATTATTCTCTTGCAGTAGAACCTTTCGATGTTTGGGGTTTCGATTATATGGGACCTTTTCCTTCTTCCAATGGGTACACACACATTTTGGTAGCTGTTGATTATGTTACTAAGTGGGTGGAAGCTATTCCAACCAGTAGTGCTGATCATAACACGTCCATTAAGATGCTTATGGAAGTTATCTTCCCGAGGTTTGGAGTCCCTAGATACCTTATGAACGACGGTGGTTCACACTTCATTCACGGAGCTTTCTGCAAGATGCTTGCTAAGTACGATGTTAACCATAGAATTGCGTCACCTTATCGCCCTCAGTCTAGTGGTCAAGTAGAGCTTAGCAATAGGGAAATAAAGTTGATCCCTCAGAAAACCGTCAATAGGTCTCGTAAGAATTGGTCTAAGAAATTAGACGATGCACTTTGGGCCTCTATGACCGCTTACAAAAATCCCATGGGTATGTCCCCATACAAATTGTTTATGGCAAAGCATGTCATTTAACTCTTGAGTTAGAACACAAAGCATATTGGGCAATTAAAGAGCTCAAATATGACTTTAAGCTAGCCGGAGAGAAGAGGTTATTTGATATTAGCTCGTTAGATGAGTGGAGAACCCAGGCGTACGAAAATGCCAAGCTCTTTAAAGAGAAAGTCAAGATATGTCATGATAAGAAAATCCAAAAGCGGGAGTTCAAGGTAGGCGAATATGTGTTATTGTACAACTCTCGTTTCAGATTTTTTGCAGGTAAGCTTCTCTCTAAATGGGAAGGACCTTATGTTATCGAGGAGGTTTATCGTTCTAGAGCAATAAAAATTAATAATCCCGAGGGAACTAACCCGAAGGTGGTCAATGGTCAAAGGATTAAGCATTATATCTCAGGTACGCCAATTAATGTTGAAAGCAATGTTATCCAAACCATGATACCTGAAGAACACATAAGGGAGTCCTTCCGGAACACTCCTGAATAGCTGAAATAAAGGAGGTACGTGATACGGTAAGTAAACGGACTCCGAAAAATTTACAATTTTACTTTTTGTCAGTTTTGGAATTTTTAGAAAATTAGGAAAATAATAAATAGCCAAGTGGGCACCCGAGGGGCCCACCACCCACCAGGGCGCGTCAGGCACCCCTGGCGCGGCCTGGTGGGTGGTGGCCACCTCGGGCACCTTCCTGACTCCGTTTTCTTCTCGCTTTGCTTGTTTGGCAAGAAAAATATTCTTTATATACTCTTCGAACCTGTTAACCTCCGTATCACGGAGAAATCTTCTGTTCTTCTTTCTTGCTGTTTTCCTGACAGATCTAGGTTGCCATGGCTGTACCAAGCTCCTCCAAGGACGAGTTCTTTGAGAAGGTCGTCAACCCCTACCTCCCGGGGGTGATGAAGCACCCTCAAGCCATCGAGATGCATGATGGGTTGCTTCACATCCGGGATGTTCAAGGACCTAAGAAGACCGGAAGCGTGGAATCCAGGCTTGAGGCGGTGGAGCAGGAGGTGTTCCTTTGCAAAGGGATGGTGGAGTGCGGACTTGACGCCAACCACTTCATGATCAAGGAGTTCACCTGCAACCACAAGCTGGATGCCAAGAACCGGAGAAGCCATCTTCAAGCTTCATGAGCGATTCAAGCATCTCCAAGCCCAGATCTATGACTTGCAAAACCAAAACTGTGAGTATGAATACAGATTTAAGAAGATGAGTTTGGCTGCAGATTTGAGGATCCCGGAGACTCGTTCATCCTTCTATGATGGTGAACCTATGCCTTGGAAGATGGAGGATAAGATCACAACAACTACACCACCACCAACACCTTCCTCACCGAAGGAGGCTTGATCATATGGTATGGGCACTTCCCTTGGCCAAGGCCAAGCTTGGGGGAGCTGCCCCGGTATCGTATCACCCACACTATCCTTGCTTTTATTTTTCATAGTTCGATCTTGAGTTTGCTTTTGCTTAGTTGAATAAAAGTTTAGTTCGATCTTTTTGCTTTGAGTGCTTGCTTATGATCTATCTATGCAATCGAGTTCCTGATATATAATAAAGATTAGTTTGAGTTTGCTTTGTTTTCTTTGCTTTAGTGTTGTTTGGAGAAGTAAGAAATTAGTTGTGTGAAAAAGATCATATGCTAATCTTATGGTGAGTAATGACACCACATAGAGAAAGTACAAGTGGTAAAATTTGTTGGAGATTGAGAAACATAGCATTGGTCCACGATGCAATTCATGAAAAAGTAATAAGGGAAGAGAAGATTTACATGCAAATACACTATCATGAACACCTTTTATGATTGTGATCTCCCATTAAAATTTTGTGTCAAAATAGTTGACGCTGGACAAGGAAGACAACTTGATGCTTTATGTTTGTCCATATTCACATAGAAGTTATATTGTCATGGATCCTTTAACATGTGGTGCTTGCCCAATACCTTTTCTAGCCAAAATTCCACACCAAGTAGAGATACTACTTGTGCATCCAAAAACCCTCAACCCAAATCCTATTTTTGACAGTCCACCATACCTACCTATGGATTGAGTAAGATCCTTCAAGTAAGTTGTCATCGGTGCATAAGGCAATAAAAATTGCTTCTAAAAGTGTTGGATCATTTAGAGTAAGAGAAAATTGAACGTTGTACTAACTTGTGATGACAAAGATAAAAGCGACGGACTGCATAATAAGGTTGTCATCATAAGGGGCAATACAACGTGACGTTCTTTTGCACTAAAGGGTTTGGCATATAAACAAATAAGCGCATGCCAACCTCTGCTTCCCTCTGCGAAGGGCCTATCTTTTACTTTTATGCATTTACTTTTCTGTTGAGTCAAAGTATTCCTACCTTTCCTCTATCTTGGCAAGCACCATGTGGTGAAGAAAGATCTAGGCACATATGTCCAGCTGAATATGAATGAGCATGAATCATTATTGTTGACCTCACCCTTGAGGTGAATATGTTGGGTGGCAAATATAAGCCCCTATCTTTCTCTGTGTTCGGTTGAAGCTTTTTGTTCATGGGAAAGCCATCAGTGTTAGCAATCATGAAAGATGGAATGATGGTTGAGCATGTAGACTTGCTTAAGAGCTCAAACATATGACTATTCCTGAAAATTATGATGAATTGTAGTTGCAAAGTTGACTGAGAAAATAGTTTGTCGGTTTTCAACAAGGGTTATGCTTCGTACTTCTTTGTTGTGATGAATTTTTACTCATTCATGAGAAGTATATGATGCAAGAGTTATGAAAAAGAGTATTTTGTTTCAGTTCCTTGCTGTTATAATAATGAGCATGATGCTTATATGTCCGTATCTTGTTTTTATCGACTCCTCTTTCTCTCAAAGCATGTGGGCATGTTTGTTCGATTTCGGTTTTTGCTTGAGGACAAGCGAGGTCTAAGCTTGGGGGAGCTGATACGTCCATTTTGCATCATGTTTACCTACTGTTATTTACAATGTTTTATTGCATAATAATGATTTTTGGAGTAATTCTAATGCCTTTTCCCTCATAATTTACAAGGTATGCGCAAGGAGGGGGAAATCCGGTAGCTGGAAATCTGGACCTGAAAAAGCACCGTCAGGATACCTATTCTGTACAACTCCAAAAGACCTGAAATTTTACGGAGATTATTTTTGGAATAAATAAGAATTATTGGAAGGAAAAACTACCGGAGGAGGGCCAGCATGGGCCCATAACCCACCAGGGCGCGCCAGGCCCCCTGGGCGCCCCCTGGGCGCGCCCTGGTGGGTGGTGGCCACCCTGGCCCATCTCCGGTGCCCTCCTTCTAGTATATGGATGCCTATGCCCTGGAAAAATCAGAGGAGGACTTTCGGGACGAAGCATCGCCGTCTCGAGGTGGAACTTGGGCAGGAGCACTTTTGCCCTCCGGCGGGCAGATTCCGCCGGAGGAACTTCCCTCCCGGAGGGGGAAACCATCATCATCATCATCACCAACCACTCTCCCATCTTGGGGGAGTCATGTCCATCAACCTCTTCATCAGCACCATCTCATCTAAAACCCTAGTTCATCTCTTGTATCTGATCTTGATCTCAAACCTCAGATTGGTACTTGTGGGTTGCTAGTAGTGTTGATTACATCTTGTAGTTGATCACTATATGGTTTATTTGGTGGAAGAGATTATGTTCAGATCCATTATCATATTCATTACCTCTTTGATCTTGAACATGTTTGCCATGTGTGAGTAGTTCACTTCGTTCTTGAGGTCACGGGAGAAATCATGTTGCAAGTAATCATGTGAAATTGACATGTGTTCGGTATTTTGATATTATGTATGTTGTGATTCCCTTAGTGGTGTCATGTGAACGTCGACTACATGGCACTTCACCACTCTTGGGCCTAAGGGAATGCATTGTGGAGTAGTTATTGGATGATGGGTTGCTAGAGTGATAGAAGCCTAAACCCTAGTTCATGCATTACTTCGTAAGGGGCTGATTTGGGCACCTAGAGCTTAATGCTATGGTTAGATGTTTATCTTAATTCTTTCTCGTAGTTGCGGATGCTTGCGAGGGGGTTAATCATAAGTAGGATATTTGTTCAAGTAAGAATAGTACCTAAGCACCGGTCCACCCACATACCAAACTATCAAAGTAGCGAACACCGAACAACTACACATGATGAACGTGACTAGATGGATTCCCGTGTACCCTCAAGAACACTTTGCTCTCTATTAGAAACCGTTCCGGCCTGTCCTTTGCCACAAAAGGATTGGGCTACCTTGCTGCATACTTGTCACCGTCACCGTTACTTGCTCGTTACAAAACTCTTTGCTACTAAACACTTGTTACCACTATTTCAGTGCCTGCAGAAATTACCTTGCTGAAATCCGCTTGTCATTTCCTTCTGCTCCTCGTTGGGATCGACATTCTTACTTATCGAAAGGACTACAATTGTACCCCGTGTGCTTGCGGGTCATCACTGCCAGGGTCCGCATTGAAGGCTGATGGGAGGACACCAGGTTTTCCTTATGAAGATCGAAGGGCTGGCCTACAATGACGCCTATCCGACCCAGGATATCCTTGTCGTTCGTAAAGTCAACAATAACAAATTTGACTCTTTTGTCCTTGAGGAAATTCTTAAAATTCCGACACATAACGTCGGCATGGCATATGTGGTAGACCAAGCACACGTTATGTACGCAAATCTGGATCATGGCGGGCTTTGCTGTCTGGACATCAAAAACATGATGGCAAAGCCAAAATTGTTGTCGTCAGCTACAAGACTAATATGACGGCAAAACAAGTCGGGGGTGGGGATTTTCATTTTTTTTATTTTCTAATTACTTTGCCGTCTGTCACAGCGAAGGCCAGACAGTAAACCAAAGAATTTTGCCGTCAGTTTTCCAGGAAAGGTGACGGCAAACCCACAGCGCCATTACCCGCCGTTGGGCTAGCCACTTGTCCACTCTTAGCTATCATCTAGGTTAACAACTGATGGCAAAGAAGTGTTTTGCCGTCAGCGATTGGCACAGCAGACGACAAAGCCGCGTTTGCCGTCAGCCATTTCTTTGCCGTATGTTAGTGATGGCAAACCATTTCTTTGTCGTCTGCCCGACAAAAAACTGACGGCAAAGCGAGCCACCGACGACAAATTAGATGTTTTCTGTAGTGTCCTTCAGGTTCTGCAATCACCCTCTTCCTTTTGGATGTTTTATACACAAGAACAACATTTGAATGGAAAAACATGGTATGATGAGAAATGGAATGCGTATTGATAATGGGTGTTCATGGCGTCTTCACATATATGACACTACAGGAATTAGGCATGAATGCCGAACGGCAAAACCTTTGCCATCTGCCAGCAGATGGACAACAGTCTGGCTGAACAGTGGTCGGCAAAGGCCACTTTGCCGTCTGCTGGCAGACGGCAAAGACCCTGGACGACAGACAAAAGGTGCCAGCCCCGTTAGGGGGCTAACGGCGCTCTTTGCCGTCTGCTGGCAGACGGCAAAGACCTTTGCTTCTTTGTCGTCTGCCAGCAGATGGTAAAGAGCTGCAGCTGACGTCAGGCGTCAGCTGGGCCAACGCAGGCTCTTTGCTGTCTGCTGGCAGACGACAAACAGGCCAAATAGGCCAGCCCAGGTTGCACAGGCTGCTGCCATGTGGCCACTTTGCCGTCTGCTGGCAGACGACAAACCTCTTTGCCATCTGCTAGTAGACGGCAAAGTGGCTATATAGCCCCTATTTTCTATTTTCTCTTATATCAATTCATTTTCATAGAAATTCACACACACACACACACACACACACACACACACACATATATATATATATTCAGAATCACATAATAAGGCAAACATTATGTCTTATCCACCACATAATATGTCCCATCCACCACATAATAAACAACACATATGCAAATAATATGCAAGCCATATGGATATGATCATCCAACACATACCAAATCAAAACATATGCAAGTCTCATCCATACATATGCAAGTTTCATTCATCTATACATACATATGCCAGTGTCACATTGTTGGTCCTAGAAAATCAAAACAAAATGGAAGGACAAGGACTCCATGAACGCAAGCTTCCGTGAAGTGAATCAAATCTGCAAAATGGGAAAGAAGGAAGTTAGAAGAAGAAGAATGTTTCTTCTCTTTCTTTTTCTTCTTCTTATTGCTTGTGTCATTTTAGAGCTAACCTAGTTAAATAGGCCATTTTTGACCTAAATATGCTAAGTATGTCATAAATGAACTAAATAAGCTAAGTATAAGTCATTTTAGAGCTAACCTAGGTAATTATGCCATTTTTGAGCTAATTAAGCATATTAAGTCATTTTGGAGCTAAATAGGTCATTTCTTAAGCATATTATGTCATTTTTGAGCTAGCTAAGCATATTGAGTCATTTTGGAGGAATAAATGCTAAGTATAGGTCATTTTAGAGCTATCCTAGGTTAAATAGGTCATTTTTGAGCTAATTAAGGTTATTATGTCATTTTTGAGCTAGCTAAGCATATAAATTCATTTTGGAGAAATAAATGCTAAGTATAGGTCATTTTAGAGCTATCCTAGGTTAAATAGGTCATTTTTGGGCTAATTAAGGTTATTATGTCATTTTTGAGCTAGCTAAGCATATAAATTCATTTTGGCGGAATATATGCTAAGTATAGGTCATTTTAGAGCTATCCTAGGTTAAATAGGTCCTTCTGGAGCTAATTAAGGTTGTTATGTCATTTTTTAGCTAGCTAAGCATATTAAGTCATTTTGGAGGAATAAATGCTAAGTATAGGTCACTTTAGAGCTATCCTAGGTTAATGTAACACCCCTATGTAATTGCCACTGTGATCAGCTGCTAATAATGCCAAGTCATATCATTTGCAGTGCTTAAACATAGTGGTTAATCAAAGCAATTCAAATTCAATTCTGCAAATCAACTCAAATTCAAAAGTGAAATATGAAGTTGATCAAACACAGTTGGGAAAATGTTCATTAAATGGCAAATAATCCAGGAACATTTGTAAAACCATCATCAAAATAGTTGGAGTTAGACAAATGACTCAAACAAGATGAAACAGCCCCAAAACAGAATATTTAAATCCATTTAAAATCATCTTAATTACAAATCGTTTCCAAATCTATCCAAACCACTTTTTGGTGAGAGCTAAAATTGCACTGTAATATTTGGACTAAGTTCCATATTTTACAAAAGTGCAATAGTGGTCTAATCTTTTTGAAACAGAAAAAGGATAAAAGAAAAAGGAGAAGCTGAAACAGAAAAATAAAAGCGAGGCACTGTGCACTGGGCCTTAGTGCACAGTGCCCCGACCACCACCGCAGACCAGGCCCAGCCCACCTGGGTCGTCCTCCTCCTCCCCATGTCAGCGCGCGCACGCCAGAGCCAGCGATGGGCAACTGTCGCCCATCCCCCGGCGCCGCTGCCGCCGTGGCACGCATAAGAGCGACCCCACGGCCCCAGGGCGGAACCCTAGCCGCCACTCTTTCCCTTTCCCTCGCTCTCCATAGCTAGATCCCGTCGGCGCCCGACGTGGTCGCCGCCGAGCATCGTCTGTCCTCGCGGCCACCGTCGCCCTTCTGCTCCTTCGCCGTGTCCAATCTGAGCATCGGCCTTCGCCTCTTCCTCCTCAACCAAAAGCCGGGGCCAGGGAGCCCTGCTGTGGACGGATTCGTCGTCGTCTCCGTCTCCGGCCGCCGCATCCGCTCCGTCGACCCCCTGCGCTACTAATCTCCCACGGATCTTACGTGACAGCTCGGTGAGCCTCACCTTCCCTCCCCTAGCTCCTCTGTCCTTCTACGTAGCCGTAGTAGCCGGGCCATGGAAGACCGAACGGAGCTCCGCCGGGGTTGGCTTTGCCATCGAAACGGCCGCTGTTGAGCTCGTTTGAGCTCACGGTCGTGCTCGCCGTCGCGTTGAGAGTAAGACGAGCTAGCTCCTGCTGCCTGCCGTGCTCGGAGTTGCCGTCCTCGTCTTCCTCCGAATGCCGCTGCCGCAGATCTCGTCGCTGTTCCCCATTCCGGCGACCGTAGGGTCCGGCGCCGCCACCAACGGACGCGGCATCAAGTGCCCGTTCGAACGCAAGTGGTTGCGCTCGAAACGGGCCACCGTAGCACGAATCCGGCTACTTCTCGAGCGCGCCGCCGTGCGATTTGGTCGACGGCGGCCAGCCGCCGGCCGCGCTGAGCTGGCAGGCTTGGGGCCACCCCGGTGACACGGCCAGTGGGTCCTGCCGGGCCCGTTGACTGGGTTGACCAGTCAACGCGCTGACGTGGCCGTCCCATGCCACTGACGCACGGCCCCACCGCCCTGTTTAATTAACTAAATGTTTTGCAAATAAAAATAATCTAATTATACTAATTAGCCTATGACATGAGGGGCCAGCTGCTAAATAACCCTCTGGATTAGCTTAAATCAATTCTGTTTTAGCCTCAGTCACTGACATGTGGGCCCCACATGTCAGGTTTGACCTGGTCAGCCGAATGTTGACTGCTGATGTCAGCAATACAACATGCTGACATCATAATTCACTTTTCTGTTAATAAATTTAATTCCAGAAAATCTAATAAACTTTGAAAATTAATAACTTTTCATCCGTAGCTCGGATCAAAAAAGTTAAAACATGAAAGTTGCTCAGAACGACGAAACAAGTCTGATCGTGCCGTATGTTTCTTTGTTGGAACCTCCTACGTAGAATAACTCATAACTCCGGACCCGTATCCGGCATATGAATAGTGCACACACACACCGGTAATTTAATCCCAGAATAATCCTGAAAATAACTAAAATGACTTAGATGCATATTTAGGCAACCCTGCACTGCATCATAGCATATCACGCGCCATATTGCATTTGTTTGCATTATGTTTACATGTTTCTTCCCCCTCTTCTCTCTCGGTAGACCCCGACGTTGACATAGCTCCCGAGGCAGACGCAACTCCGTAGTACGTCCCCGACGACACTACTGACGACCTTGCCCTTGCCCCCGAGCAAACAGGCAAGCACCCCCATTTTGAGCATGCCTATATCGCCTATTCTCTTCTCTCTTATGCTTGCATTAGAACTGCTACCGCTACTATTTTCATATATCTATTGCATAGCCTGTTTATTATAACCTGCCTTGCTACCTTTCTGGTTATCCTAGACTGCTTAGTATAGGCTGGGTAGAGACCCGACAGAGACCCCCACTTGATCCCGACTGCCCTGCTGGATATCAGAAGACCCGATCAACGGGATTGAAGACCAGACCCTGGCACTGCACATCACTTCCCCCTTAGTTGCCGACACTGCTGGGTTACCGTCGAGTGCCGAGGGTGATACCTCGTTAGCACTTCTGATGTTAACCTTGTAGGTTAGTTACTTGGTCGTGGTAAGCGAGGGTGATTCCTCCTACACCACCCCCGATAACGACATCGTCGCGCAACACTTCAAGCGTGGACCTCGAGGGTGATTCCTCCTTCGTTCACCTTGACGGTAACATCAGTGGGAATTCCATCGAGGGTGATTCCTTAGGGTTCCCTTGGTGTTAGACACACAGATACTGTTGTTATTATGACTTACATGATCCATGTTACTAAAGATGGGTCGGCCCTGAGGGGTACCATCGCGAGCTTAATGCAAAGTGATGTGGAGTCGGGTTGACCTGGATGGTGCCCGCGAGATAAACGAGGCGTGGCCGGGCATTCCTAGCCCTTGCCGCAAGTCCTCGAGATGGGGCAACGGGGTCACATCGATCGTGAGTCTCTGCTCGTTACCGCACGATCCTAAACCACTAAACGGTTTGGATATTTGATCCGAGGGGCCTCTGGCCCGATAGCACTAACCATCACGTGGGCATAGTATGGGCGTTCGGTGTCGTATACTTCAGCCGGAGCATATTAGACGTCAGCAACTGAGCGGCACGCACTGAATTGGACTGGGTACGCAACCGCACTTGTATAAGGGGTTGCTAGGTCTGCTTTCAGCCGCCCACGCAACGTGCAGGAGTTCCCGGGGCGAAGGCCCAAGACCCCTGGGCGCATAGGTTTAGTCCGGCGTGCTGACCTCTCTTTTAAGTATTCGGTCGGGTTGCGGCATGTTGCTTGGCCGAGGCCGGGCATGACCCAGTAAAGTGTGTCCGGCCGGAGTTAAGCAAGCGTGGTGGGTAACTTGGTGCACCCCTGCAGGGAAGAAACTTCTATCGATAGCCTGTCCTACGGTAACGGACACTCAGAGTTGTATCCTGATCGGTACAACTAGAACTTGAGATTATAACTGGATAGTATGGCTCTGGGATTGCTTTCTCGCAGGGAGTCGAGAAAGGATCTCAGGTCGAGGTTGATGATACTACTACTACTACTACTACTTTACATTATGTCCATCTGCTCTCTTCTAATGCCGCAAGACTGTCGAAGATTGTTGAAGATGCTAGTCTTCGATAGGACTAGGCTTTCCCCCTCTATTCTGGCATTTCTGCAGCCCAGTCCACATATATAGCCCCCTTTTGAAAATGTTGCATATGTAGTGTAGATCCTTGCTTGCTGAGTATTTCGGATGAGTACTCACGTTTGCTTTACTTTCTTTTCCCCCCATATCCACTTGATGCCACCAGACGGTGGAGCCCCTGAGCCAGATGCCCCAGTCGACGACCAGTACTACTACCCGCCTGGCAAGTACTACTACTACGAGGAGCCGACGGACGACCAGGAGTAGGGTCGGAGGGTCCAGGGCAGGAGGCCTACGCCTTTCGATCGTAGCTTTTATTTTACCCACTAGTAGGAAAAGGGGCTTTTACCCCGGTTCATAAGGGCCTTTAGTCCCGGTTCTGAAACCGGGACTAAAGGGTCGTTACTAATGCCTAGCCCTTTAGTCCCGGTTCTTACACGAACCGGGACTAAAGGCCGTCCACGTGGCCGGTGCGGGGAGCCCAGGCAGGAGGGCCTTTGGTCCCGATTGGTGCCACCAACCGGGACCAATAGGCATCCACGCGTCAGCACCTGGCAGGAGCTGAGGTTTTTGTTTTTTTGAAAGGGGGGGGGGTTTGGGGGTTTTGGGGGGTTAATTTAGGTTGTTATTAGGTAGCTATTAGAGAGAAGTGTCCTCTCTTATATCTCCGTGCTTGGTTTACCAACGCTACGTACTGCTATGCCTAAACATGGCTTAGATTGAAGTGAAGGCAACATGTGGTGCATGTCGAAAGTAATACTAATCCGGACTTGATCAAGTTTGGATTGTACTACTTTCGACACGCACCACATGCATGTTGCCTTCACTTCAATCCAATCCATGTTCATTTCACCCGCTGATATATAATAACTCTTCATGCGCGCATCATGCATCATCATATATAATAACAAGTCCTACTAATCATCATCATACAACTTCTACTCGTTATTAATAACAAGTCATACGATCATCATCCTCACAGTCATCGAACCAACCCTACTTAATTGTTCTTAGCACATGATCATCAGTATTAGGTAGGACGAAATACCCTCTTTAAGGTAAAATAGCATAAAACAATATAGACCCTGACTCTCCATTATGGAGAATGGAGATCATCCTGTCTCCAATTCTTGTGCCTCGCTTCCTTTTGCTTCCAAGAAGCTCCTTGCGACTGTCCATACATTTTTTCCATTCTTTGATTTGCATGTCTCCACTTCTTTTAGAAATACGGTATGGACAGTTGAGATTCGTAGGATGACCTGGTTGTATATTCAAAACATCAAGCCTACCATTCTGATACATCAAATGAGGCACACAATCCTCTGGGATTATCTGTTGAAAAACATAGTAATAACTTCATAGTTAGCAATGATAATGTACTAGTTTTAGAACTATGCAAAATATGCACGGATGTCGTAATAGTAAGAAATCTTACCAGGGTATCTCCATAGTAGTTACCGTAGTTCAACACGTGCACTAGTGGCACGTATGGAGGACCATAATGTTGAGGAGTTTGATTGTAGATATTGTAATTCTCAATATCAGTACAAAATCCGACCAGATGAGTTTTCTCCTTATAAGTTAACTCAGAGCCATCGGTGTAGTAGGTTCTGTCTACCATGTTCCGCACATTGTTTGAACAATCAAAATAAGCTGTCAATGAAAATAAGCTGTCAACTATTTTGAAATGAACAATATAAATTAGCTAATAACTATGTTTGAGAAACTCACATAGCGGTAGAATTGGAGGCGTATCAACAAGGACCCAAATGTCCATATTGTCTTGCTCGATGTCAGGATCACCAAGATCCATGCTGACAAGCATACCCTCATCAAAACCATACATCTTGCAAAATGCTTCCCAATTTTTGCATCCAAAATGGGTTACGCTCTCAGAATTATACAGCTTTACTTCAAAATCTATATCATGATGGGTCCTTAGGTGAATTTTCTTTGTTTCCATACTTTCATGGTCTTCAAAACCCATCCTCTCCAAGACGTAGTGTCTTGCATGGCATGGGATAAGCTAGCCGAATTGTAAAAGATGAAAAGTACACGTTGAAATAGTTGAAGTCGTGCTTAATTACAAAAAATAACACTTGTCGTCATTGCGTACCATTTCAACATCAAACATCTCCTCCAGCTTAATACTGAAGCGCCGATCTTCGTCCAGGTGAGGCCTGTCGCACTGACCTCGGTCGTCGTGGCACCAGTCGCACTCCCCCGGGAGACTTTCATCATCCGAGTACGACATTTCCTATGTTCATAATTCAAATATTAAACATCTACAATTAAATATATGTACTAAAAAACCTAAGTTAGATCATTATTATTCATCACGGGTTGACTATCGGTTTGTCGAGTCTTTTCTTGAAAACTCTCAGCTCACGTGGTGTATACATTCGACCGTTGGTGATGGTCGCTCCTCCCTTTGTCCCCGTGTGCATTACACCAAAATGTCTAGCTAGCACACGGGAACAAAGGAGAAGCGACCCCCACGACAATAGTCGGGATTCTTCGTCCTCTCATATATATATATGGTGGAACTCTCCCTCACTGATTCCTCTCTGACATTTGTGACCGTCGGTGATGGTAGCTCCTCCTTTCGTTCTCGAGTGCATTACACCAAATTGTCTAGCACACGGGAACGAAGGAGAAGCTACCCCCACGACAACAGTCGGGATTCTTCGTCCTCTCATATATGGTAGAGACTCGACAGACTTACAGTCAACCCGAAATATCGTTTAATTATCTTTCTAAAAGAGGATTTGGCTGGTCTCACCTCGATGTCGGAGGGGGCAGTGACGGGGACGACGGCGGGGATGATGGAGGGGCCGGGGGCTCCTAGATTTCTGCGAAAACAAAAACCCTATAAGCTATAAACTAATCATAGTGCTCTCCAATTTTAGCATTCAAAGTAGGATCGGAGTAGTTTTCCACTATGAGCATTCAATAAGCAAAATCAAATCACAAAATAAAGTAGTATTCAAATTAGGATGCATTCAATTATAAGCAAAACTACATCATCTCCATGCGTCCGTACATCGTCGAATATTATCACTAATACACCTCGAATACTATCATACATATAGCATCGCTAGTACAGCTAGAACAGTAGCGCCCGACGGGTATCGGCGCGGGCGGTGGACACCCAAAGGGACGGAACCATCACTGGATCATAGCTCCAGTGAGATCCCTAAAGAACCTGCCAGGTATTGTCGAACCTGCCCTCCAACGCAACTGTAAGTGCATCTAGTGCCACCCCTAGTTGGTTTTGGAGTATTGACGACAAACCTAGTTGAGGGACTAATGTGTTTGTGAGAATTGCAGGATAACACAGGTAGAAGTCCCTCATTGATTCGGTTTTACTACCAGAGATGACCCCTAAAAATGTACGAAGACATTGAAGACAATGGTGGTATATGAAGATATTCACATTGAAGACTATGACAAGAGAAGACATCGCGTGAAGCCTATGGAACTCGAAGACTTAGATCCTTCGTAGTTTTATTTCATTTGTGTTGAGTCATAGGAACCACCGTACTGTTAAGTGGGGTCCAAGAGAACCAGTCAGAATGACTGAAGTGATGCCTAATTCAAATCCTATGTCTTCGAGCGAAGACTATGAGAGCAAATCTTGTCCAGAGTCGGACAAGTCAGCTTTACTTGCAGCCCAAGTAAAGTTGCCATGTGAGTTCAAAATCTGACCGTTGGAACACGTGTCAGTTCCTTAGTGACCCAGGGTCATTTCGGACAAATCAGGTCGGATTGCGCAGTGGCTATAAATAGTCCACCCCCTTCAACCATATACTGTTGGCTGCTCAGATTTCAGTGCACGGCTTTTGTCGTTTGAGAGCAACCCACCTCGAAGCCTTTGAGAGAAAATTCCTAGCGAGGAGAAAAGCCCTAACCACCCAGAGCCAGAGTAAATTGGGCATCACTTAAGTCTTCTTGTCTGAGTGATCTGAAGACTTATTACACTTGAGGACTGTGCATCCTCCAGACGGTTAGGCGTCGCGTTCTGAGCATCCAAGAGTAATTGTGGATTGCCGGTGAACGAAGTCTGTGAAGGTTTGGGAGTCTACCTTGAAGACTTACCAGAGTGATTGGGCGAGGTCTGGGTGACCTTAGCTCAAGGAGAATACGGTGAGGCCTGGGTGTCCTGAGCTGCGTGTTCAGGACTGGGTGTCCGGGACTGTGTGTCCTTTGGTTTAAATACCTAGCCGCTCCAACCAGACGTACAGTTGTCACAGCAACTGGAACTGGTCCAACAAATCATTGTCTTCAACGAGTCACTGGTTTCATCTTCACTTCCTTTTAACTTACTGTTATTCATTGTGAAGCCATTGCATGCTTGCTCTATCTTTTGTCTTCACAACGTAACTGTATGATTTGATTGGCTTCATAACTTCTTCCTACCTGATCCTTATTACACTGCAGCTATTTGTCATTGTGCTTTCACTCTATTGAATACTTGACCATGGCTTGCCTAGTGTAATCTAACTTCAGCTGCATAGTGATAGGCATATCTCTATTGTTTGTCTTCATAACTTCCACGTTTTGAAGACTTTCATAAAAATCGCCTATTCACCCCCCTCTAGTCGATATAACGCACTCAATTGGTATCAGAGCGAGGTGCTCCCTTGTTCTGTGTGATTCGGTTTAACCACCTGGAGTTTTAGCTATGTCGACTACAGGGATAATCAAAATCTCCGCTGCGTGCCCCGTCTTCGATGGAACTGAATATCCCTACTGGAAGAATAAGATGCGCATGCATCTTGAAGCCATTGACGTCGACCTATGGTATATCGTCGAAAACGGCGTTCCCAAGGCTGGAGAAGGTGTCACTGCTGTTGATGTCAAGAAGTTCACTCAACTGGACTCTACTGACAAGAATATCATCTGTGGTCATCTGACCAAGGGACAGTACGGCCGTGTGAGTGCCTTGAAGACATCCAAGCTGGTCTGGGACTGGCTCTCCAAGGTCAATGAAGGCATCTCAACCCAGGGAGATCAGAGAATCAGCGTTCTTCGCAACCTCTTCAACCGCTTCAAGCGAAATGACAATGAGAATGTCCAGCACACATTTGATCGGCTCACTGACATCACAAATGAGCTTCAAGCCCTCGGCGCTACTGAGATCACCAAACATGAAATCGTCAAGACGCTGCTGAGATCACTTGATAGTTCGTTTGACATCCTAGCCCTGATGATTCAAGAACGTCCTGATTTCAAGACACTCGATCCGTCTGACATACTTGAGAGGCTCAACACGCATGAGTTTCAGCTTTCTGAGAAAAGAGATATCTACGGTCCAAACTATGGGCGAACTCGTGCCTTGAAGGCAAAAGCTGTTTCATCATCTGAAGAAGAATCTGACAGCAGTTCTGATGATCCTGAAGACATTGGAAGGGAACTTGCAATGCTTTTGAAGAAGTTCCAAAAGTTCACCAAGAAGAAAGGCTTCAGAAAGTCTTCACGATCAAGCTCAAGGAATGATGAAGCTTCTGCTCATGACTACAAAAGGAAAACATGCCACAAGTGCAAGAAAACTGGACACTTCATCTCTGAGTGTCCACAGTGGGACAATGAGAACAGAAGAAAGAAGAAGAGCAAGGAATATGACTCTGACGACAAGAAGAAGAAGAAATACTCAAAGTCATCTTCCAAGTCTTCCTCAAAGTCTTCATCACACAAGAAGAGCTCATCTGGCAAGGCACGTGCGTTTGTTGGCAAGGAAATGGATTCTGAGGAGGAGTCCGCTTCTGAGGAGGCAGAGGTGGAGTCTGAGGAGGAGTCTGATTCTGGCATTGCAAGTCTGGCTACAGCATACGTCACCAAGTCCATCTTCAACACTGAAGACAATGACTTCATCACCGACACCGATGCAAATGACAAGGACGACTCCGCTCCTACCTACTGCTTCATGGCACGCGGTGCCAAGGTAAACAAACGCACTACTCACTATCAAACATCCAGTGACGATGACTCTGATTGTGATTCAAAACCCAGCTACAAAACACTTGCTAAAATTGCAACTGAACAACAAAAGGCCATGGAACATATTCAAAAACTGTTAGACAGAAGCGATGATCTGTTGGGTGCTGAAATGACTCGATCTGAATCCTTAATTGAAGACATAAAAAATCTTCACGTTAAGTATCAGGAACTTGAAGATCATCTTGAGACTCTCTCAACTACTCATGAAAAGCTTTCCTATGATTATCTTCAAAGGAAGCAAGAACTTGAGAAGTTGAGAGCGGATCATGAAGATCTTCAAAAGGAAAATGAGTCACTTCGCGCCGAACAGACCAGTTCCGCTCAGGAAGGATTTGAACCACCATGTCTTAAATGCATTGAGCGTGATAATGCTACTTCTGTTGCTGAATGTTCCACTGCTACTGCTGTTGCAATATCTTCAACTGTTGAAGTGGTAACTAACCCCTCTGCTGAGGATACCACTGCTATTGCTGATGAGAATGCTAGGTTGAAGACATTGCTTGAAACAGGGATGTACAAAAATCTTAAAGGGCATCAGACATTATGTGATGTCCTCAAGAAGCAGATTCTGAACCGAAACCCTAGGAAAGAGGGTGTTGGGTTCGTAAGGAAAATAAATGCAGATGGCTCTTACTGGAAACTTGAGCAGTACCCCAAAACCACATGGGTTGCTGCAAATGAATCCTCAGCAGATCCATCCAATCTATCTGGCTTCACTTGTGCTAACCCCATTATCATTGATGAATCCTTTGATGCAAACTATAAACTGTTTAAGAATCAGAATGGTGAAGTATTTGCCAGGTACATTGGTACGAACTGCAGGAATGGACCTCCTATGAAGAAGATCTGGGTTCCAAAAACATGTCTGGAGAATCTTCCTGTGAATGTCTTCATGACACCTCACATGAAGAAGACAAACCTCAGACCAAAGGCTTCATATGGTCCAAAGGCTTCATACAGACAGAGGACTCACCTGAGTCGCACTAACGCAAATGTTTTGCAGGGAAATCATACTCAGGCATATGAATATGAGAACGGTTCATCAAACCGCCATGTTCATATGAACAAGAACTATTCTGCCTATTCTTATGAGTACTATTGTCCGCCTGCTAGACTGTTTGCTAGGGCTCCAAAACCAAAATTCTCAGATGCTGCACTTAGACTTATTGCTTCTAAGCCACCCTTGAGGATGTGGGTGGTTAAGAAAGCCTAACTCTCTTTTGCAGGGAAAGGTCTCCAGCAGAAAACCAAAATCTTCTGACGCTATTGCTGGGGACCTTAAAAATCTTGTGGGGCGCAAGATCAAATGCCCGAATGGCATCACTATATATTTCGTTCCTGAATCGCATGCTACTCTCCCTATTAGTCCTAACCTGGATCTAAGTTTTCATAACCCACTAGTTCGTCAAATGTTTTTGCTTCACAATTCTCTTCGTGAAGCCTATCCCCCTAACTGCACTGTAGGGTACGACACCAGCGTCTTCAGAATGGATTATTAACAGTGGGTGTACAAATCACATGACTGGCAAAAGAAGCCTTCTCATGGACTCAACCTTACGTCCATCCGACAAGAGAAACATCACGTTTGCTGACACTGGTAAAAGTAAGGTATTGGGTCTAGGTAGAGTTGCAATCTCAAAGGATCAACACATGGATAAAGTCATGCTTGTTGAATCCCTTGGCTTCAACTTAATGTCTGTCTCAATGCTTTGCGATTTGAACATGGTCGTAATATTTGGAAAATATCGTTGCCTGGTACTAATGGAATCTGACAAGTCTCTAGTGTTTGAAGGGTATCGGAAAGATGATTTGTATGTGGTAGATTTCTCAGCAGGGCCACAGCTTGCAGTATGTCTTCTGGCAAAGGCTTCAGAATGCTGGCTTTGGCATCGGAGGCTTGGGCATGCTGGCATGAGGAACCTCCACACCCTTGCAAAGAAGAAGCATGTCATAGGCATCGAAGGCGTCATGTTCAAGAAAGATCACTTATGCGGTGCCTGTGAAGCAGGGAAGATGACAAGAGCAAAACATCCTTCGAAGACAATCATGACCACTACTCGACCCTTCGAACTGCTTCACATGGATCTTTTTGGTCCCACTCACTACTCAAGCTTCCCCACTACTTCTTGCCTCTATGGCTTCGTCATTGTTGATGATTACTCCAGATATACTTGGGTGCACATAATCCTTTTCAAGACTGAAGTGCAGGATGTCTTCAGACGCTTCACAAATCGAGCTATGAACAATTATGGTGCCAAGATAAAGCACATCAGAAGTGACAATGGCACTGAATTCAAGAACACTGGCCTTGATACATATCTTTATACATTGGGAATCACTCATGAATTCTCAGCTCCGTACACGCCACAGCAAAATGGCATCGTCGAACGCAAGAACAGAACACTCATTGAGATGGCCAGGACAATGCTAGATGAATACAAGACTCCAAGAAAATTCTGGACTGAAGCTATTGACACTGCATGCCATACAATCAACCGCGTTTATCTTCACAAGCTTCTGAACAAGACATCTTATGAACTCCTAACTGGCAAGAAGCCAAATGTCAGTTACTTCAGAGTATTTGGCACAAGATGCTGGATCAAGGACCCACACCATACCTCTAAGTTTGCACCAAAAGCACATGAGGGCTTCATGCTTGGATATGGAAAGGATTCGCACTCCTACAGAGTCTTCAATCTCTTTCACTACAAAGTGGTTGAAATAGTGGATGTGCGGTTCTATGAAACCAATGGTTCACAAAGAGAGCAACTGCCAAATGTGCTAGATGAAGTTCCAGCTAGTGAATCAATCAAGCTTATGGGAACTGGAGAGATTGTACCTTCTGAAGCTCATCCTGAAGAAGAACTTATCATCTCAGCACCTGATCCACATGAAGACAATGCTCAGCCTGAAGATATACCTCCCAACGACAACACAGATCAGCAAGAGCAAAGTCTTCGCCCTGTACATCCTCGTGTTGCCAATGAAGTGCAGATTGACAGAATAATTGATAGCATCAATGCACCTGGTCCACTCACTCGTTCAAGGGCAACTCAACTGGCAAATTTCTGTGGGCACTTCGCATTCGTCTCAATTTCAGAACCCAAGAAAGTTGAAGAAGCCTTTATGGAACCTGAATGGATTCAAGCAATGCAAGAAGAGCTTCAACAGTTTGAGCTGAACAATGTATGGGAACTGGTTAAGCGTCCTGATCCACGGAAGCATAACATAATAGGCACCAAATGGATATACCGCAACAAGCAAGATGAGCATGGTCAAATCGTCAGAAACAAAGCTCGCCTCATTGCTCAAGGATATACTCAAGTGGAAGGCATTGACTTCGATGAAACATTTGCTCCTGTCGCTAGACTTGAAGCCATACGTATACTGCTGGCCTATGCAAATCATCACAACATAACTCTGTATCAAATGGATGTGAAGAGTGCCTTTCTCAATGGCAAGATTGAAGAAGTGTATGTTGCACAACCACCAGGGTTTGAAGATCCAAAACATCCTGACATGGTATACAAGCTCAATAAGGCACTGTATGGCCTCAAACAAGCCCCTCGGACCTGGTATGACACACTCAAATACTTCCTGAAGAGCAAAGGCTTCATACCTGGTTCCCTCGATCCCACTCTCTTCACGAAGACATATGATGGTGAACTGTTTGTGTGCCAAATATATGTGGATGACATTATCTTCAGCTGCACCAATCAGAAATACAGTGAAGAGTTTGGATATATGATGCAAGAGCAATATCAGATGTCTATGATGGGGGAGTTGAAATTCTTCCTCGGTCTTCAAATACGGCAACAACACAACGGCATCTTCATATCTCAAGAGAAATATCTTAAAGAGTGCCTGAAGAAGTTCGGTATGCAAGACTGCAAAGGCTTCACAACACCAATGCCAGCCAAACATCATCTGGGTCCCGACGACAATGGTAAAGAGTTCGATCAAAAGGTATACCGCTCCATGATTGGTTCTTTGCTTTATTTATGTGCATCTAGGCCAGATATTATGCTTAGTGTTTGCATGTGTGCTCGATTTCAAGCGGCACCAAAGGAGTCGCATCACTTAGCTGTGAAGCGAATCCTTCGATATTTGGCTCACACACCAACTCTAGGATTATGGTATCCAAAGGGCTCAGAGTTTGATCTGGTTGGATTCTCGGATGCTGATTATGCTGGTGACAAGGTTGATCGGAAGTCTACATCAGGCACATGCCACTTTCTGGGACGATCACTTGTATGTTGGTCTTCAAAGAAGCAGAACTGTGTATCCCTCTCCACTACTGAATCTAAATACATTGCTGCTGGATCTTGCTGTGCTCAGCTTCTGTGGATGAAGCAAACTCTCAAGGACTATGGCATTCATCTGAAGCAAGTGCCACTTTACTGCGACAACGAAAGCGCCATCAAGATCGCCAACAACCCAGTTCAGCACTCGAAGACAAAGCACATTGAAATTCGTCATCACTTTCTCAGAGATCATGTTGCAAAGGAAGATATTGATATCATACACGTCAACACTGAAGAGCAATTGGCAGATATCTTCACCAAGCCCTTGGATGAGAAGAGATTTTGCAAGTTACGGTGTGAGCTAAATATCTTGGAATCCTCAAATGTCCTGTGATCAGGCACACATCCTAACACTTATGCATATTGATGACTTAGATGTGCAACACATGAAGTAACGTATATCTTCAATCAATGAAGACATACATTCTAAGTGTGAATACATTAATGTGGAAATTGACTTCAGAACGCCACGATAATTGTGCGCCGTGTCTGAGTCTAATACTTCCTATACGGTGGGTAACGCCACCACCAAACGTTCTATTTTGAAGTATTTCACTCATGGCGTTACCTTGCAATGTCTTCACATTTGGTTTGGCTTCAATCTCAACATGTCTTCATGATTATCTTCACTACGTTGATTATATAGATATATATGTACTAGTGTTCTGTCCTCTACAGCATTCACTTATAGCTATGTCTTCTTGTTTGAATCTTTTGAACTAAGTGAATGTGATCGGACCCTAACCTCTCTATGCTTTCTACCTCAAACTCTATCTCTCCAAGTCATATGCATTCTATTGAAACTATCGAATGTCTTCTCTGCGTCCTTGTCAGCAGAAGACACAGAGACAAACTTTAAAACCGTTTTCAATGCTCATTCATCCACAAGAAATCCGGAGAAGTAGGAACGACCACCCGACAATCCAGGCGTGCGTGGGATGTGGAACTGCCCCCGATATTCCGCATGGTGGACACGTGATGTTCAGATGCGAATCGCCAGGGGCACCTGTGTAATAGCGCAGTGCCGCCTCTATACCTATAAATACACGATTCACCGCGGTCATTATCTCTTCTTCCACCCTCGCATGAACCCTAGCGCCACCGCTAGCTCTCGACGACGCCGGCGACGAAGCGCTTCACTGCCGCAACCTCTCCGACGCCGTTTTCACGCCGACCGCGGACATCGTTCTCTCCGCCGTCGCCGTAGGTGTCTTCCGTCGCCAAGTTAGGGCACGGAGGATTGAACTGCTCGGCCTCATCTTTCACTCCGTCTAGCAGTTCCAAGTGCGGTAAATAAATCTTCTTTTTTACAGCCCCTTTTGATGCTATGGTTCTGTCACTTTCTGCCATAAGAAGTTTCTGTTCACACAAGTCAGATCTCACTTAGTCTGCATCTCATAACATGCCTAGAATATTCACTTGTGCTTCATGAAGTAGTTAGATTCCTCACTTGTACTGATCTGTGGGTTCGTACAAATCTGGAACCAACTTCTTTTCTATGAGTGAATGTCTTCGCACGCTGAGGTCAATGTCTTCTAAACCGATTTATCTTCAAAATCTTCTGAGAATGCATATGACCTCTTCCCCTTCCCTCGCACCTTAATGCTGTCACAGGTACATGTCCGTGGGAGAATCCTTTGGTTCTCATAGTCTGCATTCATTTGCAGAATTCTTACAGCATCACATCAACTCTCCTGAAGCCAGTTCTTGTTGGTCAAGCAAAAGGAAGCCTTTGAAGCCTTTGAACATCTTGAAGCCTTCCAAGTTAAGATTTATGGCTTCAGAAACAGCAGCAAGGAAGGGAGGCAGACAGCGACGTTGTGGAACGTCCAAAGATCTGCCTGATGAATTGGCAGAGATGTACAAAACTGATCCTGAAGAGAACTACGGTCAGCGCAAGACACGAATCCAATGGATTCGAAGATATTGGGCAGAGCAATGGTTCCAATACCACTTCGTCACTCAGGAGTATGCGGAGAAGTGCGCCATCAAGAGACCGTGGGGAGACGTACTATACAAAAATCTCGTACCCAGGTCCAGAGACGAAGCCATTGCTCAAGGCTTCTATCCATGCATGGTCAGAGGACCGCAGCCTGCTGATGCTCATCCATCATCACTACTCTGGTGTCGCGATGACAATCTGTTCAAGCGCAACTTCCAGTTTGCTCAGAACTCTGCGAAGCAAAACAAGAAGAAGCTGGGGTTAGACTTCAACCCTGGTCCATCAGCGCCAAGGGCAGATGGCACACGAGAAGCAGAACCAAATGAGATCGGTCCATATGCAAATCTTGAGGGCCTCATCACCCGCATCCGAGTACAAGGGACTACCGTGAATGACCCTCCGGCTGACACTGAATCTGATGACGCGCCTGCTGCGCCGAAGCCAAAGCAGACGAAGAAGCCAAAAGCTTCAAAGCCGGCCCCTTCACCCAAAGTCTCAAGGGCGAAGCCATTGGCGACTGCACCTCCTGAAGCCAGTGTGCAATCTGAAGACTTATCACGAGTCTCCAAGCCCCAGAAGGCCAAGAAGCCTCAGCCACACACAGGCAAAGAGTTCACAGCTGCTGCCATTCTGCGCAGCGAAACCATTGATCTGTCAAGCAATGAAGATCTTGGAGATGATGCTCTTGAGCAGCTCATCAAGAGCAAGGAAGAAGCTGAAATCTTCAACAATCTGCCTCTGTTTGATGTCGCCGTCATCCACAACTTCATCGATGAATGGTTTGCCTCACCGAACATAAGCTTCGAAGATCTGCAGCTGCCCATAGGCCTCAGCGTCGCCTTCCAAGGCGCTATTGCTTCAGAACTTGCAATTGCTCAACGCATTGTTGAACTGAAGCAGAAAATTGATTTTGAAAAGGCTTAGTTCAAGAAGACATGGCCAAGCTCAGTGTGCAAGAAGTGAAGAGCTTCAAGGTCATGCTGCACGAGCTAAAAGAAAACTTTCTGAAGAAGCGCGCTGAAGCTCAAGGCTCGCGTGAGCGAATGAAGACTCTGGCTGATCGCTGTGTGCAGGCCTACAATGAGGCCGAGAAGCGCAAGGCACTTGGGCGTCCCGGCATCGACCCCAGGATGGCCTCGAAGAAGAAGAAGCCTGCTATGACTGAACCAGAGGCACCAAGACAAGAAGCTGTTCCGATTGTCTTCCCCACTGCTACGACTGGCTCGAAGCCAAAGAGCCGGTCCACCGCTTCAGAGCTCAAGAAGACACGGACTGCAGAGGCTGAAGCTAGGAAGAGGAAACACTCTGAAGCCTCTCCTTCTGACCCCACCAAGAAGAAGCGCAAGATCAAGAAAGCTCGGGCTGCTCCCACAGAGCCCTTAATGGTTGAACCCCTCTCTGTCATCTATCCTGACGCAGATCGTCAGCTGACAGTTCATGAGCCTGCTCCCACAGAGGCTCCTGAAGCTGAAGACATTCCAGCAGCCGACCCCATCGCTGCTGAAGACATTGGTCATCGAGACAATGTACAAGATGATGCAGCCCTTCCTCAGCTTGAGACAAGCGAACTCATCAGCATTGGTCGTCCTTTGACGCCAATCGCACAAGCTACGTCATGGGCGGATTGCCCACAAGAAGAAGAATCTAAGGTCCAGCCCACTCCAACTCCACAGGCGTCGTCTGCATTCCGCAGGCTTCGCAAAGGTCCAAGGCCTCAAGCTTCGGCTGAAGACACTCCGGCCGCATCAGCCGAAGACAATGAAGAAGTACCACCAGAACCCACTCCCCCACTCCAACAAGAAGCAGTTCTCCAGGAGAACGTGCCTGAGTTTGTCCCTCCAACTACACAAGTGGAGGCTGAAAATGTTGAGGCTGCCACAAACAACATTGAAGCCAATGTGGAGCTCTCCCCACCCAAAGCTTCTGAAGACAGTGAAGCTACTGATCAAGATACGTCTGTTCCTGAGTCTACTGCAGGTCCTCAATTTGATTACCATGTTGAGCACAGGCCTCGGGTCCAGACGCCAATCCCAAGACTGCCAAGGTTTCCAGGTCCTGCATCAGCTCCTGGCTCCTTCAACATCACTAGCTTCAAGGCAGATAACACGTTCTTCAACAGCTCCAAGAACCCATATTCAAGGGAGCGGATTGTATCAGATAGGTTCTGGAGCTATCCTCAGCGCAGTTATTATTCATGTATTCTATACAACCAAGGTCGCATCTTCCCGCACAAGCGCCTTGATGTTGAAGCCATTGCTGGTCTGCCCTGTTTGGAGGAAGCTTTGGATTGCTTCAAGCAAGTAGGTCTGCTGCCATTTGTGACTAATGAGGAGCACTGGAATGAAGAGCTTCTATTGCAATTCTATGCCACCCTCCATATCAAAGGCTACAACAGAGATCCGAAGACTTGGGTCCTGGAGTGGATGACCGGAAATGTCCATCATGAAGCCAATGTATTTGATATCATTGAGCTCACCGGCCTGCCCACTCCGGGCGAATTCTTCGAAGAAGGCTGTCAACTCCATGCTGAAGCAATTGAGAGCATATTCCAGAGGCCTGAACCAAATATGAGTCAGATGCTCTCAATGATGAAGCCATTGCCCCATGATGCACCCTATCCAACTGAGTTCTTCGTTGAAGACCTAGAGTACCTGCCCAGAACCATATATCATATCATCAGGCGGACTCTCTGGCCCATTAAGGGACACTCTCCACATGCCAAGGTTGAGGGTGCAATGAAGACTCTCATATTCTGTATTCTTCATGGCAAATGCTTCAACGCACAGGATTTCTTCATACGCCAACTTGCGACATCCGGCTCAGATTTATTTGGCTTGAAGTTTTATGCTCCTTGGGTTATGAGGCTGATCAAGCTTCACTCTGCGATTTCATATCAGCCCTCAGCCCGCAACCATCGGATATTCTTGCCAGATGTGGACACCTCTGCTGAAGCTATATATCCTGAGCCTGCCAAGCAACCATTAAGTCTTGAAAATGCAGAACACCAGAGCTTCACACAGAACATTGAAGGTGTTGAAGCCATCTCCAGGGTGTATCCGTTGGCTGGCACTACACGTGCACCACGCCCAACATCTACTGAAGCCACAGATAGCACAAATGCACAAAGACCCAAGAAGCGCGCTCGTGCCCTCAATGACCGAGAGCTTCTTGTGGCCCTTCACCAAAAGCAAGATAGGCATCACGACTGGTTGAAGCGACAGATGAAAAGCCTCTTGGTGGATGTCAATCGCATCAGAAATCTTGCCACCAAGAATGCATTCGTCGCTCATGAAACTTGTCGCCGTACCTGGAAAGGACTTACAATGATGTGCCCTGAAGCTGATCTTCATGAGGATGGCTTCAGAGAGAGATTCAAATTTGACTCCACACCTCCCAGAAGGGCTGTGCTGCGCGGAACTCCATCACTTGAAGATTCAGAGTTCTCCTCATCTGCTGCCACGATGACTGCAAGAATCATCGAAGAAGAAGACGACGCTACATCACCACCACCTCCTTCAGCACGCGTCGACTCTGCACCAAGCTCTTCAGCACCGCCAAACAACTCCACCGACCCTGCTGCGCCTGGGAACGCGTAGAAAACTCTATGTCTTCAAACCTTTTTGGTCATCACTGACAAAAGGGGGAGAAGCATATGATGTTGTTAGTCTTCAAGCGGGTCAATATGGGCGGGTGCCTTATATTTTGCTACATTTTGCTCCGTGCTTACAACTCCCGTTCTGCTACATTTGCTTCTTTGAGTTGTAACACTTAGACTCGATGGTCGTCTGCTACCTGTCTGTCACTCTGTTTTGCGAAGATAAATTCTGCACGTGCGACGATAAATTCCGCACTTAGATCATTCTGCAGACGTCCATTTTTCATTATGCATGTCATTATCTTCATATACTTTTACATGCATAGTGGATTGTCATCATAAGTTGAAGTGGATCTCCACAAGTACAACCTGCCATGTGCATTTGCATTCAAGAAGCAAATTACTTATATGCACATCTTCAGGGGAGCCCTTGCAGCTTATGAAGACAATTCCTTTACAATTTCACAAATTATATTCCCCGTTGAAAACTTCAACTAGTTTGTCATCAATCACCAAAAAGGGGGAGATTGTAAGTGCATCTAGTGCCACCCCTAATTGGTTTTGGAGTATTGACGACAAACCTAGTTGAGGGACTAATGTGTTTGTGAGAATTGCAGGATAACACAGGTAGAAGTCCCTCATTGATTCGGTTTTACTACCAGAGATGACCCCTAAAAATGTACGAAGACATTGAAGTCAATGGTGGTATATGAAGATATTCACATTGAAGACTATGACAAGAGAAGACACCGCGTGAAGCCTATGGAACTCGAAGACTTAGATCCTTCGTAGTTTTATTTCATTTGTGTTGAGTCATAGGAACCACCGTACTGTTAAGTGGGGTCCAAGAGAACCAGTCAGAATGACTGAAGTGATGCCTAATTCAAATCCTATGTCTTCGAGCGAAGACTATGAGAGCAAATCTTGTCCAGAGTCGGACAAGTCAGCTTTACTTGTAGCCCAAGTAAAGTTGCCATGTGAGTTCAAAATCTGACCGTTGGAACACGTGTCAGTTCCTTAGTGACCCAGGGTCATTTCGGACAAATCAGGTCGGGTTGCGCAGTGGCTATAAATAGTCCACCCCCTTCAACCATATACTGTTGGCTGCTCAGATTTCAGTGCACGGCTTTTGTCGTTTGAGAGCAACCCACCTCGAAGCCTTTGAGAGAAAATTCCTAGCGAGGAGAAAAGCCCTAACCACCCAGAGCCAGAGTAAATTGGGCATCACTTAAGTCTTCTTGTCTGAGTGATCTGAAGACTCATTACACTTGAGGACTGTGCATCCTCCAGACGGTTAGGCGTCGCGTTCTGAGCATCCAAGAGTAATTGTGGATTGCCGGTGAACGAAGTCTGTGAAGGTTTGCGAGTCTACCTTGAAGACTTACCAGAGTGATTGGGCGAGGTCTGGGTGACCTTAGCTCAAGGAGAATACGGTGAGGCCTGGGTGTCCTGAGCTGCGTGTTCAGGACTGGGTGTCCGGGACTGTGTGTCCTTTGGTTTAAATACCTAGCCGCTCCAACCAGACGTACAGTTGTCACAGCAACTGGAACTGGTCCAACAAATCATTGTCTTCAACGAGTCACTGGTTTCATCTTCACTTCCTTTTAACTTACTGTTATTCATTGTGAAGCCATTGCATGCTTGCTCTATCTTTTGTCTTCACAACGTAACTGTATGATTTGATTGGCTTCATAACTTCTTCCTACCTGATCCTTATTACACTGCAGCTATTTGTCATTGTGCTTTCACTCTATTGAATACCTGACCATGGCTTGCCTAGTGTAATCTAACTTCAGCTGCATAGTGATAGGCATATCTCTACTGTTTGTCTTCATAACTTCCACGTTTTGAAGACTTTCATAAAAATCGCCTATTCACCCCCCCTCTAGTCGATATAACGCACTTTCAGCAACCATGTAGCGACAGACGTGCTGGTCCTCCTCGCTGACATGGTGACGTACCACCTCCGCGGTGTCCGGAAGCCTCGGCACCGTCACTGGCCCACGCGAGCGCCACCAAACAAGGATCGGGTCAACGACGGGCTGGTTCCTCACCAACCTACGCCCACCGGAAGGTAGCACCTCCCAAAACCAGCCCGACGGAGCCCAGTCCCGGACATGGCCCCTCTGATCAAGCCGGCCTCCTCCACCGAGTCGACGACGAGGATGCGGGATAGGCATCATTGACGTCGATGCGGGAATAATTCCTTTAACTAAAAAAACAAACTAGTTCTATTAATTTCCTTACTATAAATAGAATAAAGTAGTACTTACTAAAAATAAACTAGCTAGTTTAACTAGTTCTATTATTTCTCTAACTAATTCTATTAAACACTTTCTAAGTAGTACTTACTAAAAGTTATTGGGGAGGGGGGTACATATATCGACAACGACATACCCGATAAAAAATAAGAAGAGGAAGAAGACGAAAAAAAAGAGGAGAAGAAGAAAGGAATAGAGGAGGAGATCGAAGAAAAAAAAGAAAAAAAGAGGAGAAGAAGAAGGAATAGAGGAGAAGAAGAAGAAATGGTTCATTTCTTCTTCTTCTCCTCTATTCCTTCTTCTTCTACTCTTTTTTTCTTCTTTTTCATCTTCTTATTTATTTCTCCTCTACTTCCTCTCCTCTTCTTCTTATTCTTCCTCTTCTTCTCCTTCTTCCTCTTCTTATTTTCCTTTTTTCTCTCCTTCTTTTTCTTCTAAATATGAACATACATAAATGACTTCTAAATATGAAAAATCTAAACTACACATCTAAATTAATACATCTAAATTACAACAACTAAATTAACTACACATCTAACTACACATCCAAATTAATACAACTAAATTACAAATCTAAATTAAACTACGTACACATATAATAGCTAGGGGCCGGGGCGCGGCGGCAGCGGCGGCGGCCATTACAGGGAGGAGGAGGGGATCGGGGCAGCTCTCACAGGGTGGCGGAGGGCAACGGCGTGGGTGGCGGAGGGCGACGGCGACCGCGGCGGGCCGGGAGCGGAGGGCGGCGATGGTGACGTATGGGGCGAAGGCTAGGTGGCGCGCGGCGGAGGCCGATGGCGACAGCGGCGGGGGGCGGAGGACGACGGTGACGGGCGATGGCGTGGGCTCGGGGGCACGGGCGTGGGCTCGATGACGAGCTATAAGACCCTAAAATTGAAAAGCATTTCAAATGAACTCTTAAAAGGTTGAAAGTTGGCATGATATCATCATTTCATCCACATAGCATGTGCAAGAAAGTTGAGAGGGTTACGGCAAAAACTGGATGCACTTCGTGTACAAAACGTACAATCTCTTTCAAAGTATCAGGATTTCATCCGGAAACTCGTCTGTTACAAAGGGATTTCATTTTTTAAACCTTATTTGAACTCCTGACTTTTTGTGTGTTCAAAATGCACCATTCAAAGCCACATCATCATTTTTCAATCCTTTCTGACTTCATTTGTTATTTTTCATGCATTTACTAATTATTTTGAGCTATAAGACCCTAAAATTGAAAAGCATTTCAAATGAACTCTGAAAAGGTTGAAAGGTTTTGTTTCTACTTACAACAAAAAACTTATTTATTTTATTTCTAATTACTTATGTATTTTACTTTATTATTTTATTTTTATTTATTTTACTGCTGCTATTTTTATTTATTTTACTGCTGCTATTTTTACTTAATTTATTAAGGTTTATTTATTGTAGTTACTATAGTTTATTTTATTAAGGTTTATTTAGTTTTATTTATTTTATTAAGGTTTATTTAGTTTTATTTATTTTATTAAGGTTTATTTATTTTATAAATATAAAAAATAAACATAGATGCACTTATAGAGAAAATTCAACCTAAATTCATAATAAATTTCTATGAAATTTACTATGAAATTAGGTCAAATTTCCTGTATAAGGGCATCTATTTTCACTTTAAGAGAAGCTCAACAAGGCATAGAGGGACGGGCTTATAAACTGGTGTGAGCGCCCTTCGGTTGGCGAGGTGGGACTAAACACTGGCCGCAACTAGGACCAGCCCTTTAGTCCCGGTTTGTGGTATGAACCGGGACTAAAGGGTGGTGGGCCAGGAGCGTGGCCCATTGGTCCCGGTTTGTACCACCAACCGGGACCAAAGGGTCCATACGAACCGGGACCAATGCCCACGAGGCCCCGGCTGGCCCCCTGGGCTCACGAACCGGGACTAATGCTCACATTAGTCCCGGTTCGTGACTGAACCGGGGCTAATGTGAAAACTGCCCTGTGACCTAAAGCCTGTTTTCTACTAGTGACCCCACCTCTGTGAAGGCCTGTCTTCTCTCTGTAATATATCTGTACTCAGATATCTGATGCTTCCGCTGACGCTTGTATGCCATCAAGCTATGTATTCGAGCCCTCGAGGCCCTGGCTTGTAATATAAAGCTTGTATGACTTTATTTATGTTTTAGAGTTGTGTTGTGATATCTTCAAGTGAGTCCTTAGGCTTGATCGTGCGCATTTGCGTGTATGATTAGTGCACGATTAAGCCGGGGCCGTCACAGTTAAATAGGTCATTTGAGAGCTAATTAAGGTTATTATGTCAGTTTTTAGCTAGCTAACCATATAAATTCATTTTTGGAGGAATAAATGCTAAGTATAGGTCATTTTAGAGCTATCCTAGGTTAAATAGGTCCTTTTGGAGCTAATTAAAGTTGTTATGTCATTTTGTAGCTAGCTAAGCATATTAAGTCATTTTGGAGGAATAAATGCTAAGTATAGGTCACTTTAGAGCTATCCTAGGTTAAATAGGTCATTTGAGAGCTAATTAAGGTTATTGTGATTTGATCACTGGGATGCCGGAACACGGAAATGAGAAAAGAGAACAAAACCGGTAATGAGGTAACTTGCATGGTGGACAAATTGTTGATCCACGGGGATGAAATAAATCTCACCTCAGGTGTTTGTAACATATCGTGAAGCAACAGGAATAGCACACGGCAACTGGAGGTTCACTCGAATATTCATTCGTGTGGGTATAGGGGTCAATATGGGTGTCCACGGCTCCGATGTTGATCATTGATCGGAAGGGGTTCCGGGGCATGTCTATACTTCACCAAACCTAAAGGGTCACACGCTTAAGGGTCATCTATCTATTGAATACAAGATAGGGAGTCTGAGAGAAAGTCTTCGGAAAAAAGTTTCAGAGACAACGGAAAAGTTCCAAAGAGAGAGGTCACCCGATGAGTTTCGGTGAAACTGAAATGTTGTTTTAGGGGATGCCATTAAGTCAAATTGGCTTTGGCACACCCGTGATAATTCTTGGAGGGTACCAGAATCATTCTGAAAACTTCTGGGAATTTTTCGAGAGAAAAACCGAAAATGTTCCGGAGCTGCCCAAACCGATTTGGTTGCTTTTCGCAGATGAAAATCACTAATCCAAAATTGTTTCGGAACACGTCCAAAATCATTTGTATGGGTACTGGAATTATTCTAAGACCCACAGAAATATTTTTGGATTTAACGGTCGTGGAAAATTGGTTTCATGAATATTGAAAATCACTTTATGGATATTTTTTTGGAAAGCCACTTTTTAGGGCTTTTACAAAAAGGCTTCTAGAAGGGTTTGGGGGGCATGGGAGCCCCTCATGGGGGCCCCTAGAGGTGGCCGGCCAAGGGGGGAGCTCCACATGGCACCCCTTTTTCCCCTTATGCCCTTTATGTGTGACATAAAGTGGGGGTACTTTGGTATTTTGAATACCCATCCTACCCCTTGGTTTTCCTATAAATAGGAGGTCAGGGGGCTGCCCAGACTTCATCCTTGCTCTCATACACATGCCATAGACTTGTCTGGCTTCTCTCTCCCTCCCAGCGAAATAGTTTCGTAGAGCCAAAAGGTTGTCTGGGTTCCGGCAGGAACTAGTTCTGGACGGCGAAGCCCTTCCGGATAGCTGACACCGTTTGTGTGCAAACCTGTAGAGAGGTCGTAGTATCGATCTGTTGCCCGAGGGGCTGTTCGAGTGTCCTCCCGAAGGGCTATCCGTGACATCATCCGAGGGACTGTCTGACCGCCTCCCGAAGGGATGTCCGACGAGGGAGTACATCCTTGTGGTTGGGAGGTTGTAAATCCTAGCTGCAGGGATCTGCACTGATGATCTTCACCGACTCTTCTTTCGCTGCACTTTGAGTCGGTACGGACGGATCTGATCAAACCTTGTATGCAATCTCCATAGTGGTCCTGGGCATGTTCGCTGTACCAAAAAATTTGTTTTCTATCACGTTCCCCTACAGTGGCATCAAGAGCCGTGCTATGCATAGATGCAGGTTACGATCTAGAATACATAGAGATGTATGGGTATTGCATAATATAATTTTGGAGTAGATGAGATCTATTGCTGAAAATTATTTATGCGGGTGGCAGATGAAATCTGTTACCCGTTGTTCTTATTGCTTCCCTAGAATTTGCATATTTCTGATCCTAAAATGGCATGGTGGAATTTTACAAAGTTCGGGCAATCCACGATCATGATTGATCAATGAAGTGCTATCAGTTCTTTGGGTTCCACCATAGTTAAAGGAAAGATGAAATTTCACAGATGAAAGGGCAATGCAGATATGATCTGCACGGTGGTCATGTGTATACGAAGTTTAGTATGGGGCTCAAGATTCTATTATCTCGTGTTTCATACACCCTGTAAAGTTAATCTAGCGACTTGATGATAAAACGTTTGTAGCTGCGGTTTGAGTCAAAACCTTAGAAGCCACGTAAAATAAAATTTTGCATAAACCGATTAGAGGCGTCTAACTTGGTTTTGCAGGATGGTTTGCATGTGATGTGGTATAGCAAGTCTCATATTAATTCGATTATGTATGAGATGACTATATGATGTAATTAACATGACATGCGTGTCATGATTCGGCATGATGGCTGGAGCCATATGATTGTCACTTTAATGACCTGCGTGTCAACCTTAAGTAATGCACTTATTTTATTAGCTACAGAGATAGCAATATTATCTGGTGCATCGACAAGGTGGTGGCAATCTTCGCGAAGGTGAACACTAACGCAAATGCCGAAGACGAAGAAATGAAAGACTTCTCCGTCAGAAAGGGCTATACCATATCATCCTATTATTAATTGCTTGAGATGTTTATCCCTTATGTTGCACCCTTTTTGATTGCAGGGTAGTCGCTTTTTATTAGGGTGATCTCTCACTGAAAATATCAAGTAGTTAGTGTTCTCCCAAGTGTAGCACCGTCACGGCACCTATCTCTTCGAGGCATCACATGATCTCCATGGGTGCGAACGATTATAGAAGTGTGAGGCGGGTGAGTTGAGACCTCGCAGCGAGATCACTTGGTTGTCTTGACGTTCAGGCAGGATAGTCCTGAGCTCAGAACACACGCATCGAAAGATGAACAAGAATCACATAGAGATGTGATCGGCAAGTTTGCCTGCCGATTGAAGTTCACGCCATTTGAGTTCATCTCGAACCATGATGACGAATGGAAATATGGGTCTTGAATCACTCACAATCAATTTTGATAGATATTGATTTGAGTGGGAATGCACTTTAAAATAAAATTGTTTATTCACTAGTGCAAATATGATTATGAACAAGTGAAACTTGTGTTTTTTGTTGTAGATCAAATGGCTCGCAACAATGCGTTCAACTTGGGCCCGATGTTAGAGAAAGAGAAGTTAGCTGCGACTGGGAATAACTATGCGGACTGGGTCCGCAATCTGAGGATTGTCCTCAGGAGCGCTAAGAAATTGTATGTGCTTGAAACTGATCTTCCAGCTAAACCAGCGGCAGGGGCCCTGGAAGATGAACAAAATGTCTGGGCCACTAAGGATGATGATCATAACTTAGTGTAGTGCCTCATGCTAGCTTGCATGAGTCCAGAGCTTCAAAAACATTTTGAATTCCACAAACCCGTGATATGATCCAGGAATTGGATGCTCTGTACAAGGAAACCACAAAGTCTGAACGATTTGATATCATGAAGACTTTGATGGAATGCAAGATGGCTGAGGGTAGTTTAGTTGGTGAACACGTGGTCAAAACGATTGGCTATACTGAAAGGCTTAAAACCCTGGAATTTCCACTTCCATCAGGCCATATGATGGACACGTTGCTTTCTTCACTCCCACCGTCTTACGACGGTTTTGTCATGAACTACAACATGACAGGGATGGAGAAGACACCGGAAGAGGTGCTCGCCATGCTGAAAAATACAGAAGAAGGACTGTGGAAAAATCGCAAGCAAGTGTTGCTTGTGAATAAAACCGCCAGTTTCAAAAAGAAAGGCAAGCCAAAGAAGGGCAAGGGCTCCGGTAAGACCGGCTCCCAAAGCAACTCTAAGGGCGGAGCCAAGAATGAAACTGACTGCTTCTACTGCAAGGGCACAGGACACTGGAAGAGAAACTGCAAGAAGTATCTAGAAGATAAGAAGTCCGGGAAAACCGGAAAAGGAATAATTGATATACAAGTTAATGTCATTGACATTCTGCTTGCTAGCGAAAATTCTGAGTCTTGGGTATTTGATACTGGATCGGTTGCTCACATTTGCAACTCGATACAGGGGCTTCAGAAGGTGCGCAAGCTGGCAAACAATGAAGTCGTGATGCGTGTCAAGAACGGCGCTGGGATCGCCGCTCAAGCCGTTAGCATTATGCCTCTACGTCACCCTTCAGGATTTATCTTAGAACTAAGTAACTGTTATTTTGTTTCGCTGTTGTAGAAACATTATCTCCGGATCATGTTTAGTACATGATGGGTATTTGTACAAGTCTGAGAACAATGGTTGTTCACATTATTGTAATGATATGTTTTATGGATTTGTACCCATTGTTGGGGGCCTTTTCATACTAAATCTTGAATGTGGAAATGATGTCTTTAACATGAATGCTAAACGCCTTAAGAAGGCTGATACCACCACCACTATCATGTGGCACTGTTAGCTTGGCCACATCAGAAAGAAACGGATGCAAAGACTCCATAAAGATGGAGTTTTTCCATCCTTTGATTTTGAATCATTTGACACATGTGAAGCTTGCTTGATGGGGAAAATGACCAAGACGCCTGAGGGAGTCCTGGACTAAGGGGTCCTCGGACGTCCAGCCTATTATCCATTGGGCCGGACTGCTAGGCCATGAAGACATGAAGGCCGAATACTATACCAGTGTCCGGATTGGACTCTCCTTGGCATGGAAGGCAAGCTAGGCGACCGACTATGAAGATTCCTTCTTATGTAACCGACTCCATGTAACCCTAGATCTCTCCGGTGTCTATATAAACCGGAGAGTGTGGTCCAGATGGAGACAAATTCATTACCTTATTCTCATAGGCTAGACTTCTAGAGTTTAGCCATTACAATCTTGTGGTAGATCAACTCTTGTAACACATATATTCATCAAGATCAATCAAGCAGGAAGTAGGATATTACCTCCATAGAGAGGGTCCGAACCTGGGTAAACATTGTGTCCCCCGTCTCCTGCTACCATCGATCCTAGACGCACAGTTCGGGACCCCCTACCCGAGATCCACCGGTTTTGACACCGACATTGGTGCTTTCATTGAGAGTTCCACTGTGCCGTCGGCAAAGGACTCGATGGCTACTTCGATCGTCAGTAACAACGCTGCCCAGGAAGAAACCTTTCTCCCTGGACAGATCTTCGTATTCGGCAGCTTCGTACTGCGGGCCAACTCGCTTGGCCATCTGGAGCAGATCGACAGCTACGCCCCTGGCCACCAGGTCAGATTCAGAAACCTAAACTACGTTGCGGACGACCGTGGAGACTTGATCTTCGATGGATTCGAGACCGCGGCAATCGCTCCCCTTCACCTCGACAAACATGGCTTAAACCTGTCATCGAGCCACATCCAGGAGATAGCTCCTGCAGCTGCTCTGGCCTTAGATCCAGAGCAGATCGAGTCGCCCACACATGGGAAGATCAACCCCATCATGGGGGCTACCGATCCTGCGGCGTTGTAGCCGCCCGCAGATTCCACCCCAAACAGTGTCTGCACCAACGGAACCCCGGACTCTTCTCCGGTGTCGAGTTCCGAACCCTGCGAGCCCGTGGATACCGAACTCGATCGGTTATCGATCTTTAAGTTCACCGCCGCGGATGTCTTCCAGCACTCGCCCATGGGCGACCTACTAAACTCATTAAAAAACATGTCCGTGGTAGGTGACTCGTCGCCGAACTATGTTCGGTTCGAGTTTACGGCGGATGATGGAGAATTTTGCTCCCCACCCGCCACCCACTTCATAGACACTATCGAGGACCCAGCCAACACGCTGGACCCCGGCTCTGAAAACATCAACGGCATGGACGACGATGAGGGGCAGGGCCAGAACTCGCTACCTATCGGTCGTGGGACGACCACTTCTTGGTACGACGTGTGTATGGCAGACACACTCAACGACGCTCTCAACGACAACAAGAAGGACCTAGTTGAGGATACACCTCCTTGCACACAATCCGAACACCCGCGCCCCTGGCGCCACCCTCGGTCTTGTCGCTCAAAAGAAAACAATACTTGTGCCGGAGAGGATAGCGCTCCGGACAATGAAGACCCTGTTGAGGAAGGATCCGAACAGGAAGAACAAGAAAGCGGGCAAAACAACCCCGATGAACAGGACACATACGGAGATCCGGAAGACAGTAATTATCTCCCACTCTCCGAGGATGAGGAGATCCTCGACAACAAAGATTTCATCGTGCCTGAGGAACCCCTCGAGCAGGAGCACTTTAAACGCCGGCTAATAGCCACTGCAATGAGCCTAAAGAAGAAGCAGCTGCAGCTACAAGTGAGCCAAGACTTGCTCAATGATAGATGGACCGAGGTCCCGGCCGCCGAAGAACACGGCCTTAGCGGCCCAGACGGAAGCCACCCAAATTATAGGTTGCTACCTCAATACAACGGCGAGGCATTGGAGCCCGCGCCATCATCGCATAATGCAAAAGGTCGACCATAGATCGGTCCGGATAAAGCAGCAGCCCAAGCAAGATATCATACAACCCAACCTGGCCGTCAAGTCAAGAGAAAAACAGTTCGGGGGAACAATCGCCTCGTCCAACAAGACCCGGAGGGCAGAGTAGGACACACAAGATCAGAATACAGATCGCGGGGATATACCCCGTCGGGCAATAATGGTTACCTATTCGGACATTGCAGATCCAAACACGCCCGGTCCGAACACCGCAAACGGAATCCACCTGAGGTGCTTCACAGTGTGGCCCAGCATAGGGGAGCCGCACACCCTCTCTGCTTCACGAACGAGGTCATGAAGCATGAATTTCCAGATGGGTTCAAACCCATTAACATCGAATCATACGATGGAACAACGGACCCCGCGATATGAATTGAGGACTACCTCCTCCATATTCACCTGGCTCGCGGAGACGATCTTCATGCCGTTAAATACCTACCTCTCAAGCTCAAAGGGCCAGCACGGTACTGGCTAAACAGTTTGCCAGAAAATTCTATTGGCAGCTAGGAAGATTTGGAAGACGCCTTTCGAGACAACTTTCAAGGAACATATGTGCGGCCACAAGATGCCGACGACTTAAGTCATATTGTCCAGCAGCCCGGTGAGTCAGCCAGGGAGCTCTGGACTAGGTTCTTAGCCAAAAAGAACGAAATTGTCGACTGTCCAGACGCGGACGCCCTGGCGGCCTTCAAACACAGTGTCCGGGACGAATGGCTAGCACGCCACCTCGGCCAGGAAGGACCAAAATCCATGACAGCCCTTACCGCTCTTATGACTCGCTTTTTTGCGGGAGAAGACAACTGGCTTGCTCGTAAAAGCAACAATGCCAGTGACCCGGGCACCTCCGAAATCCAAGACGGCAACGGCAAGCCACGACGAACCGAATATAACAATCGCAATCACAATAAAGGATTATGCGACACAGCGGTCAACGCCGGATTTTACAATCCACAACCCGGTCACCGGAAGAAGCCTCTGAAGGCACGACAGGACGGTCCATCCACCCTCGATAGGATATTGGACCGACCTTGTCAGATTCACGGCCACCCTGACAGGCCAACTAATCATACCAAAAGAAACTGTTGGGTCCTCAAGCAGGCAGGCAAGCTCAATGCCGGACACAAGGGGAGGCCACCAAGCGATAGAGACAACGAAGCGGCTCATCAGCCGAACACCAGGGGACAGAAACAGTTTCCCTCCGAAGTTCGACCACTCCCAGAGCGGAAATAGCAGTCCGGCTTCCGCCACCCACCCACTATGCAGGAAAGATTTACACCACGCGCACATCACTACGCGCTCAAGATACCATGGGCATCGGCGGAAGCACACTATGGACAACCCTGCAAGCATTCCCATAACGTCTTTTATTTGTTTCGCATTTTATTTCTTTATTTATAACTTCAAAACAGGTGACCAGCAAGACATCATCTACAAGGGACTCTATCGGAGTTCGGATCCACGCATTCACCTAAGGGGCTCCTCCCATTAAGGATTCCCCTCCCCGAGGATGGGCGGCGCAGACGTGCGACAGGAGGTCCAAAACAGCTTTTTGTAGACCGCACTCTTTATTTCGAGCTTGTACTATGCCTTTTTCCTCTATGCCCGACCCTGGGCATGTCAAATAGCCGGGTTGTGGTTTTTTCTTTTTTACATATGAATTTATCATTGGCTTATTACTCCACTCCCAATAAAATTCATCCGAACTAACCTTTCATACTCTTTCTACAATGAGTACGGCCGTCGCGGCTGTGTTACAAGACGACCTCGGCATAACCTGCCAGGGGCTCGGTATGGGAACAAATGAGTCGCCAATAAAAGTCCGAACAGCTCTATAGCGTACTTCGGCGTCGCAAGTTTGGCCTTATATGCATCAGCTCCGAATCATTGTCTTTGGTCAATAAGTGGGTTGCCCGACTCCTGTGCTTGCTACCCTACGTTCCGCTCTATCGGCTAGGGTAGTAAAGGGAGAACTACTGCGATTGTGCCCTGTCTTTGACCGGATGAGCACGTCAGTAGAGAAAGCCGAAAACTGACTATCATGATGCGGCGAGAGCTGGTCAACCACTTGACGACTTATTCGAATCCTTAGCGATTCTCCGTGTAAAACGAAGGGTCTTTTCTTCAGGCCAAAACATGTAAGGCAATATACTATAATACGCCGCATACATACCAGGGGCTATGTCGTAGCCCTACCATAAAACTCCTATGGCTAAGTGAAAGTGTTAACGCCTTATAGTCCGATTGCCTGGTTCGCCGCATTATCACCTCCTTTATGGACCAAGACGTTGGATAAAGAGTGATTCAATGCTTTTCCGAACACCCCCGTACTTTCTACGAGGGGGCTGAAGCCGACGACTGGAAAACTTCCAGATTATACTAAAACGGCCGCACAGGAGGAATTCAAGCTTTTGAGCAAAATATAATTTACCATAAAATTGTTTGTTACAACCCGTATACACATTACTCGAACATTATGTTTTTGAGCACTAGCCCTCTATCAAGGGGGCGGCTTCTAAGACGTCTTCAAAATAATGCTCCGGTTCCGGACGGTCCTTGCCTTTGGGTGGACCCTTCGCCGCAACATCGACGGCCTTCATCTTCGCCCAGAATATCTTGACTCGGGCAAAGGCCATCCGTGCACCTTCAATGCACGCCGACCACTTCACAACGTCGATACGCGGCACCGCGTCAGCAAGCCACTGCACCAGGCCAAAGTAACTACTCGGCACCGGCTCAGTCGGCCACAGCCGGACTATGACATTCTTCATGGCGTCGCCGGATATCCTATGCAGCTCGGCCCACTGGGACATCTGTTCATTGAGCAACAGAGGGCACGTCGACGCGCCAAATTGCGACCAGAAAAGCTTCTCCTTTGCACACCCCTCTTGCGCATGGTAAAACTACGCCGCATCGGACGAACTCTTTGGCAAATCTAAATATTTGTCCGGAGAACTCCATACTTGGTTAAGCTGAGCATAGTTCGGATCGCCAAACTTGGCCTGTAGCAAAAAGGGCCTGCCAGCCGCAATTTCCCCAGCCTGCCGGATTTCCTCATGGGCCGCTCTGGATTCAGACCGCGCTCTCTCGCCTCTCGTAAGGCCTTGTCAAGTTCAGCCGTTTTGGCTTCATTTTGCTTCTTAAGAAGTCTATAGCGGCTAGCCGCATTCTCCAACTCATGCGCCATGACGAATATTTGCTCCTTGTCTTGGCGCCGCGCAGCTTGTTCGGCTTGCAACTCAGCCGATGCCTTTTCGGCAGCCGCATTACTAAACCGGGCCTGCTCCTTGGCCCGGGCTAGCTCCGCCCAAAGGGCTTCCACGATGGCAGCACCATCTGCATTTATGCACATTTCATATAAAACTCTTTTCAGAGTCATGCTTAAATTATAAGCACATTGATGCTCGAAATATATACCTTGTGAGTCATCAAGACGCCTGTTGATCACTGCAATGTCATCCTCCGCGGTATCCAGCTTTCGCTGCAGTTCGGCCACTTCCGTATTCCGGGTGGTCGTAGGAGGAGTGGCAGCCTGTATTTCAAGTTAAATCAAGGTTAATACCTGAGCATATCTTCGTGATCCTCCGATCGCTTCCTTTGGAAGGCGATCCGAGTCTCAGGGGCTACTGCATATACAACAGGTGCATTTTGTCAATACTATTCAAATGACAACATCATATCACGAACCTCGAGACCTCTTAGAAGGCTCGCAAAGGCTTCGTTTAAACCGCTCTTCACGAATATAATCTTTTCGACCACCGTGACCATCAAGGCATGGTGCTCCTCTGAAACAGATGCTTTCTGTAGCATTTCCGTCAGTATCTCCGGCGTCTTTGGGTCTTCGGAAACCGCCACCGGAATACGACATTCCTTTAAAGGAATCCGCTCACCCGCCTCCAGAACTGTCTCCGGTGGTAAACCGGATAGTTTGGGGTCATTATTCTTGACTCCCGAACCTCGAACGACAGAGGCACCACCCTCGGGTAGCTCCTTCCTCGATTCTTGCACCACTTGTTGGTCAGGAGGAGCCCTCCGGGATGACACCTCAGAATCATCCGCCCTGTTGGGCGAAGAGGCCGGAGGAGGTGTTTTGCTCTCCATCATCTCCAGAAGAAGGTCTCCCATAGAGGAAGACGATTGAGAAACACCAGGCTTTGACCTGCGAGAATGCACATATGTCGGAGGATTACTTCATTAATTGGAGAAGAATGAGGTACGTTTAAAAGCGCCCCAGCTCCACTTACAGTTCGGCTGAAGATTTGCCCTCGTCAGGAGTCTCTGCGGCAATGTTGCTTGCCCGGATCAAGTTGCCCAATGACGGCATTGTTCCTCTCTTGGAAGGCTTCCCTTCCTGATCTTCGGGAGTGGCCCTCTTCTTGCCATGAAGAACTTCCTCCGTGCCTTTGCCCTTGTGTAAGAGGGCCTCGGTTTCCCTGAATACAGCATCTACTATGTCCTCAAGACGGGGATCGCCTCCGGTCCCCCTATTCTTGCCTCCCTCTGCGGACGCCCGGTGCGGTGTCAACATTTTCGTCAGCAGGGCAGTCGCAGGACCTTCGGGAAGGGGCGCCGGACACCGAATCAACACCTCTCTCTTTATCCAGCCCTGTACAGGGATGGGTTGTTCAGTATCTTGTCAAAAGGTGCTCGAATAAAAGGTGTTCGGGGATTGAATATTTACCGAAGAGGCCGGACGATTGGAGTCGAGGCCAATATCTTCGGTGGTGTCCGGCCATTGCGCTCGTTCCCCGATATATAACTTCCACATTCCTTCATGCATAACGCCGAAGAAGTGCTGAAGAGTCCGTCGCCCTTCTGGGTTAAATTCCCACATACGGAGAGGCCGCCGCTGACATGGCAGAGCTCGGCGGACCAGCATTATTTGTACGACATTCACAAGATGCATGCCCCTCTCGGTAAAGCTTCGGATATGACCTTGCAGAGTCTGCACATCACTAGCGGGTCCCCAGTCCAATCCCTTGTTGATCCATGAGGCAAGCTGAATCGGAGGGACAGGCCGGAACGCAGGTGCTTCCACCCACTTGAAGCTAGGCAGCTCGTTGATATAAAACCATCCCTGCTGCCACGGATCGGAGGACTCGGAGAAAGACCCTTCAAACCAAACCGCATCGGCAAGCTTGTCTATTATGACACTGCCGCACTCTGCCTACTCCTCCTCTGCCACCTGAGGCCTCAAGTTGAAAGTCTTGAGCCACAAACCGAAGTGCGGAGGAGTCCGGAGTAAGGCCTCACACGTGATGATGAAAGCCGAGATGAGAAGAATTATGTCCGGGCTTAGGTCGTGGAAATCCAGCCCGTAGTAGAACATGAGCCCCCGGACGAAGGGGTCCAGCGCGAACCCTAACCCATGGATGAAGTGGGACACAAATACCACTCTTTCACCAGATTTGGGGGTGGGAATAACCTGCCCCCCCGCAGGAAGCCGATGAAGGATTTCTGGGGTCAGATACCTCGCCACGCGAAGCCTCGCAATATCCTCCTCCATAACAGAAGAAGCCACCCACCGGCCTGAACGGCCGGACCCGGACATGATTGGGGCTGGTGGTGATTGGAACCCGAGGGCTGAAGCTGGAGACGACTGGAGTCGAGGAAAAGGCAAGCGCGAAAAGAAAAAGACAAGTCTGGGTCCCTATATAAAGACCTTGAATGCTAAGCATCTCCTCCTGGGCCTCTAAAAAACTTACCTATCCCTGAGGAGTTATGCCTGGAGGACGGTTGGGTTACCCATGACGACATTGGTGAAGATCCCGTAAATAAGGGGACACGATCTCTACTTTGATAAGACGTGCCAGTAAAACTGCGCTCCGAGACATGGGGCGGCGGGTCGGCCCAGGGTCGGAAATAATGACCGGGTAGGCACGATATAATGCCGTAAACAATTGATCAGCAGATTGAACTCGCGAAACGTTATATTATCTGCAATTACATACACAGGTCCGGATATACTCTGCACATCCAAAGACTATCTTCGAGTTTGGAAAAAGGGGAACCCGCCTTGCAATGCCGAAGACAATCTGCACACCGGACTCCTCGTCATTGAAGCCAGGTTCAGGGGCTACTGAGGGAGTCCTGGACTAAGGGGTCCTCGGACGTCCGGCCTATTATCCATTGGGCCGGACTGCTGGGCCATGAAGACATGAAGGCCGAATAATATACTAGTGTCCGGATTGGACTCTCCTTAGCGTGGAAGGCAAGCTAGGCGACCGACTATGAAGATTCCTTCTTATGTAACCGACTCCATGTACCCCTAGATCTCTCCGGTGTCTATATAAACCGGAGAGTGTGGTCCGGATAGAGACAGATTCATTACCTTATTCTCATAGGCTAGACTTCTAGGGTTTAGCCATTACGATCTCGTGGTAGATCAACTCTTGTAACACATATATTCATCAAGATCAATCAAGCAGGAAGTAGGATATTACCTCCATAGAGAGGGTCCGAACTTGGGTAAACATTGTGTCCCCCGTGTCCTATTACCATCGATCCTAGACGCACAGTTCGGGACCCCCTACCCAAGATCCGCCGGTTTTGACACCGACAACGCCGTTCACGGGTCATCCTGAATGGGCGAGTGAATGGTTGGAAATAATACATAGTGATGTATGTGGTCCAATGAGCATAATCGCACGGGGTGGGTATTTCTACTTCGTGACTTTTACTGATGATTTAAGTAGGTATGGATATATCTACTTGATGAAGCATAAATCGGAAACCTTTGAAAAGTTCAAAGAATTTTGGAATGAGGTAGCAAATCATCGTAACAAAAAGATTAAGTTCCTGCGGTCTGATCGCAGAGGCGAATATCTTAGTTATGAGTTTGGCCAACATCTGAGTGACCGTGGAATCATTTCACAGCTTACGCCTCCCAGAACTCCATAATGAAACGGAGTATCGAAACGACGTAACCAAACCCTGTTAGACATGGTGAGGTCCATGATGTCCCTTACAGATCTAACGATATCCTTTTGGGGTCACGCACTACTTACTGCCGCTTATACATTAAACAGAGCACCGTCTAAGTCTGTTGAGACAACGCCATTTGAATTATGGTATGGGAAGAAACCCATGAAGGAAATATGCCCTAGAGGCAATAATAAAGTTATTATTTATTTCCTTATAATCATGATAAATGTTTATTATTCATGCTGGAATTGTATTAACCGGAAACATAATACATGTGTGAATACATAGACAAACAAAGTGTCACTAGTATGCCTCTACTTGACTAGCTCGTTAATCAAAGATGGTTATGTTTCCTGACCATGAACAATGAGTTGTTATTTGATTAACGAGGTCACATCATTAGTTGAATGATCTGATTGACATGACCCATTCCATTAGCTTAGCACCCGATTGTTTAGTATGTTGCTATTGCTTTCTTCATGACTTATACATGTTCCTATGACTATGAGATTATGCAACTCCCGTTTGCCGGAGGAACACTTTGGGTGCTACCAAACGTCACAACATAACTGGGTGATTATAAAGGAGCATTACAGGTGTCTCCAAAGGTAGATGTTGGGTTGGCGTATTTCGAGATTAGGATTTGTCACTCCGATTGTCGGAGAGGTATCTCTGGGCCCTCTCGGTAATACACATCACATAAGCCTTGCAAGCATTACAACTAATATGTTAGTTGTGAGATGATGTATTACGGAACGAGTAAAGAGACTTGCCGGTAACGAGATTGAACTAGGTATTGGATACCGACGATCGAATCTTGGGCAAGTAACATACCAATGACAAAGGGAACAACGTATGTTGTTATGCGGTCTGACCGATAAAGATCTTCGTAGAATATGTAGGAGCCAATATGGGCATCCAGGTCCCGCTATTGTTTATTGACCGGAGACGTGTCTCGGTCATGTCTACATTGTTCTCGAACCCGTAGGGTCCGCACGCTTAAGGTTACGATGACAGTTATATTATGAGTTTATGCATTTTGATGTACCGAAGGTTGTTCGGAGTCCCGGATGTGATCACGGACATGACGAGGAGTCTCGAAATGGTCGAGATGTAAAGATTGATATATTGGAAGCCTATATTTGGATATCGGAAGTGTTCCGGGTGAAATCGGGATTTTACCGGATTACCGGGAGGTTACCGGAACCCCCCGGGAGCCATATGGGCCTTATTGGGCCTTAGTGGAAAGGTGAAAGGGCTGCCCATAAGGGCTGCGCGCCTCCCCCTTCCCCTAGTCCTATTAGGACTAGGAGAGGTGGCCGGCCACCCCTCTCCCTCTTTCCCCCTTGGGAATCCTAGTTGGAATAGGATTGGGGAGGGGGAGTCCTACTCCCGGAAGGAGTAGGACTCCTCCTGCGCCCTCCTCCTGGCCGGCGCCCCCTCCCCCTTGGCTCCTTTATATACTGAGGCAGAGGCACCCCAGAAACACACAAGTTGATCCACGTGATCTATTCCTTAGCCGTGTGCGATGCCCCCTGCCACCATATTCCTCGATAATACTGTAGCGGAGTTTAGGCGAAGCCCTGCTGCTGTAGTTCATCAAGATCGTGGTGTGTTCGGAGTCGTGCTGACGGAACTCTTCCCCGACACTTTGCTGGATCAGAGTCCGGGGATCGTCATCGAGCTGAACGTGTTCTCGAACTCGGAGGTGCCGTAGTTTCGGTGCTTGATCGGTTGGATCGTGAAGACGTACGACTACTTCCTCTACGTCGTGTCAGCGCTTCCGCAGTCGGTCTGCGTTGGGTACGTAGACAACACTCTCCCCTCTCGTTGCTATGCATCACATGATCTTGCGTGTGTGTAGGAATTTTTTTTGAAATTACTATGAAACCCAACAGTGGCATCCGAGCCTAGGTTATTTATGTTGATGTTATATGCACGAGTAGAACACAAGTGAGTTGTGGACGATACAAGTCATACTGCCTACCAGCATGTCATACTTTGGTTCGGCGGTATTGTTGGATGAGACAACCCGGACCAACCTTACGCGTACGCTTACGCGAGACCGGTTCCCTCGACGTGCTTTGCACATAGATGGCTTGCGGGCGACTGTCTCTCCAACTTTAGTTGAACCAAGTATGGCTACGCCCGGTCCTTGCGAAGGTTAAAACGGAGTCTATTTGACAAACTATCGTTGTGGTTTTGATGCGTAGGTGAGATTGGTTCTTACTTAAAGCCCGTAGCAGCCACGTAAAACTTGCAACAACAAAGTAGAGGACGTCTAACTTGTTTTTGCAGGGCATGTTGTGATGTGATATGGTCAAGGCATGATGCTGAATTTTATTGTATGAGATGATCATGTTTTGTAACCGAGTTATCGGCAACTGGCAGGAGCCATATGGTTGTCGTTTTATTGTATGCAATGCAATCGCGATGTAATGCTTTACTTTATTACTAAGCGGTAGTGATAGTCGTGGAAGCATAAGATTGGCGAGACGACAACGATGCTACGATGGAGATCAAGGTGTCGCACCAGTGACGATGGTGATCATGACGGTGCTTCGGAGATGGAGATCACAAGCACAAGATGATGATGGCCATATCATATCACTTAAATTGATTGCATGTGATGTTTATCTTTTTATGCATCTTATCTTGCTTTGATTGACGGTAGCATTATAAGATGATCTCTCACTAAATGATCAAGAAGTGTTCTCCCTGAGTATGCACCGTTGCCAAAGTTCATCGTGCCCAGACACCACGTGATGATCGGGTGTGATAAGCTCTACGTCCATCTACAACGGGTGCAAGCCAGTTTTGCACACGCAGAATACTCAGGTTAAACTTGACGAGCCTAGCATATGCAGATATGGCCTCGGAACACGGAGACCGAAAGGTCGAGCGTGAATCATATAGTAGATATGATCAACATAAACGATGTTCACCATTGAAAACTACTCCATCTCACGTGATGATCAGTTATGGTTTAGTTGATTTGGATCACGTAATCACTTAGAAGATTAGCGGGATGTCTATCTAAGTGGGAGTTCTTTAGTAATATGATTAATTGAACTTAAATTTATCATGAACTTAGTCCCTGATAGTATCTTGCTTGTTTATGTTGATTGTAGATAGATGGCTCGTGCTGTTGTTCCGTTGAATTTTAATGCGTTCCTTGAGAAAGCAAAGTTGAAAGATGATTGTAGCAATTACACGGACTGGGTCCGTAACTTGAGGATTATCCTCATTGCTGCTCAGAAGAATTACGTCCTGGAAGCACCGCTGGGTGCCAGGCCTGCTGCTGGAGCAACACCAGATGTTATGAACGTCTAGCAGAGCAAAGCTGATGACTACTCGATAGTTCAGTGTGCCATGCTTTACGGCTTAGAATCGGGACTTCAACGACGTTTTGAACGTCATGGAGCATATGAGATGTTCCAGGAGTTGAAGTTAATATTTCAAGCAAATGCCCGGATTGAGAGATATGAAGTCTCCAATAAATTCTATAGCTGCAAGATGGAGGAGAACAGTTCTGTCAGTTAACATATACTCAAAATGTCTGCGTATAATAATCACTTGATTCAATTGGGAGTTAATCTTCCAGATGATTGCGTCATTGACAGAATTCTCCAATCACTGCCACCAAGTTACAAGAGCTTCGTGATGAACTATAATATGCAAGGGATGAACAAGACTATTCCCGAGCTCTTCGCAATGCTAAAAGCCGCGGAGGTAGAAATCAAGAAGGAGCATCAAGTGTTGATGGTTAACAAGACCACTAGTTTCAAGAAAAAGGGCAAAGGGAAGAAGAAGGGGAACTTCAAGAAGAACGGCAAGCAAGTTGCTGCTCAGGAGAAGAAACCCAAGTCTGGACCTAAGCCTGAAACTGAGTGCTTCTACTGCAAGCAGACTGGTCACTGGAAGCGGAACTGCCCCAAGTATTTGGCGGATAAGAAGGATGGCAAGGTGAACAAAGGTATATGTGATATACATGTTATTGATGTGTACCTTACTAGAGCTCGCAGTAGCACCTGGGTATTTGATACTGGTTCTGTTGCTAATATTTGCAACTCGAAACAGGGACTACGGAATAAGCGGGCACTGGCAAAGGACGAGGTGACGATGCGCGTGGGAAACGGTTCCAAAGTCGATGTGATCGCGGTCGGCACGCTACCTCTACATCTACCTTCGGGATTAATATTAGACGTAAATAATTGTTATTTGGTGCCAGCGTTGAGCATGAACATTATATCTGGATCTTGTTTAATGCGAGACGGTTATTCATTTAAATCAGAGAATAATGGTTGTTCTATTTATATGAGTAATATCTTTTATGGTCATGCACCCTTGAAGAGTGGTCTATTTTTATTGAATCTTGATAGTAGTAATACACATATTCATAATGTTGAAGCCAAAAGATGCAGAGTTGATAATGAAAGTGCAACTTATTTGTGGCACTGTCATTTAGGTCATATCGGTGTAAAGCGCATGAAGAAACTCCATACTGATAGAATTTTGGAACCACTTGATTATGAATCACTTGGTACTTGCGAACCGTGCCTCATGGGCAAGATGACTAAAACACCGTTCTCCGGTACTATGGAGAGAGCAACAGATTTGTTGGAAATCATACATACCGATGTATGTGGTCCGATGAATATTGAGGCTCGTGGCGGATATCGTTATTTTCTCACCTTCACAGATGATTTAAGCAGATATGGATATATCTACTTAATGAAACATAAGTCTGAAACATTTGAAAAGTTCAAAGAATTTCAGAGTGAAGTTGAAAATCATCGTAACAAGAAAATAAAGTTTCTACGATCTGATCGTGGAGGAGAATATTTGAGTTATGAGTTTGGTGTACATTTGAAAAACTGTGGAATAGTTTCGCAACTCACGCCACCCGGAACACCACAGCGTAATGGTGTGTCCGAACGTCGTAATCGTACTTTACTAGATATGGTGCGATCTATGATGTCTCTTACTGATTTACCGCTATTGTTTTGGGGTTATGCTCTAGAGACGGCTGCATTCACGTTAAATAGGGCACCATCAAAATCCGTTGAGACGACGCCTTATGAACTATGGTTTGGCAAGAAACCAAAGTTGTCATTTCTTAAAGTTTGGGGCTGCGATGCTTATGTGAAAAAGCTTCAACCTGATAAGCTCGAACCCAAATCGGAGAAATGTGTCTTCATAGGATACCCAAAGGAAACTATTGGGTACACCTTCTATCACAGATCCGAAGGCAAGACATTCGTTGCTAAGAATGGATCCTTTCTAGAGAAGGAGTTTCTCTCGAAAGAAGTGAGTGGGAGGAAAGTAGAACTTGACGAGGTAACTGTACCTGCTCCCTTACTGGAAAGTAGTTCATCACAGAAAACTATTTCAGTGACACCTACACCAGTAAGTGAGGAAGCCAATGATAATGATCATGAAACTTCAGATCAAGATACTACTGAACCTCGTAGATCAACCAGAGTAAGATCCGCGCCAGAGTGGTACGGTAATCCTGTTCTGGAAGTCATGCTACTAGATCATGATGAACCTACGAACTATGAAGAAGCGATGGTGAGCCCAGATTCCGCAAAGTGGCTTGAAGCCATGAAATCTGAGATGGGATCCATGTATGAGAACAAAGTATGGACTTTGGTTGACTTGCCCGATGATCGGCAAGCAATTGAGAATAAATGGATCTTTAAGAAGAAGACTGGCGCTGATGGTAATGTTACTGTCTACAAAGCTCGACTTGTCGCAAAAGGTTTTCGGCAAGTTCAAGGGATTGACTACGATGAGACCTTCTCACCCGTAGCGATGCTTAAGTCCGTCCGAATCATGTTAGAGATTGCCGCATTTTATGATTATGAAATTTGGCAGATGGATGTCAAAACTGCATTCCTGAATGGATTTCTGGAAGAAGAGTTGTATATGATGCAACCGGAAGGTTTTGTCGATCCAAAGGGAGCTAACAAAGTGTGCAAGCTCCAGCGATCCATTTATGGACTGGTGCAAGCCTCTCGGAGTTGGAATAAACGTTTTGATAGTGTGATCAAAGCATTTGGTTTTATACAGACTTTTGGAGAAGCCTGTATTTACAAGAAAGTGAGTGGGAGCTCTGTAGCATTTCTGATATTATATGTGGATGACATATTGCTGATTGGAAATGATATAGAATTTCTGGATAGCATAAAGGGATACTTGAATAAGAGTTTTTCTATGAAAGACCTCGGTGAAGCTGCTTACATATTAGGCATTAAGATCTATAGAGATAGATCAAGACGCTTAATTGGACTTTCACAAAGCACATACCTTGACAAAATTTTGAAGAAGTTCAAAATGGATCAAGCAAAGAAAGGGTTCTTGCCTGTGTTACAAGGTGTGAAGTTGAGTAAGACTCAATGCCCGACCACTGCAGAAGATAGAGAGAATATGAAAGATGTTCCCTATGCATCAGCCATAGGATCTATCATGTATGCAATGCTGTGTACCAGACCTGATGTGTGCCTTGCTATAAGTTTAGCAGGGAGGTACCAAAGTAATCCAGGAGTGGATCACTGGACAGCGGTCAAGAACATCCTGAAATACCTGAAAAGGACTAAGGATATGTTTCTCGTATATGGAGGTGACAAAGAGCTCACCGTAAAAGGTTACGTTGATGCACGCTTTGACACTGATCCGGACGATTCTAAATCGCAAACCGGATACGTGTTTACATTAAACGGTGGAGCTGTCAGTTGGTGCAGTTCTAAACAAAGCGTCGTAGCGGGATCTACATGTGAAGCGGAGTACATAGCTGCTTCGGAAGCAGCGAACGAAGGAGTCTGGATGAAGGAGTTCATATCCAATCTAGGTGTCATACCTAATGCATCGGATCCAATGAAAATCTTTTGTGACAATACTGGTGCCATTGCCTTGGCAAAGGAATCCAGATTTCACAAAAGGACCAAACACATCAAGAGACGCTTCAACTCCATCCGGGATCTAGTCCAGGTGGGAGACATAGAGATTTGCAAGATACATACGGATCTGAATGTTGCAGACCCATTGACTAAGCCTCTTCCACGAGCAAAACATGATCAGCACCAAGGCTCCATGGGTGTTAGAATCATTACAGTGTAATCTGGATTATTGACTCTAGTGCAAGTGGGAGACTGAAGGAAATATGCCCTAGAGGCAATAATAAAGTTATTATTTATTTCCTTATAATCATGATAAATGTTTATTATTCATGTTGGAATTGTATTAACCAGAAACATAATACATGTGTGAATACATAGACAAACAAAGTGTCACTAGTATGCCTCTACTTGACTAGCTCGTTAATCAAAGATGGTTATGTTTCCTGACCATGAACAATGAGTTGTTATTTGATTAACGAGGTCACATCATTAGTTGAATGATCTGATTGACATGACCCATTCCATTAGCATGCACCCGATCGTTTAGTATGTTGCTATTGCTTTCTTCATGACTTATACATGTTCCTATGACTATGAGATTATGCAACTCCCGTTTGCCGGAGGAACACTTTGGGTGCTACCAAACGTCACAACATAACTGGGTGATTATAAAGGAGCATTACAGGTGTCTCCAAAGGTAGATGTTGGGTTGGCGTATTTCGAGATTAGGATTTGTCACTCCGATTGTCGGAGAGGTATCTCTGGGCCCTCTCGGTAATACACATCACATAAGCCTTGCAAGCATTACAACTAATATGTTAGTTGTGAGATGATGTATTATGGAACGAGTAAAGAGACTTGCCAGTAACGAGATTGAACTAGGTATTGGATACCGACGATCGAATCTCGGGCAAGTAACATACCGATGACAAAGGGAACAACGTATGTTGTTATGCGGTCTGACCGATAAAGATCTTCGTAGAATATGTAGGAGCCAATATGGGCATCCAGGTCCCGCTATTGGTTATTGACCGGAGACGTGTCTCGGTCATGTCTACATTGTTCTCGAACCCGTAGGGTCCGCACGCTTAAGGTTACAATGACAGTTATATTATGAGTTTATGCATTTTGATGTACCGAAGGTTGTTCGGAGTCCCGGATGTGATCACGGACATGACGAGGAGTCTCGAAATGGTCGAGATGTAAAGATTGATATATTGGAAGCCTATATTTGGATATCGGAAGTGTTCCGGGTGAAATCAGGATTTTACCGGATTACCGGGAGGTTACCGGAACCCCCCGGGAGCCATATGGGCCTTATTGGGCCTTAGTGGAAAGGTGAAAGGGCTGCCCATAAGGGCTGCGCACCTCCCCCTTCCCCTAGTCCTATTAGTACTAGGAGAGGTGGCCGGCCACCCCTCTCCCTCTTTCCCCCTTGGGAATCCTAGTTGGAATAGGATTGGGGGGGGGAGTCCTACTCCCGGAAGGAGTAGGACTCCTCCTGCGCCCTCCTCCTGGCCGGCGCCCCCCTCCCCCTTGGCTCCTTTATATACTGAGGCAGAGGCACCCCAGAAACACACAAGTTGATCCACGTGATCTATTCCTTAGCCGTGTGCGGTGCCCCTGCCACCATATTCCTCGATAATACTGTAGCGGAGTTTAGGCGAAGCCCTGCTGCTGTAGTTCATCAAGATCGTCACCACGCCGTCGTGCTGATGGAACTCTTCCCTGACACTTTGCTGGATCGGAGTCCGGGGATCGTCATCGAGCTGAACGTGTGCTCGAACTCGGAGGTGCCGTAGTTTCGGTGCTTGATCGGTTGGATCATGAAGACGTACGACTACTTCCTCTACGTCGTGTCAGCGCTTCCGCAGTCGGTCTGCGTTGGGTACGTAGACAACACTCTCCCCTCTCGTTGCTATGCATCACATGATCTTGCGTGTGCGTAGGAATTTTTTTTTGAAATTACTACGAAACCCAACAACCCAATGTGTCGCATCTCAAGGTTTGGGGTTGTGAAGCTTATGTAAATTGTTTACAACCAAGCAAACTTGATCCCAGATCAGACAAATGTTACTTTGTAGGTTATCCCAATGACATCGTTGGGTATTCCTTCTATAAACAGTCCGAGGGCAAAGTGTTTGTCGCAAGAGTTGGACACTTTCTCGAGAAAGAATTTCTCGCTAAAGAATTAAATGGGAGGATAGTACAACTTAATGAGATTAGTGAATCTTCAGCGACCATTGTTATGGCTAAGGAACCGGAAGAAATTCCGCTAATTATCCCTACAACCGAGCCGGAAGTTGTCGCATGTGGTGCGGAAACTTCAGACGATGTTGTAACTGAACCGCGTAGATCGTGTAGGGCTATCCAGCCACCTGAGTGGTTTCATAATGAAATCTTCATTCTTCAAGATGATGAACCTGCGCACTACAAGGAAGCCATGGTGGGTCCTAGCTCAAAGGAATGGCACATGGCCATGAAATCTGAAACGAAATCCATGTACGAAAACCAAGTTTGCAACTTGGAAGAACTTCCAAGAGGCGTAAAGCTGATTGGTTGTAAATGGATTTTCAAAAGAAAGATGGACGCAGATGGTAACACTACTATCCACAAAGCAAGACTTGTCGTGAAAGGGTTCACGCAAGTTCCAGGAGTGGACTACGACAAGACTTTCTCGCCCGTAGCTATGCGTAGGTCTGTTCAGATATTACTAGCAATTGCTGCTTATTTTGATTATGAAATATGGCAGATGGATGTCAAAATGGCTTTCCTAAATGGAAACCTCAAAGAGGATGTATACATGATACAGCCAGAAGGTTTTGTCGATCCTAAGAATGCTGGAAAGGTATGCAAACTTCAGAAGGTCATTTATGGTTTGAAGCAAGCATCAAGGAGCTAGAACATTCGTTTTGATGAAGTGGTCAAACAGTTTGGCTTCATCAGGAATGACGAAGAATCTTGTGTTTACAAGAAGTTTAGTGGGAGCACAAAAGCATTTCTAATCTTGTATGTGGATGACATATTGTTTGATTGGAAATGACGTGAATTTTCTTAGCGAAATAAAAGACTCATTGAAGAAAAGTTTATCAATGAAAGACTTAGGCGAAGCGACATATGTATTGGGCATCAAGATCTATAGAGATAGATCAAAATGCCTGATAGCGCTTAGCCAAAGCACGTACATTGACAAGGTGTTGAAAAGGTTCAACATGGAGAACTCCAAGAAAGGCCTACTCCCCATGTCACCTGGCACAGTGCTTTGCAAGAATCAGTGTCCTCGGACTCTCGATAAGCGAGTACAATTGAATGATGTTCCATATGCTTCGGCAGTTGGTTCTATTATGTATGCCATGCTATGTACAAGACCGGCTGTTTCCTATGCGCTAAGTGTTAGCAGCTGGTACCAAAGTGATCCAGGATTGGAACACTAGGCTGCAGTCAAGGGTATTCTTAAGTACCTCAGAAGGACCAAGGATTTACTCCTTGTGTACGGAGGTGATGAAGAGCTCACTGTAAGTGGTTACACTGATGCAGGCTTCATGACTGACCCAGATGACTTCAAATTTCAATCAGGCTATGTTTTCATATTGAACGGTGGCGTAGTTGATTGGAAAAGTTCCAAACAAAAGGCTGTGGTGGATTCTACGACAGAGGCGGAATATGTTACAGCTTCAGAAGCCTCCAAGGAGGCGATATGGATCAAGCAATTTCTTGAAGACCTTGGTGTGGTTCCAAGTGCTCTAGACCCGGTGGAGATCTATTGTGATCATAGTGGCGTCGTAGCTCAGGCAAGGGAGCCAAGTTTGCACCATAAGACAAGACATATTCAACACAAATATAAACTCATTTGACATCATGTCGAAGAAGGTTTAGTGAAAGTACGCAAAGTTCACACGGATCTGAATGTGTCAGACCCGATGACAAAGCCTCTACCACGAGCAAAGCATGAGCAGCACCGGATAGCCATTGGTGTTAGGGAAGCCATGTAATTGGATTATGACTAGTGCAAGTGGGAGTCTGTAGGAGATATGCCCTAGAGGCAGTAATAACAGTTATTTTGTATCTCCAAGTTTGTAATGAATGATTATGTTCCATGCTATAACTGCAATGATTCTCGAGTCTACAATAACCACGAGGCTTGGAGGGAAACTCATGTGCACGTGTGGTATAATAAATGGTAAAATGTATTCTCGGTCATGCCTCTAAGACTGGCTCAAATATTGCATGATGATCCTGTTTTCCTGATCATGGGCATGTCTATGCCGGCAATTTTGAGGGCACAATGTTGGTAGAACACTTGTGTTGAATTGACCCAAATTGATGGTATGCTATAAGATACATTCGTCACAAGTTAATGGTTAATAACACATAGATAGTTAATGTTTGTATAATTCCTTAGACCATGAGAGCATCGAGTTCCTTCGTACTTGCTTCATGAACTTTGGGGCTTGTTAAACATCATCCGTAAATGGGTGGCTATTACGGCGGCTTAGGGTTCACGAAAAAGTATGGCAAGTAACAAGATAGCTCAAGATTGGGATTTGCTCCTCCGACAATGGAGTGATATTCTCGGGCCCTCTCAGTGTTATGGTATCCATCATCGTCTGGCCAGACACATTGTGATTTGATCACTGGGATGCCGAAACAGGGAAACGAGAAAAGAGAACAAAACCGGTAACGAGGTAACTTGCATGGTGGACAAATTGTTGATCCACGGGGATGCAATAAATCTCACCTCGGGTGTTTGTAACATATCGTGAAGCAACATGAATAACATACGGTAACTGGAGGTTCACTCGAATATTCATTCGTGTGGGTATAGGGGTCAATATGGGTGTCCACGGCTCTGATGTTGATCATTGATCAGAAGGGGTTCTGGGTCATGTCTATACTTCACCAAACCTATAGGGTCACATGCTTAAGGGTCATCTATCTGTTGAATGCTTGACAGGGAGTCTGAGAGAAAGTCTCCGAAAAAAAGTTTCGGAGACAGCGGAAAAGTTCCGAAGAGAGAGGTCATCGGATAAGTTTCAGTGAAACTAAAAAGTTGTTTCAGGGGATGCCATTAAGTCAAATTGTTTTCGGCACACGCCTGATAATTCTTGGAGGGTACTAGAATCATTCTGGAAAGTTTTGGGAATTTTTCGTGAGAAAAACTAGAAATGTTCTGGAGCTGCCGGAACCGATTTGGTTGCTTTTCGCAAATGAAAATCACTAATCCGAAATTGTTTTATGACATGTCCAAAATCATTTGTGTGCGTACCGGAATTATTCTAAGACCCATATAAATATTTTTGGATTTAACGGTCACGGAAAATTGGTTCCATGAATAGTGAAAATCACTTTATGGATATTTTTTTGGAAAGACGCCTTTTAGGGCTTTTACAAAAAGGCTTCTAGAAGGGTTTGGGGGGGCCATGGGAGCCCCTCATGGGGGGCCCCCTATGGGTGGCCGGCCAAGGGTGGAGCTCCACATGGCACCCCTTTTCCCCATTTGCCCTTCATGTGTGACATAAAGTGGGGGTACTTTGGTATTTTGATTACCCATCCTACCCCTTGGTTTTCCTATAAATAGGAGGTGAGGGGGCTGCCCAAACTTCATCCTTGCTCTCATACACATGCCATAGACTTGTCGGGCTTCTCTCTCCCTCCCAGTGAAATAGTTTTGTAGAGCCAAAAGGTTGTCTGGGTTCCGGTAGGAACTAGTTCTGGACGGCGAAGCCCTGCCGGATAGCTGACACCGTATGTGTGCAACCCCGTAGGGAGGTCGCAGTTTCAATCTTTTGCTCGAGGGGCTATTCGAGTATCCTCCCAAAGGGTTGTCCGAGTTTTCGTTCGAGTTCCGAGGGTCCTCCCGAAGGGCTATCCGTGACAACGTCCGAGGGACTGTCCGACCGCCTCCCGAAGGGCTGTCCGACGAGGGAGTACATCCTTGCGGTTGGGAGGTTGTAGATCCTAGCTGCGAGGATCTGCACCGATGATCTCCATCGACTCTTCTTCCGTTGCGCTTCGAGTCGATATGGATCAGATCAAACCTTGTATGCAGTGTCCATAGTGGTCCTGGGGGTGCTCGCTGTACCAATTTTTTTTTCTGTCACGTTCCCCTACAAAAGGACCACTTCTCAACCTTGTACTTGTCGTATGATGCATGTAAGAGGGGTTTTTGAAGGGCTGCAGACCAATTATTTTCCTTGATGGTTGTCACATCAAAACAAGATATAAGGAAAATATCCTCACAACAGTTGGGATTGATCCAAATGATTGTATCTTCCCTATAGCATTTGTCATATGTGAAGTGGAGTCAACACACAACTGGGAGTGGTTTCTAGCTTCTTTGAAGGATGACCTAAACATAACCAACACATCAGCATTCACCATTATGAGTGACAAGCAGAAGGTGAAATATAGTTTGTTTGATTTCTTCATTGTAGAATGTTGAACTGCAATGTTGTGCATTTAACCATGACATTGTGTTATGTTTGTGTTGTTTTGCAGGGGTTGATAAATGCAGTACAAAATGTTTTCCCTCATTCAGAACATAGGAACTGTGTTAGGCACATTTACCAAAATTTCCACAAATTACACAAGGGTGAACAGCTAAAAACTGACCACTGGTCCATAGCAAGATCCAAAAATGAAGCTGCTTACAATAGGAGCATGGATCAGATGAAAGATCACAGCTTTGCAGCATACAATTGGGTGAAGAATTTGTCTCCAATAACATGGATCAAAGCTTTCTTTGACCCTTTTTGCAAGTGTGAAATATTGCTAAACAACATGTCTGAAGTGTTTAACATGTTATTTTCATTCATTGTAGTCCCATTTTCTGTTACATTTGTTGTCATTGATTGTGTTGACAAATTTTGTGCAAATGTGAAGCTACATTTTGTATTGAAGAGAATTGCCAATTAAATCAATGTTGGACTACATATTATAGAAATTAACAAACAGGATTGTTGGCAAGCAAAGGGAGGCACAAAAATGGACAGGAAGGCTTTGCCCGAAGATACAGAAGAAGTTGGACAAGTATGTTGAATGGGCAAAAAACTACAAAGTGCGTGAGTATGGAAGAGGTGTTTTCCAGGTTGTCTCACTCAACAACACTTACATTGTTGACTTGAACATGTTGAGCTGTAACTACAAAAGGTGGATACTATCTGGCATACCTTGCCATCATGCAATTGCTTGTTTTAGGCATGAGAGAATTGAGCCAGAGAGCATGGTGCATTCATGCTATACTATTGAGGAATACAAGAAGTGTTATGGCTTCATGATGACCCACAAGTATAGGGGTCAATTGTAGTCCTTTCGATAAGTAAGAGTGTTGAACCCAACGAGGAGCAGAAGGAAATGACAAGCGGTTTTCAATAAGGTAGTTTCTACAAGCACTAAAATAAGCGGTAACAGATAGTTTGATAGCAAGATAATTTGTAATGAGTAACAAGTGACAAGTGTAAATAAGGTGCAGCAAGATAGCCCAATCAATATGAGTGCAAAGGACAGGCCAGAACAAGTACTTATAATGATGCAAACGTTCTTGACAACACATGAGAATTTCATCTAGTCACTTTCGCCATGTTCATTCGATTCGCGTTTGCTACTTTGATGATTTGATATGTGGGTGGACCGGTGCTTGGGTGATGTTCTTACTTGAACAAGCCTCCCACTTATTATTACCCCCTCTCGCAAGCATCCGCAACTATGAAAAGAGAATTAAGACAAAGTCTAACCATAGCAATAAACATGTGGATCCAAATCAGCCCCTTACAGAATAGCGCATAAACTGGGGTTTAAGCTTCTGTCACTCTAGCAACCCATCATCTAATTACCACTCCACAATGCATTCCCTTAGGACCATAAATGGTGAAGTGTCATGTAGTCGACGTTCACATGAAACCACTAAGAGAACCACAACATACATATCATCAAAATACCGAACGAATACCAAATTCACATGATTACTTACGACAAGACTACTCCCATGTCCTCAAGAACAAAAGTAACTACTCACTCATCATCATGATGTTCAAGATCAAAGGGGTATTGAATAACATAAAGGATCTGAACATTTAGTAAATCACAAAGCAAACCAACTAGCATCAACTACGATAGGTAATCAACACTACTAGCACCCCTCAAGTAACAATCTATAGTTTTGATACAAAGATTGAATACAAGAGATGAACTAGGGTTTGAGATGAGACGGTGCTCTTGATGATGATGATGAAGACTGGTCCTCCCACGATGAGAGGGTTGTTGGTGATGACGAAGGCTTTGATATCCCCCTCCTAGAGGGAAGTGTCCCCGGCGAAATCTGCCCGCCGGAGAGCAAAAGTGCTCCTGCTCTAGTTCCGCCTCGTGGCAGCGGTGCCTCATCCCGAAAGTATCTCCATAAAAGTTTTAGGGTAAAATGAGCTATATACGAGAAGGAGAGGGCCAAAGGTGGTCCAGGGCCTCCACATGGCACCAGGGCGCGCCCTAGGGGGGGGGCAGGTGCCATGTGGGCACCTAGTTGGCCTCCTCCAGCAACTTCTTGGCCCAGTATTTTTATATATTCTGAAATAAATCTTTGTTGAATTTCAGCCCATTTGGAGATGTGCAGAATAGGTATCTCTATTGTAGCTTTTTCAGGCCCAGAAATCCAGCTGCCGGTATTCTCCCTCTTTGTGTAAACCCTGCATATTAAGAGAGAAAAGGCATTAAAAATACTCCATGAAGTGTTATTTTGAATGAAAACTTTATAAATAACAGCAATAAATCATGATGCAAAATGGACGTATCAACTCCCCCAAGCTTAGACCTCGCTTGTCCTCAAGCGAAAGCCGAAATCGAAAAACATGCCCACATGCTTAGAGAGAGAGGTGTCGATAAAAATAAAATACGGATATGGAAGCATCATGATAGTATAATGATTACTATCATAAACTTCTCATGAGCAAGTAACAATTCATCACACAAGTATGAGGCATAAACTTTCTTGAAAACCAACAAACTATGTTCTCAGTCAGCAATGCAATTGCAATTCATCGTACTTTCAGGAAGGGTCACATGTAGGAGCCTTTTGGCAAGTTCATATACTCAACTATCATTTAGTCTTTCATGATTGCTAACACTCACACCATACATATGGAGCATCAAGTTTCAGCTAGACACATAGAAAGATAGGGGCTTATAAGTTTGCCTCCCAACTTATTCACCTCAAGGGTGATGTCAACAATAATAACTCATGCCCATCCACATTCAACTGGACATATGTTCCTAGATCTTTCCCCACCACAAGATGCTTGCCAAAGAGAAATAAAAAGGACTAGAGAGAATAACTTTGACACTTTGCATAAAAGTAAAAGATGGGCCCTTCGCAGAGGGAACAGAGGTTGACTTGAGCTTTCAGTGTAGGATGCACTAACTCTTAATGCAAAGGAACATCGTGTGATATTGCCCCTTGTGATAGCAACCTTTATTATGCAGTTTGTCGCTTTTATTCTTCACCATCACAAGTTTTTACCATGCTTGTTTTCCCTTACAATAAAAGATCATACATATTTAGTAGCAATTTTTATTGCCTTATTGCACTGATGACAACTTACTTGAAGGATCTTACTCAATCCATAGGTAGGTATGGTGGACTCTCATGACATGAATTTGGTTAAAGGGTTTTGGATGCACAAGTAGTATTTCTACTTAGTGTGGAATTTTGGCTAGCATAGATATTGGGCAAGCGCCCCATGTTGGAGGATCCATGACAATATACCTTCTATGTGAATATGAACAAACATAACTCATTACGTTGTCTTTCCTTGTCCAACCTCAGCCGTTTGACATACAATACTTAATGGGTGCTCACAATCACAAAAGATGTCCAAGATAGTGTATTTGCATGTAAATCTTCTCTTCCCTATTAACTTTTTCATGCAATTGCACCAATGACCAATGCTATGCTTGTCAACCTTCAATAAAATTTCCCACTTATACTTTTCTTTATGTGATGTCATTACTCACCATAAGATTAGCACATGATTTTCATTCTTTTCATTGCATTTGATTGATGCATGAAAGTAAACAAGCAAAACTCAAACTACTCTTTATTATATAACTCTCACTCGATTACATAGATAGATAGATCACGAAACTAACACTCAAAGATAGATCATACTAACTTTTTATTCTACTAGATTACGAAATACTAAGGATCAAAATGAAAGTAGGTAAAGATAATAAAAGTGATGATGATACGATACTAGGGCACCTCCCCCAAGCTTGGCACAAGCCAAGGGGAGTGCCCATACCTGTGTGATCAAGCCTCCTTCTTTGGTGATGGTGGTGATGAAGCAATCTTGTCCTTTAATTCCAGCAAAGCTATCAATCTGCGGTTCATGCTCCGGAGGGCTATGATGTGTTTCTCCAACAAAATAACTTCACGGGTGAGATAAGTATTGCGAGCATAAACTGTTTTGAATAACCTCGGGGCCTTAATAAGAGGAGGAGATAGTTGGTGATAGTAGGGTTGAAGGATATCTTCTTCCTCCGCGGTCTCCTCCATGAAGGTAGATGGCTCTTCTTCCAGGTCATGGTTTTCCATAATGTTCTTGCCCTTGGCTTCCTTGAGCTTCTCCTTCTTCATCTCCGTGACGTCCATCCTCTTCAGATCAGCTTCCATTTCTTCATAGACTGGAGGGGCATGGTTCTCCCTAGTAGATTCCTGAGATGACATATTTTTGGATCTGCCTAAAAATAGCAAGAAACAAGAATAGAAGATATCTCATGATGAGGTGGTCAAATCAATCTGGGGAGTATATATAGATTTTTTTATCTTGCATAACAAGTAAACGGGAGGAAAACAGAGTCGGGAAGGTGCACCAGGGCCCCACATGGCACTGGGACGCGCCCCAGGGGGGCGCCCAGGTGCCATGTGGGCACCTGGTGGGCCCTCTCGGCTTCCTTTTATTTTTGTAATTTTTTAAATATTCCAAAACAAACTGTAGATATTTTTGCGGAATTTTTGGAGTCGGTTTACTTACCGTATCACATACCTATTCCTTTTTTAGTATTCTGGAGTGTTCCGAAAGGACTCTTTGATATACTCCTCTAGTGTAATAGTATCAATAATATTAGTTTCAATATTAATGGGTGTGCCTGAGATGTAGTGCTTGATTCTTTGTCCATTTACCACCTTCGGGTTGGTTCCCGTGGAATTATTGATCTTGATGGCTCCGGAACGATAAACCTCCTCGATGACATAAGGTCCTTCCCATTTGGAGAGGAGTTTACTTGCAAAGAATCTAAGACGAGAATTATACAATAAAACATATTCACCCACTTTGAATTATCGTTTTTGAATCCTCCTATCATGCCATCTTTTAACTTTTTCTTTTGTGACGACCCCGGCTTAATCGTGCACTAACCATACACGCAAATGCACACTATCAAGCCTAAGGACTCACTTGAAGATATCACAACACAACTCTAAAACATAAATAAAGTCATACAAGCTTTATATTACAAGCCAGGCCCTCGAGGGCTCGAATACATAGCTCGATGGCATACAAGCGTCAGCGGAAGCATCAGATATCTGAGTACAGATATAATACAAAGAGAAAGATAAGCCTTTAGAAGGCGGGGTAAAATAAAAGACTATGATCGAAAGGCGTAGGCCTCCTCCCTGGACCCTCCGATCCTACTCCTGGTCGTTAGTCGGCTCCTTGTAGTAGTAGTAGTACTCGCCAGGCGGGTAGTAGTACTGGTCGTCGGCTGGGGCGTCTGGCTTAGGGGCTCCATCGTCTGGTGGCATCAAATGGAAAATGGGGGGAAAAGAAAGTAAAGCAAACGTGAGTACTCATCCGAAGTACTCAGCAAGCAAGGATCTACACTACATATGCAACATTTTCAAAGGAATGGCTGTATATGTGGACTGGGCTGCAGAAATGCCAGAATAGAGGGGGAAAGCCTAGTCCTATCGAAGACTAGCATCTTCAACAATCTTCGGCAGTCTTGCAGCAATAGAAGAGAGCAGATGAACATAATGTATAGTAGTATTTGTATCATCAACCTCGACCTGAGATCCTTTCTCGACTCCCTATGAAAAAGCAATCCCAGAGCCGTACTATCCAGTTATCATCTCAAGTTCTAGTTGTACCGATCGGGATACAACTCCGAGTGTCTGTTACCGTAGGACAGGCTATCGATAGAAGTTTCTTCCCTGCAGGGGTGCACCAAGTTACCCACCACACTCGCTTAACTCCGTCCGGACACACTTTACTGGGTCATGCCCGCCCTCGGCCAAACGACACGCCGCAACCCGGACGAATACTTAAAAGAGAGGTCAGCATGCCGGACTAAACCTATGCGCCCAGGGGTCTTGGGACTTCGCCCCGGGAACTCCTGCATGTTGCGTGGGCGGCTGAAAGCAGACCTAGCAACCCCTTATACAAGTGCGGTTGCGTACCCAGTCCAATTCAGCGCGCACTGCCCAGTCGCTGACGTCTAATAAGCTCTGGCTGATGTATGCGATGCAGAACGCCCATACTATGCCCACGTGATGGTTAGTGCTATCGGGCCAGAGGCCCCTCGGATCAAATATCCAAACCGTTAAGTGGTTTAGGAGCGCGCAGAAACAAGCAGAGACTCACGATCGATGTGACCCTGTCGCCCCGTCTCGAGGACTTGCGGCAAGGGCGAGGAATGCCCGTCCACGCCTCGTGTTCAAGTCTCGGGTACCCTTCAGGTACACCCGATCACATCACCTCGCATAAATGCTCGCGCGGGTACGCCTCAGGGCCGACCCGTCTTTAGTAACATGGTTTAGTGCAAGTCACATCAACAACAGTATCTGTGTGTCTGACACCAAGGGAATCCCTGAGGAATCACCCTCGATGGAATTCCACCTGATGTTAAAGTCAAGGTGAACGAAGGAGGAATCACCCTCGAGGTCCACACTTGCGAAGTTGCACGACGATGTCATTATCGGGGGTGGTGTAGGAGGAATCACCCTCGCTTACCACGACCGATTAACTCACCAACAAGGTTAACATCAGAAGTGCTAACGAGGTATCACCCTCGGCACTCGACGGTAACCCAGTAGTGTCGGCAACTAAGGGGAAGTGATGTGCGGTGCCATGGTCTGGTCTTCAATCCCGATGATCGGGTCTTCAGATATCCAGCGGGGCAGTCGGGATCAAGTGGGGGTCTCTGACGGGTCTCTACCCAGCCTATTCTAAACAGTCTAGGATAACCAGCAAGGTAGCAAGGCAGGTTACAATAAACAGGCTATGCAGCAGATATAGGAAAACAGTAACAGTAGCAGTTCTAATGCAAGCATAAGAGAGAAGAGAATAGGCGATATAGGCATGCTCAAAATGGGGGTGCTTGCCTGTTTTCTCTGGGGCAAGGGCAAGGTCTTCAGTGGTGTCGTCGGGGACGTAGTCGTACTCTTGAGTTGCGTCTGCCTCGGGAGCTACGTCAACGTCGGGGTTTACCGAGAGAGAAGAGGGGGAAGAAAGAGGTAAACATAATGCAAACAAATGCAACACAGTGCGTGCTATGCTATGATGCAGTGCAGGGTTGCCTAAATATGCATCTAAGTCATTTTAGCTATTTTCAGGATTATTCTGGGGTTTAATTACCGAAGTGTGTACACTATTCATCTGCCGGATTCGGGTCCAGAGTTACGAGTTCTTCTATGTAGGGGGTTCCGTCAAAGAAACAGACGGCACAATCAGACTCGTCTCGTCGTTCTGAGCAACTTTCATGTTTTAACTTTTTCGATCTGAGCTACGGTTTAAAAGTTATTAATTTTCAAAGTTTATTTGATTTTCTGGAATTTATTTAATTTAACAGAAAAAAGGATTATGACGTCAGCATGATGACATGCTGACATCAGCAAGTCAACAGCGACTGTACAGGTCAAACCTGACATGTGGGTCCAGTGGGACCCACATGTCAGCCTCTGTGACTTTAACAGTGAATTACAATAATTAACAGGGTCAATTAGGGGCGTGGGCCCCATATGTCAGTGGGTCATTGAGTTAATCTAATTAATTTTATTTTTTAAAACGTTTTATTAACTAATTAACAGAGGGGCCCACATGTCATAGACACTGGGTGCCCAGTCAGCAAAGTTGACCGAGTCAACTCAGTCAACTGGGCCCCTCAGACCCACGGTCAGTGGCACAGGGGTGGGGCCCGCCCATGCCACGTCGGCGCCGCCGCCGGGGAGAGCTCCGGCGAGACTCCCGCGGCGGCGAACTCGCCGGAGATTGCCGGAAAGCGGTTACAGAGGGCCGTTTCGCGCGCGCCTGGGCTCATTCGAACGGCCACTCGGAGCCGCGTCTGTTGGTGGTGGCTACGACAGCTGTAGTGGCCGGAATCTCGCCGGAGTTGAGCCGCTGCGGCGAGGAACTTCGGGCAATATTGAGCGCGCGGCTACGGTGAGTTCTAGCGCGTGCTTTCGGTCGCTTACGATCCAGCGCGAGGTGCGGCATCGAACCGAGCTAAAGCGCGGCCCCGGAGACGGCCGGAAGTGACCGGACGGCGAGGTACCGCAGCGGCCGGAGCGCGGCTAGGCATCGAGCTCGCTATCGAGGAGCTCGGCGGCTTGGGAGAGAAGAGGAGGGGAGGGGAGGCTCACCGTGTGGGCACAAGAAGGCCCCTTGGCGAACGGGAGCGTAGGGGAGGCCGAATCGACGGCGGCAGCGTCCGGCAATCCGAGAAGGAGGACGAAGGGGGTCCGGCGCTCCGGGGCTCGTCAGCTCCGTCTAGCAGCACCGGACGGAGAGGCGGAGGCCGGCGGATCCCTCGGGCAACATGGAAGGACGAACGGGCGCCGGTGGCCGTGGCTGTGACAGCGGCGCGTCGGCGGTGGCGCTCAGATGAAGCGGGGAGGGAGAGAGGAGAGCTTGAGGGAAGATTGGGGAGAAAAGGGGAGAGGCTAGGGTTCCAGGGGGGTGCTCGGGGACCTTATCCACGCGCGTGCGCCGGCGAATGGACGACGCGTGCGGCGCCGGCGACGTGTCGACGGGCGCGGTCGACAGCACGGGGAGGAAGGGGGCGAGCGGCTCGGCTGGGCTGGCGTGGGTGGATTGGGTTGGGCCAGCGTGGCCTAGTCGCCAGGAAAGTGGCCTTTGGCCCCTTTTTCCTTTATTTCCTTTTCTGTTTTCTTTTATTTGATTAACAGAGAGGAGTAACAGAATATTTGGGCACACTATTCACCTTGGGAAAATATGGAAAGTGTCCCATTAATTCACTGGTGAGTTTAAACAGTGCCACAAATATTTTGGAGGCAATTGGAATAGTTCTAATATTTTTAGAAATTGAATGAGGTGAGTTAAATGCTGCTGGACTACTGTTGTAAATGTCTAGGGGCATTTTTGGAGTTTATATGAAGTTGGTTTCAATTTTATAAATGCCTTGGGAATATTTGCAACATCATGAACAATTTTGTTTGGTTGATTGAAGAAATAAATATTTGACTTGCAATTTGAGTTTTGATTTGAAGTTAAATTATTTTCTAATACAATTTTATTAGAATGATCATGATGACATGGAGGTTAAGTAGCTTAACCTGAGTGGAGTAACCTGGAGATGTTACATCTTTGAACAACTTGGCATTATCATAGGCCTGGGTTCTCCACTCATCAAGAGAGCTAATATCAAATAACCACTTTTCACCTACAAGCTTGAAGTCATAGTTAAGTTCTTTAACAGCCCAAAAAGCTTTATGTTCCAATTCAAGAGTTAAATGACATGCTTTCCCATAAACCATTGTGTAAGGAGACATACCCATAGGATTCTTATAAGCAGTTCTATAAGCCCACAAATAATCATCTAATTTCTTAGACCAATTCTTTCTTGATGTATTGACAGTCTTTTGTAAGATCAACTTTATCTCCCTATTGCTCAACTCAACTTGACCACTAGATTGGGGATGATAGGGAGATGCAATTCTATGATTAACATCATACTTAGCAAGCAACTTACGGAAAGCACCATGAATAAAATGTGAACCACCATCAGTCATCAAATATCTAGGGACTCCAAACCTAGGGAAAATACCTTCCTTAAGCATTTTAATAGAAGTGTTGTGATCAGCACTATTAGTGGGGATAGCCTCCACCCACCTAGTAACATAATCAACAACAACAAGAATATGAGTATACCCATTGGACTTTGGAAAAGGCCCCATATAATCAAAACCCCAAATATCAAATGGTTCAATAACAAGAGAATAATTCATAGGCATTTCCTGACGTCTACTGATATTACCAATCCTTTGACATTCATCACAAGATAAGACAAACTTACATGCATCCTTAAAGAGGGTAGGCCAATAAAAACCAGATTGCAATACCTTGTGTGCGATCCTGTATCCAGCGTGGTGTCCTCCATATGCTTCGGAGTGACACTTGCGAAGAATTTGTTCCTGTTCATGCTCAGGCACACAATGTCTAACAATACCATCCACACCTTTTTTATAAAGATGTGGATCATCCCAGAAGTAATGTCTCAAATCATAGAAAAACTTTTTCTTTTGCTGATAGGTAAAACTAGGAGGTATAAACTTAGCAACAATATAATTAGCATAATCTGCATACCAAGGAGTACTATGAGAAACATTAATAGCAGCTAGTTGCTCATCAGGAAAACTATCATCAATAGGTTGTGGGTCATCAAGCACATTTTCCAATCTAGATAGATTATCAGCTACAGGGTTATCAGCCCCCTTCCTATCAACAATATGAAAATCAAATTCTTGCAATAAAAGAACCCACCTGATAAGCCTAGGCTTTGCATCTTTCTTCTCCATAAGGTACTTGATAGCAGCATGATCAGTATGAATGGTAACTTTGGAATCAGCAATATAAGATCTAAACTTATCACATGCAAACACAACTGCAAAAAACTGTTTTTCAGTAGTAGCATAATTCCTTTGGGCAGTGTCCAAAGTTTTACTAGCATAATGAATAACATTCAACTTCTTATCGACTCTCTGTCCTAGAACAACACCAACAGCATAGTCACTAGCATCACACATAATTTCAAAAGGTAAATTCCAATCAGGTGGCTGAACAATAGGTGCAGAAATTAAAGATGACTTAAGAGTTTCAAAGGTTTCTACACAATAATCATCAAAAACAAAGGGAACATCTTTTTGCAAAAGATTGGTAAGAAGCCTAGAAATTTTAGAGAAGTCCTTAATAAATCTCCTATAGAAACCAGCATGACCGAGAAAACTTCTTATACCTTTGATATCCTTCGGGCATGGCATCTTCTCAATGGCATAAACCTTAGCCTTATCAACTACAATACCTCTTTCGGAGATCTTGTGGCCCAAGACAATACCTTCATTAACCATAAAGTGGCACTTCTCCTAGTTCAAGACGAGATTTGTTTCCTCACATCTCTGCAAAACTCGATCAAGGTTGCTCAAGCAATCATCAAAAGAAGTTCCGTAAACAGAAAAATCATCCATGAAAACCTCAACAATCTTTTCACAAAAGTCAATGAAGATAGCAGTCATACATCTTTGAAAAGTAGCAGGTGCATTACATAAACCAAAAGGCATGCATCTATAAGCAAAAGTTCCAAAAGGACAGGTAAAGGTGGTTTTCTCTTGATCAGATTGGGCAACAGGTATTTGGGAAAAACCAGAAAAACCATCTAGGAAACAAAAGTGTGTATGCTTAGATAACCTTTCTAACATTTGATCAATAAAAGGCAAAGGATAATGATCTTTCCTAGTAGCTTTATTCAACTTTCTAAAATCTATCACCATCCTATAACCAGTTACTATCCTCTGAGGAATAAGCTCATTCTTATCATTAGGAACAACCATAACACCACCCTTTTTAGGAACACAATGAGCTAGACTTACCCATCTACTATCAGCTATGGGATAGATTATACCCGCTTCCAGAAGCTTTAATATTTTAGTTCTTACCACCTCTTTCATTTTTGGATTCAATCGGCGCTGGTGGTCAACAACGGGTTTAGCATCTGGCTCCATATTAATCTTGTGCTGACATAGAGTGGGTCTAATGCCCTTAAGATCATCCAGAGTGTATCCAATAGCAGCACGATGCTTCCTTAAGATTTTTAATAACCTCTTTTCTTCATGTCCTGAAAGGTTAGCACTGATAATAACAGGATATATTTTCTTTTCATCAAGATAAACATATTTCAAAGTGTTAGGTAATTTCTTCAATTCAAAAACAGGGTCACCCTTTGGTGGAGGAGGACCTCCAAGAGTTTCAACAGGCAAATTATGCTTAAGAATAGGCTGCTGATTAAAGAAAACTTCATCTATTACATTCCTTTCATCCATATGTAAATCATTCTCATGATCAAGAAAATATTATTCTAAAGGATCAGAGGAGGAACAACAATAGAAGCAAGGCCAACTATTTCATCTTTGTTAGGCAATTCTATATCATGGGGTTGTCTACGAAACTTAGAGAAATTAAACTCATGAGACACAGCACCAAAATCAACACTAACAATTTCCTTAGCACAATCAATTTGAGCATTGACAGTATTCAAGAAGGTCTACCAAATATTATAGGACAAAAATCATCTTGCGGTGATCCAAGAACAAGGAAATCAGCAGGGTATTTGATCTTACCGCACAAGACTTCAACATCTCTAACAATACCAAGTGGTGAGATAGTATTTCTATCTGCAAGCTGTTGGGGATCGTAGCAGAATTTTAAAATTTCCTACGCATCACCAAGATCCATCTATGGAGTATACTAGCAACGAGGGGAAAGGAGTGCATCTACATACCCTTGTAGATCGCGAGCGGAAGCGTTCCAATGAACGGGGTTGATGGAGTCGTACTCGCCGTGATCCAAATCACCGATGACCGAGTGCCGAACGGACGGCACCTCCGCGTTCAACACACGTACGGAGCAGCGATGTCTCCTCCTTCTTGATCCAGCAAGGAGGAAGGAGAGGTTGATGGAGATCCAGCAGCACGACGGCGTGGTGGTGGAAGTAGCGGGATCCCGGCAGGGCTTCGCCAAGCTTCTGCGAGAGGGAGAGGTGTTGCAGGGGGAGAGGGAGGCGCCAGGGGCTGTGGTGCTGCTTCCCTCCCTCCCCCCACTATATATAGGCCCCCTGGAGGGGGGGGCGCCGGCCCTGGAACCCATCTACAAGGGGGGGCGGCGGCCAGGGGGGAAACTTCCCCCCCAAGTCAAGTGGGGCGCCCCCACCCCCAGGGTTTCCAACCCTAGGCGCAGGGGGATGCCCATGGGGGGGCGCCCCAGCCCACTAAGGGCTGGTTCCCTTCCCACTTCAGCCCATGGGGCCCTCCGAGATAGGTGGCCCCACCCGGTGGACCCCCGGGACCCTTCCGGTGGTCCCGGTACAATACCGATAACCCCCGAAACTTTCCCGGTGGCCGAAACTAGACTTCCTATATATAATTCTTCACCTCCGGACCATTCCGGAACTCCTCGTGACATCCGGGATCTCATCCGGGACTCCGAACAACTTTCGGGTTTCCGCATACTAATATCTCTACAACCCTAGCGTCACCGAACCTTAAGTGTGTAGACCCTACGGGTTCGGGAGACATGCAGACATAACCGAGACGCCTCTCCGGTCAATAACCAACAGCGGGATCTGGATACCCATGTTGGCTCCCACATGTTCCACGATGATCTCATCAGATGAACCACGATGTCGAGGATTCAATCAATCCCGTATACAATTCCCTTTCTCAATCGGTACGTTACTTGCCCGAGATTCGATCGTCGGTATCCCAATACCTTGTTCAATCTCGTTATCGGCAAGTCACTTTACTCGTACCGTAATGCATGATCCCGTGGCTAACTCCTTAGTCACAATGAGCTCATTATGATGATGCTTTACCGAGTGGGCCCAGAGATACCTCTCCGTCATATGGAGTGACAAATCCCAGTCTCGATCCGTGTCAACCCAACAGACACTTTCAGAGATACCCGTAGTGTACCTTTATAGTCACCCAGTTACGTTGTGACGTTGGGTACACCCAAATCACTCCTACGGCATCCGGGAGTTACACGATCTCATGGTCTAAGGAAAAGATACTTGACATTGGAAAAGCTCTAGCAAACGAACTACACGATCTTTTATGCTATGCTTAGGATTGGGTCTTGTCCATCACATCATTCTCCTAATGATGTGATCCCGTTATCAATGACATCCAATGTCCATAGTCAGGAAACCATGACTATCTGTTGATCAATGAGCTAGTCAACTAGAGGCTTACTAGGGACACGTTGTGGTCTATATATTCACACATGTATTACGATTTCCGGATAACACAATTATAGCATGAACAATAGACAATTATCATGAACAAAGAAATATAATAATAACCATTTATTATTGCCTCTAGGGCATATTTCCAACGCAAGCTTTATAGTAACATCGATATCCTCAATTTCAATAGGTGCAATATCATTCATGACTTCTTGATAAAGAGTAAAAGGAATAGCACTTACACTAGCACCCACATCACATAAGCCATGATAACAATGATCTCCAATCTTATCAGAAATAACAGGCATGCCAACCACGGGTCTATTCTTATGCTTAGAATCAGGACTAGCGATTCTAGATGCATTTTCACAAAAAGAAATAACATGCTCATCTAGTTCATCAACCAAAAGATCTTTAACTATGGCAACACTAGGTTCAACCTTAATTTGCTCAGAAGGTGTAGGTGTTCTAACATGACTCTTCCTAACCACAGAAGAAACCTTAGAGTGTTCTTTAATTCTAACAGGAAAATGTGGTTTCTCAAAATAAGTAGTAGGAACAACTGGATCAACATTGTAAACAATAATCTTTTCTTCCTTAACCTCGAGAGGTTTTTCTTTAATTTCTATAGGAGGATGGTATTTGAACCACTTCTCCTTAGGAAGATCAACATGTGCAGCAAATGATTCACAAAAAGAAGCTACTATCTCAAAGAGTCCATACTTAGTGCTAAATTTCTAAAGAGCATCGGTTTTCATAAAAGATTTAACACAATCAAACTCAAGATTTATACCTGACTCATTACCTTTGTCGATCTCCCAATCCCCATAGTTGCGCTTAATTTTCTCAAGAAGATCCCATTTGAATTCAATAGTCTTCTTCGTAAAAGAACCAGTCGAAGAACAATCAAGCATAGTTTGATCATTACGAGAAAGCCGAGCATAAAAGTTTTGAAGAATCATTTATCTTGAGAGCTCATGATTGGGGCATGTGTGAAGCATATACTTGAGCCTCCGCCGAGCTTCAGCGATATTTTCTCCTTCACGAGGCCAGAAGTTATAGATATAATTCCGATTACGATGAACCAAATGCATAGGATAAAATTTCTAGTGGAACTCCAGTTTCAACCGATTCCAATCCCATGTGTCAGTATCATCACATAGCCTATACCATGTCAATGCCTTTCCCTCCAAAGATAAAGAGAATACTTTCTTCTTAGCTCTATCTCCAGATAAACTTGCAAGCTTAAACAATCCACAAATTTCATCCACATAGATCAAGTGCATATCAGGATGTTTAGTTCCATCTCCTGCATAAGGATTAGCTAGCAGTTTCTCAACAAGACCAACTTTCATAAGCAATATCTTCAGTAGCTTCAATAGGTGGTGGAGAGGCAACTCTAGTGGTTTCCGGTCGAGGTGAAGATACCCCGAACAAGCCTCTCAAAGGATTACTTTCCATAGTGACAAGTAGCAATAAATTTCAGCACGTAACAAAAATGTTTCCTTACCAAAGGCGCTTCACTCCCCGGCAACGGTGCCAGAAAAGAGTCTTGATGACCCACAAGTATAGGGGGTCAATCGTAGTCCTTTCGATAAGTAAGAGTGTCGAACCCAATGAGGAGCAGAAGGAAATGACAAGCGGTTTTCAGTAAGGTAGTTTCTGCAAGCACTGAAATAAGCGGTAACAGATAGTTTGATAGCAAGATAATTTGTAACTAGTAACAAGTGACAAGTGTAAATAAGGTGCAGCAAGATAGCCCAATCCTTTTGAGTCCAAAGGACAAGCCGGAACAAGTACTTATAATGATGCAAACGTTCTTGAGGACACACGGGAATTTCATCTAGTCACTTTCACCATGTTCATTCGATTCGCGTTCGCTACTTTGATGATTTGATATGTGGGTGGACCGGTGCTTGGGTGTTGTTCTTACTTGAACAAGCCTCCCACTTATGATTACCCCCTCTCGCAAGCATCCGCAACTATGAAAAGAGAATTAAGACAAAGTCTAACCATAGCAATAAACGTGTGGATCCAAATCAGCCCCTTACGGAATAGCGCATAAACTGGGGTTTAAGCTTCTGTCACTCTAGCAACCCATCATCTAATTACTACTCCACAATGCATTCCTTTAGGCCCATAAATGGTGAAGTGTCATGTAGTCGATGTTCACATGACACCACTAAGAGAATCACAACATACATATCGTGAAAATATCGAACGAATACCGAATTCACATGATTACATATGACAAGACTTCTCCCATGTCCTCAAGAAAAAAGTAACTACTCACTCATCATCATGATGTTCAAGATCAAAGGGGTATTGAATAACATAAAGGATCTGAACATTTAGTAAATCACAAAGAAAACCAACTAGCATCAGCTACGATAGGTAATCAACACTACTAGCACCCCTCAAGTAACAATCTATAGTTTTGATACAAAGATTGAATACAAGAGATGAACTAGGGTTTGAGATGAGATGGTGTTGTTGATGATGATGATGAAGATTGGTCCTCCCACAACAAGAGGGTTGTTGGTGATGACGAAGGCTTCGATTTCCCCCTCCTGGAGGGGGGTGTCCCCGGCGGAATTTGCCCGCCGGAGAGCAAAAGTGCTCCTGCTCTAGTTCCGCCTCGTGGCGGCGGCGCCTTGTCCCAAAAGTCTCTCCACAAAAGTTTTAGGGTAAAATGAGCTATATACCAGAAGGAGAGGGCCGGAGGTGGGCCAGGGCCTCCACATGGCACCAGGGCGCGCCCATGTGGGCACCTGGTTGGCTTCCTCCAGTAACTTCTTGGCCCAGTATTTTTTATATTCTGAAATAAATCTCCGTTGAATTTCAGCCCATTTGGAGATGTGCAGAATAGGTATCTCTGTTGTAGCTTTTTCTGGCCCTGAAATCCAGCTGCTGGTATTCTCCCTCTTTGTGTAAACCTTGCATATTAAGAGAGAAAAGGCATTAGAAATACTCCATGAAGTGTTATTTTGAATGAAAACTTTATAAATAACGGCAATAAATCATGATGCAAAATGGACGTATCACTTCAATATGATGCCAATGAGGGACCCAAAGCAATGGCAAAAGATGCATGGCATTCCAGTTTATCCACCCATATACACTAAAGTAATGGGCAGGCCAAAGAAAAGCAGGAAAAAAGATCCAGAGGAGAAGAAGGATAATAAAGGAGTGAGGAAGTTGACGAAGCATGGTGTAACAATGCATTGCTCTGTTTGTGGAGGAGCTGACCATAACAAGAAGGGGCATGCCAAACATGTTAATCAAGCACCAACAGAGGAAGCACCTAGGGAATCAAAAGAAGAATATGATGATCCAAGCATAATTTCTGTAACATTCTTAAATGTTTTGTTATGTACTGTTTTTACCCATGCATGCTTCTCACTGACCTTGGTAAACTGCCTGTACTGCTGCAGAACATTATGTCACACAGAGTGTACCCACAACTTGATCCCTGTAGGCAGGGTGACGACGGCTATGTCAAGGGGTAGGGTGAGGAGTGCAGCTACTGCATGACAACAAGAAGCACAATCAAATGACCAAGCTGGTGCAAGAGAAAGCAATGTAACAAGAGGATGCTCTGCTCAAAGGGGAGGTAATGTTCACAAAAGAGGGAGAGGGACAAGAGGAAGCAATGGTGCAAGAAGAGGAGGCAATGCAGGCCGAGGAGGCAGTGCTCAAAGGGGAGGCACAAGTGGTAGCAATGGTGCAAGAGGAGGCAATGTTTCAAGAGCTACAATAGGAGGCAATGTTTCAACAGCTGCAACAGGAAGCAATGTTCCAAGTGGAAGCAATCTTCCCAGAGGAGCAAGGGCTGCTGCTCCAGGATTCCACAACTTGCTTTTCGGAGATGATGGAGCTACGAACCAAGAACCACCTCTTTTCATGCAGGCTGGAGAGGAGGTACTTGTGAGCCAAAATGCACCACAAGCTGCTCTGATTCATGAAGGCTGGCCTGCTGACCTGCATGATTTCTTGTCTTTGTAGTTTAGATGACCATGTGATGAAGTTCATGAATGAACTTTTGTTAGACATAGTTCATCAATGAACTGCTCCTTTTGATGGGGTTAAGAAGAAAAGGAAGACCTTGTTCTCTTTATGTTAAGAAGACAAATGAACTTGTAGTTTGGAGCAATTTCTATTCCTGTTAATTATGGATGATGTTCTGTTTGGAGCTATATCTATTTGTGGACCTATCACTCTGCCTGTTAATGATGATGGTCACTATGTGTAAAATCTTCATGAGAGTTTCAGATTTTTTTTGTCATATTTCTGTTCATAGCCTTGCCATAGTTCTGTAGAAAATTTTGCCAACATTCAGTACATGTAGAAAAAAAATCTTGCCAACATCCAGTACATGCTCTGCGTCAAAATTCAGTACAAAAATATTGCCAGAATTCAGTAGAGAACTTTGTCAAAATTCAGTAAAAAACATTGCCAGAATTCAGTAGAGATCTTTGTCAAATTCAGTACACGCTCCGCAAAAATTTAGTACATGTACAATGCAATAATAAAAAAAATTGCCAGAATTCAGTAGAGAACTTTGTCAAAATTCAGTACAAAACATTGCCAGAATTCAGTAGAGATCTTTGTCAAATTCAGTACACGCTCCGCAAAATTCAGTACATGTATAATGCAGTAATAAAAAAATTGCCAGAATTCAGTAGAGAACTTTATCAAAATTCAGTACAAAACATTGCCAGAATTCAATAGAGATCTTTGTCAAATTCAGTACACGCTCCGCAAAAATTCAGTACATGTACAATGCAGTAATAAAAAAAATTTCCAGAATTCAGTAGAGAACTTTGTCAAAATTCAGTACAAAACATTGCCAGAATTCAGTAGAGATCTTTGTCAAATTCAGTACACGCTCCGCAAAAATTCAGTACATGTACAATGCAGTAATAAAAAAAATTGCCAGAATTCAGTAGAGAACTTTGTCAAAATTCAGTACAAAACATTGCCAGAATTCAGTAGAGATCTTTGTCAAATTCAGTACACGCTCCGCAAAAATTCAGTACATGTACAATGCAGTAATAAAAAAAATTGCCAGAATTCAGTAGAGAACTTTGTCAAAATTCAGTACAAAACATTGCCAGAATTCAGTAGAGATCTTTGTCAAATTCAGTACACGCTCCGCAAAAATTCAGTACATGTACAATGCAGTAATAAAAAAAATTACCTGAATTCAGTAGAGAACTTTGTCAAAATTCAGTAGAGATCTTTGTCAAATTCAGTACACGCTCCGCAAAAATTCAGTACATGTACAATGCAGTAATAAAAAAAATTGCCAGAATTCAGTAGAGAACTTTGTCAAAATTCAGTACAAAACATTGCCAGAATTCAGTAGAGATCTTTGTCAAATTCAGTGCACGCTCCGCAAAAATTCAGTACATGTACAATGCAATAATAAAAAAGATTGCCAGAATTCAGTAGAGAACTTTGTCAAAATTCAGTACAAAACATTGCCAGAATTCAGTAGAGATCTTTGTCAAATTCAGTACACGCTCCACAAAAATTCAGTACATGTACAATGCAGTAATAAAAAAAATTACCTGAATTCAGTAGAGAACTTTGTCAAAATTCAGTAGAGATCTTTGTCAAATTCAGTACACGCTCCGCAAAAATTCAGTACATGTACAATGCAGTAATAAAAAAATTGCCAGAATTCAGTAGAGAACTTTGTCAAAATTCAGTATAAAACATTGCCAGAATTCAGTAGAGATCTTTGTCAAATTCAGTACACGCTCCGCAAAAATTCAGTACATGTACAATGCAGTAATAAAAAAAATATTGCCAGAATTCAGTAGAGAACTTTGTCAAAATTCAATACAAAACATTGCCAGAATTCAGTAGAGATCTTTGTCAAATTCAGTACACGCTCCGCAAAATTCAGTACATGTACAATGCAGTAATAAAAAAATGGGTGGCCTGGGGTTCAAACCAAAGACCTGCCAATACAACTCGACAACATATAACCAGCCGGGTAATGAGCGGATTCTGCTCATATCTCTCCACCCATCTCTTTTGTACAGCAGTATCTGTCATCTCTCCTCTCAGCTCCGCCGCCCGTACAGACAGAGGAGCCACGCGGCGCGCGCAATCTGCAGCGGACATTTTTCGAGGGGGTTATGTGCAAACAAACCACGCGTGCGTCGCTCCAAAACGGTGTGGTCACTGACAGTGGACCTGTGCATGATATTACCTCTTCTTATTAAGCAATATGGCAAAGTGTTCAGTTTCTGGTTCAGAGAAAATTACCAGGTTTGTATTCAGTTGCATTTTGGTCGAGAGAAAGTTGCCATGTTTTTTTGTTCAGTAGTATGGCAAAAATGATCGGTTGCGATTAAGAGAAAATTGACATGTTCTTAATAAAGCAATATGAAAAGTGTTCAGGTTCTGGCAGAGGGGTAGTTGCCATGTCTGTATTCAGTAAGATGGCAGATGATGGGTTGTGATTTAGCGAAAGTTGCTATGTTATTGTACAAAATTGTGAGGAATCTCTAAATTACACAAAAAATTACAGACACACTACACAAACATATTTGCAGAATCTCAAACATATAATTTGGACCAAAGCAATCTAAATTTAGGGTTCAAACAAATGAGCAAACGATGCGTTATGGGTGAAGCTTTACAAAGGGAGAAATCTCAAAGCCGGGCCTGGAGCTATCTACACGGGCAGGGACTAGACCGGCGACGGGAACCGGCCTCCGGTACCAATCCCCCTCGGTTTCGCCTAAGGAACCGCCGTGGAATCACAAATGAGCAGGAGGAGCGGTAGAGGATTTCACGCGACACTGTGAAAGGAGCTACCCTGTGTACAATGCCAATGCCGCGACAAGACGGCGAGGCCTCCCCGATGACTGGAAACGACATCCCGCACCCTTCCACCACGGGTTCGCAGTGGAATCGTGGAGGGATCACAGATTATGCAGGGTGGCAGCACCGAGGGACTCGCGCGGTTACCTTCTACGCGACTTCAAGGTCGACGCGACGGAGCGGCTGTGTGGACTCCCGGCGACTGGAACCGGACTCAACGACACTTCCACCGCGGATTCGTCGTGGAATCGCCTTGCGAGTGGGGATCGGACGAGAGTGGTCATTCGGGCGAGCGGCACGTCGCTTCGCGCTGACGTGGCACATGATTCAGGAGAACATTGCTGTAAGATTCGTGCAAACAAAACGAATGGTGAACAGTGCGTTTGGGCGAAGTTAACTTATCATCATTTGCGAAAAAAAACTAACCTTTCTTTATCTTTATATAAAAGATAAATAGTTCCCCTCCTTCCCGAGCGAACGACCAGAGCCCCTCCCGAGCGACACAGCTAGGGTTCCAAGCTGCTGCCGGCTTTCCGCCGCGGCGTGCCCAGCCGGCCGCGGTCCCTCCTCCGGTAGCCACCCTTTCTCCTCCCTCTCTCCTTCGTCCCTCTTCCTTCACCCCCCCGCCCCCGCGGCGCGATTCTTGCATTGGATGAGCATCTACTGTAGATCTGAAATTGTGAGAATATGACGATGATTATCTCTTGATGAGTACTTGCTGCATGAATTTCCACAGGGTGTTCAAGTCTACCCGTGAAAGGATTTTTGCTTGATAGTTGTTTGTGATAATGCTTGCAGGGACAAATGCTTCAAATTGCAGTTTGAATTTGATTGCAAACGAGCAAATATTTTGGTTTAAACATGTTTGCAGCAATGAAACATGCAATGATTGACGGTGATATATGAAAGGGGGAATATTAAGTTGTTTTATCTGCACCGTCTTGACCTGAAACCAAAGCTTAGTAGCAGTAAAAATGCAATTTGAGAGAGCAGGAGCTTTGCCTTGGTTATACTGGCCGAAATTGATTGGTTAGCACTTGACACATTAGTACTAGTGGTATTGTTGGCATGATGGATGTCCCGAATCTTGTTTATGATTGGGAATACAGTGGTACTGTCATGCTGTGTTGTTGATTTTTAACGGTCAGGCCTAGAGTATTGCTGTTTAAAGTGATTGCTTCTCCTTTTGCATGTTAGCTGATTGATTGATCTTCATGTTCCACCTTTCATGTTATGCCATGATAGATGCATACACTTGCTAAAAGTCTAATTCTATCCCTTTGGAACTTGGGAGTTGGAACAGGCCATAAACATTGTCACGTGGAGAGGCTTGGAGCTGCTTCGACATCCACAGCAGAGGAAACAAGAAGGCATCAGTTCTAGAAGCTTGCAGAACCCTTGCCCGTGCAGATGGAGAACCGAAATAATACCGGCCTCAAGGTACTGTTGCCTAACCCTTTCCCCACTTCTATACCCTGCCCGTCTCTCCACTCTCTTCGCCTCATTTTTCTCCCCTTTTGCGCCACCACGTCGTTGCACACAAAAGAGGAAGCGTCTGAACGGTGGGACGGCGCAGGAGCAGGAGCCTGCTATCAAGGAGACGTGCCAAGGTAAAGCTGAGCAAATTCCATCCTTCTCGGCCAGAGATGTTTTTTTTTTACATTTTGTGATTTGGATGATGCAGTCCTGAAGGAGATGGAAAGCGAGGTCCAGAACCTCCGGGACGACAACAACCTGCTCCGCGACGAGCTGTAAGATCGAATGCTTATGTTATGTGTGCTGATTTTGGCTCGCTTTTATTTTGTGGGGAATGATGGCTGAGACATTGGTTCCTCTTCTTCTTGTTGTTGTCGTTGATTCTTTTATGCCAGCCTTGGCAAGGACCGGCAGCTTGCGGAGACGGATACACTTTTAGTTGACAGGGAGCACCAGCTTTCAAAGACCCAGACACTTCTAGTTGATACGGAGCAGCAGCTTGCGGCCCAGACACTTCTAGTTGACAGTGAGTCCTGGTCTAATCTCGAGTTCTTCTTGACATTGGTGGTGTGTCAGCATAAAATATGCATTTATGGGGATTAATACGTGTCTTCTTGAAAGAGAGCATTATGTGTCCGATCGAGAAGGTTATCAACTTATCTTTGTTATGATCTGAATTTCAGGCAACTCATATATCTGAATATTTGAATGGTGTAAGCAACTGCTTTTCCAGGCTGTGACATCCTTATAGATCAGGCGTAATTGTTTGAGTAGATTTTTTTAATCTTAATTTGCTGATTGCCACAATTCTTTGATATTTAGTTTGCAAAGTAAACACCAAAAGCGCTGATTGCTTGAGTTGATTCCCCTTTATATGATATACTTATGCTCAAAGGGAGTTGGAAAATTAGCAACAAACAAGACATATCACATGATATTAGTCAACAAACTGAACAGCTATTTTGATACTTCTCACTATTGTAGTAATATATTCTAATTGGGCTATTGTTATATCACATTGCAACTCGCATATGAATATATGAGTGTGTCAACATGTGGTCGCACCCTATTTCAGAAGTACACTTTGTGTAGCCAAAAAAAACATAGATGAGCAACATGCTAGAAAATGTGCACCTGCAAAAAGGCATGCAAAAACATGACCATTTGTGAACTGTCTTGAGTAAGACAAAAAGTTGTGCGCATATAGTTGCTACATTGGTCCTTCATCTCTGTCTTTTTTAGTACGATACACAATTTTTCATAATTTTGAACAACTTTTAGCAAGTGCACATGTTATAGCATATTACAACCATGATTTTTTCCCCACATTTATTGGAAAATTCAGGGTGCATGTTCTAGAAGTGAGGTGTTGGTGCAGCGAGTTGTGGAAAATTCACATTCGATGTTTTTCAACTGCCAACTGTACTGGGTTGTGATACTGACTGTGTTTAGCTTGAATCAGTTACTCAATTTTGCAATTATATCTCTGAAAATTTGTATTTGACGAAATGGTTATTGTATGCTTATATGCAAGTGAACAGTTGGGAACAAAACCTGTTTGCATCATGGTATTTCCTACTTCTATAATGTGGTGTTTGGAGAGCTGATGATGTTGTATTTATCTGCATGTCATTACCGTGGTCCAGAATATGCTCCACATTCTGTTTAGTTATAATGATCATTAAGTGCTTACCAACATTTTTGCATTTTCCAGTGCTTTATTACTAGTATCTTGCATACAATAGCCTTACCACGGTAATGTAATTCATGGTTGTTTTATACCTGGTTAATAATCAGGTTCAGGTATGCTAGAGTGTAATAACATCGAACTTGTTTCTTGAAAAAAAAAATGCACACCTTATGCAGCAAATCTATTTCTATCTTCATTCTTTTTCGTGATAACCAAGTTGATTTAGCTGCAATTTTATTTACCCTGTTCTGCTTTTCTTATGCAGCAAAGGAGTTTGAAACTGAAACAGTCCTGTCCAGTTTCACCTGCAAGGACCCCATAACCAAGGAACGGGTCTATGGTCCGCATAATCTAGGTAGTTGGTGCAGGGAATTCATGCCGGACCAAGATCTGGAACAGGGGGTCAGAAAGGAGCTCCTCGCCAAGATCCGGCGCTACTACGATCAGGTGAACATCGTCGACGAAGGCTTCTGCTTTGGCCTACTAGATCCGGTCTCCAACATCGTCGTCGCCGAAGCAATCGCCCAAAGCAAGCTGCTGGTGGTGGACGAGGAAGACAAGGCCGAGCTGGCTGAGGACTCGCATGGTCGTCAACGGCCGATACTACGGTGCATTTTTGAGCGGTCGCTCGACGGTCTCATCGCCTTTCTGGTGGCCCTCTTTCCCTACCTCACCTACTACAGGGCCGAGTGGTATCTCAACAAGGCTAATTTGGATCCCCTCGTGGCCGCCGACCTCATCATCAAGCACCGAGGGATGGAACAGACCTTCAGGTTTCTATCTGACACCACCGTGGCAGCCGTTGGAATGGCGCTAAGATGTGCTGCAGCTGCCGCCCAGCATCCCAACCCGTGGAAGTTCGCTCTAGGGTGGAAGCTACTGTCCCCTTTTCTCTGCAAGATCAACACCCTGCTTTCACCACCCTACGCAGCCCAAGACCCCGGTCTGCTCATCGACATCCAGGAACTACTTCAGCAACCTGAACCACCTGCTCTTTTCGTCCTGGAGGAAGCCTGGAGGCTTGCCTCTAAACGCACTGGCAGCAACCTGAACCATCCGGAGATGCAAGTGCCGCTGCTGCCGACTCTGAGGCATTTGCTTCTCACCACCATCCATGGATACTACCTGGAGGCTCTTGCCTGTCTGCCCAAGGACAAGCTGCGGGGCTCGCACCAGTACCACTACAGCTTGCTCCATGCCGGCCACTGCTACGGACCGCTGACCCTGTCTCCAACATCATCGTTAATACCCTCTGGTATGCCCAAGCCTACCCTCTAAAGCTAGAGAAAAAGATCGACATCGAGGTCATCAGCACCAAAGCCCTGCTGCGAATCGCACTCCGATCCCTGTATGGCCTCATCTCCTTCCTTTGCACCCGCCACCCCACCCTCACGCTGGGTGAAGCCATGCAACAACTGCAGCTGGCTGGGGCCTATCTCCAAAAGGCCGATGATCCAAGCCATCACGATGGTGGTGTCGAACAAGAAGCCTACATGGCTGCTGCCAAAGCCGCACACCACCCCAAACCTCTTGAACAGGCCCACTTCCTCGGACCATCTAATTCCATGCTCAAAGGCTGCTTGGAACTCCTCAACCAAAACGAAGATGCCAAGGTCCGCACATTAATTCTGGGCCACTTCCAAACCAACAGCAAACCTGCACAAGAAACAAAAAACACCAACGTGTTAGGCCCGCGGGCTTACAGAGATGTAATGAGAAAGATAGGCAACTTCTGGTACCAGCACACCAGTGTGGTGGGAATGGTGAAGTCTGCAATCGAGATGTACAACAAGAAGCCAGGTAATTTGCTTGCTCTTTTACACAGATTGACTTGCTGGATGTACATCATCAAAACAATCTGTAACAACTTGATTGCTTGCAGGTACAACCCAGCTATGAGGTCCATGTTATCTGTAACAACTTGATTGCTTGCAGGTACAACCCAGCTATGAGGTCCATGTTATCTGCGGTGTCAATCAGGACGTGGGTGGCCGTGCGGACCCAATGAGGCCCTTTCAACACATTAGCCATTGCTCCCACATCAACTTCCTTGCCACTCAGGTTGCTGGCACTCCAAAGCTCTTCTTTGCCGAGTGTCGCAACGTCGGCTCCAAGGAGGCGGTGTTGTGCTGTCCTGTTGCTATGCCACTTCCAGGCTCTGGTATGCTATCTATCGTTTAGCTTTGCCCTCTGTCATCAGTTTTTATACTATCCAGAACTATATAGTAAAGTCCGTTGCATGTGTATGCATGGCAGAGCAAGTCCGTTGCCTTTACTGTGAGTCCGGAGGGAGGACCATCGTGCACCCGACGAAGGAGAGTTTTCTGGGGCGTGACAGAGAGTTTGAGGAGATGTTCCGCGGCGAAGGAGACACCAGTGTTGACGTCATGTCTCACAGCTATTACATAGCCTCGTATTTGGATAATCTGGAGGAGGACCGGATCTACGGCGATTACAGCTGCGACAGTGAACTCCAAGAGGAAGTGTGGTTGCCTGACATAAATTAAGCACATGCATGACCCATCTGATGAAAAACCACCGTCTATTAGTAACCTGTGTCGCCATATTTTATTCCATCTAGAACCTTTATACTCCTCCTATAAGTCAATTGTCCGATCGATGCTGAACATTATTGATGCTTATTCTGCCTGCCTGAACTCCTGTTTCATTCTGGCCAACATATTGCAGGTAGTGTGTGGATTGTTTGTTCTGGTTTGGGACCAAGTTGATGCAAATCTGTTCTAAATTTTGTCTCTCTAAGTAGTAGTACCTTGCAGTTTGTCTAGATCTATCTTATTTTACTTTTGGCAAATAAAGAAAGTATATTTCTTTGCTCAAGGGACTAGATGGTCAAATGTTAGCCGACGCAAACCCTTGATTGTTCTTTTGAAATAATGTCTTGCTGCAACCCTTTAGAAGCATCATCACTTGCTGTAGAGTTTTTGTTCTAGTATTGCAAAACTAATTTCTTTTGTTGTGCTGTTGGTGACATATGGCAAACTCCACACATGGCTTCCTAGATTTACTTCATTCGTCCCGAATTACTTGTCACGGAACTGGATGGAGGAAGTACATACTACCAATAGCTATGTACTACACTTTCTATCTCTCTAGGAATTAGATACAGCAAGGGTTATAACAACACACTTGGGCTACTATGTCAGATTTTTACCAGCACTTTGTTCTGTGCATGGCATGGTTGAGCAGGCAATGTAATCCATATCTCACTGGGTCGCAGAAAGCTCGGCTTATTAGTCAAACTAGGAAACGCGCCTTGGGCGCGCGGTGCCTGGCTCAACACATTGCCCCGTTGTGTATCTATTTGTCGTCGGGGAGGATGAATCCTCGCAGGGGAGGTCGAATCCTCGCCGGGGAGATTGATTTCTCGCCTGAGAAACATGATTCCTCGCTGGAGAGGCTGCTTTCTCGCCGGAGAACCTCGTCGGCTGCTTTTTTGAGCGCCTAGGGCCAAAGCGAGGCGTTATGCAAACGCCCAGCGCTTATGCGCGCCTAGGCGAGCGCCTAATAGCGCCTTCTTGAACAGTGCTGAAAATGCATCAGTTCAATGCATCAAACTAGCATTGGAAGCATGACATTGTCGATCGTCGAGATCTGAAACTGAGCCGGAGACGCAGTCAGGAGCGATTTCTAGGCAAATCCTAAACGGCGCCCGCTGCGTCCGTTTTAATTTTTTTCGTTAACGGGCTACTGTAACCAACAGGCCAACCAGTCTAGGTGTGTTCTAATACATCTTCTTTCTACTTTTCTTCTTCTTTTTTAATTTTTCCTTCTTTTCCTTTTTCCTGTTCCCTTTTCTCCTATGTTGGAACAATTTTGTACATTTTTTTCCTTAGTCATTTTCTTTGTTAAATGCGTGAACCTTTTTTTTATCAAAATCCGATGAACCTTTTCAAATTCATGAACTGTTTTTAAAATCACTGAACTCTTTATCAAAATCAATGAACTTTTTTCAAAATCAATTTTTTTCGAAATCAATGATTTTTTTTTTCAAAATCAGTGAACTCTTTTCAAATTTGATGAACTCTTTTCAAAATCGATGAAATCTTTTTCAAAACCGATGAACTCTTTTCAAAATCCATGAACATTTTTTCAAAAGCGATGAACTATTTTCAAAATCGATGAACTCTTTTCAAAACGGATGAACTCTTTTTCAAAACCAATGAACCTTTTTTCAAAATTGACAAAAAAATTTCAAATCGATGAACTTTTTTTCAAAATCGGTGAACTCTTTTCAAAATCGATGAACTCTTTTCAAAATTGATGAAATCTTTTTCAAAACTAATGAACTCTTTTCAAAATCCATGAACTCTTTTTCAAAAGCGATGAACTCTTTTCAAAATTGATGAACTCTTTTCAAAATGGATGAACTCTTTTTCAAAAGCAATGAACTCTTTTTCAAACTCGATGAACTTTTTTTCAATTTGATGAACTCTTTTTCATTTTTTCAAAATTGTTGAACTTTTTTCAAAATTGTTGTTTCTAAATCAATGAACTTTTTAGAAAAATCGATGTACATTAAAAAATCACGTTTTGAAATCACGAACAAAAATCAATGGACTTTTTCATTTTTTCACGTTTTGAAAAATCGATGAACAAAAATTTGAAAACTATGAACATGTTTTGAAATCACGAACAAAAAACGAAAAATACATTAAAAAAATAAAATTTCATGACCTTTTTAAAACGTGAACAAATATTGAGAACATGAACAAAAATTTATATACGACGAGAGAATTTCAAATATACACTAAACATGTTTTTGATATAAGATGAACAAATTTTATACATTGAACATTTTTGTAATATAATCTGAACAATTTTGAACTACACAGTGAACAATTTTGTGATATGCACTGAAAAACCATTTCAATACCCATTGAACATTTTTCATGTACACTGAAAAATTTAAAATTGTGAACAAAATTTGAAAAAGTGAATAAATTTGAAAACTATGAACACGTTTTGAAATCACGAACAAAAAACAAAAAATACATTTTTTTTAAATTCTATGATTTTTTTCAAATTTAATGAATTTTTGAAAAATGGATGAACTTTTTTTTCAAAATCGATGAACAAATTTTCAAATTTGATGAACTTTTTCAAAATTTGAAAAACTTTTCCAAAAACGACGAACTCCTTTTCAAATTCGGTGAGCCTTTTTCAAAATCGATGAACTATTTTTAAAATTCGTAAAATAATTCAAAATCTGATGAATTCTTTTTTATAAAAAAATAACTTTTCCAAATTGTGTTCAAATAATTCGCAAATCTAATAAATAGCGCTGACGCGTTTGTCTTAAATAGCTCGTGTTCCTTGTAGTCGCTGGTGTTCACAGGTTGTAGTGGTTAGCAAAACGGTTCTCGTGTTGTAGCCGTAAAGCGTGAGTTCGAGTCGCTGTATCCGCTCTTTTTGTGTGTTATTTATACGCGAGACCTTTTTTTTTCCTTCACTGTGCGCGGTGGGCCGGCCCATGGGGTGCGGAGTGTGAGCGCCAGCTGCCTGAACCGGCGCCTTAGGAGCTCCCGGAACTCGAACCCAACACTTCTTCGTTGTATGTAAGCAGCAATAACCAACCTTCCAACCACATCGGATGTGTTCATGCACATCTTCTTCATTGTTTTCTTCTTTATTTTTCCTTTTTCCTTTTTCTCCTTTGTTGGAACGGTTTTGTTCATTTTTTATTTTTATTTTTCTTTGTTAAATGCGTGAACTTTTTTTTATCAAAATTCGATGAACCTTTTCAAATTTGTGAACTGTTTTTCAAAATCAATGAACTTATTTTAAAAATCAACGAAATCTTTTCAAAATAGATGAACTCCTTTTTCAAAATCAATGAACTATTTTAAAATTGATCAACTTTTTTCAAAACCGATGAACGTTTTTTAAAATCGATAAAATCTTGTTCAAAATCAATAAACTAATTTTCAAATTGATGAACTCTTTTTAAAATCGATGAACTCTTTTTCAAAACCATTGAACTTTTTCAATTCAATGAACTCTTGTTCAAAATCAATGAACTCTTTTCAAAATTGATGAACTCTTTTCAAAATCGATGAACATTTTTTCAATTCGATGAACTTTTTTCAAAACCGATGAACTCTTTTTCCAAAACCCATAACTTTTTTTCAAAATGGATGGACTTTTTTCGAAATCATTGAACTTTTTAGATAAACCTATGAAATTTTCTAAAAATCGATGATCTCATTTTCAAAGTTTCTTTTTCTTTCTAAAAAATAATTTATACGTATTGGTTTTACTAAAGGAAATGGTAACCACGACAGTTTTTCTAGGAGTGTATAAAAGAACTAGTTCGGTGCAGTGGTCAAAGCATCAAGTCCTGGTGCAGTGGTTAAAGCATCAATCCTTGAAAGATGTGCTGCAGGGTTCGAATCCTAGACATCCCATATTTTCAGTTTTACAATTGGTTTTTTTTCCTTTTTCTTCTTCACGTCTGCTTTGTTGACTCGGCTGGTGGGCCGGCCCGATACGCGTCGCTGGTGGGCCGGCCCGATACGCGTCGCTAGCGGGCGCCGGTGTAGCCAGCCGACGCCTAAAGCGCTGGTTAGGAGCTCCCCGATTTCTACGGACGTTCAAACTACAATTGCGTCCTCGGGGATCGGGCCCATGCATGCAACGTTGGATCCAGGCCTGGAGTTTTCTTGGGCTTTTCTTCGAAGACGTATGTGGGCTCTCTGGAATAACCCTACGCACCAGCGATCAATCAACTCCACGCCTTCGACTTCAGCGCCGTCGTCCTCGTCTGCTGTCCCGCGTGATTCCATCGTCGCCGCCAAGATCTCACTCCCCTCGCCGACGCCGCATACGGCTCCAGTACAATCTCCTGGCGCCGGGGTTGCCCGTCGCGGCGGCGCATCAGCGCCCCATGGCGGGCGTGCCTCCTTCGGTGCGTGGTGCCTCCGTCTCGGGAGGGACGAACCCTCATCCAGCTCCAGTCATGGGGGTGACTTCCACTCCCTCGCGCCCTCCGACTCAGACGCCGGGCTTCTCCAGTCCACCTCTTCTTCAGCGAGGACCGGCGTCGGTCTACAACTACGGTGGGAACCAACCCCCTAGCTATGGCCAGGCCAGGCACTACGCCCCGCCATACGGTCCGGCCGTCGCCGGTGCGCCAGGCTCTACGTATAGGACTTCGCCAGCCGGGATGTCCGTTCCTTCACAGTTCCATCCAGGAGGGATTGTGGCACAACCAGTCCAGAAACGTAAGAAGAAGAAGAAGAAGAAGCCGCATCAACAACAGTTTGCTGGGGGAGCTTTGCAACATGGTTTTCACCCACCGGCTCAGCACATGAAGGTTCAGCAACATATACCGCATCAACCTATACAACAACAACATGTGCAGTCTTTTCAGCAGGGGCAATATCAGCAATTTGTGCAGCAGCAGAACACTCAGGTTCCACAGGGGCCTACTACTGTCGATGTCCCTTCTCTGGGAGTTCCCGTGTCTGATGTGCAAGTGAATCCTACAGTGCCTAAGAACAAGGCTATGAAAGGGGTCCGACGCTGGAAGTGTGCTGCGGTGGATACGCATGCCGCAAAGGATTGCACAGTGCAGCATTACTGTTATATTTGTGACAAAATCGCTTATCCAACGTTGCAGTGCCCGGTTCTGAAACTCCCCAAGCCCAATGATTTTGTCCCGGGAGTTGGTGCTGAGGAGACTTACTTTGCCCTGCTGCCACATAGTGTGGTGAAGGATCATTTGGCGCCGACACAGACACCGATCGCCCGTGTTCATGTGAGTGGGTTGATGGTACCGGCGAGCGTTGTCGAGACTCAGATTGCTAGGAGATGTCCGGTACATGATCAGTGGAAGTGGGAGGCTATTCAACACGGGTCCGATGCTTACCTTGTTAGCTTTCCTTCTTTCGAGGACTTGGACAGGGTTGACGGAATTCAGATGAACGTGCCGTCGGTTAATGCCCAGATGACTGTCACCGCATGGAGGTCGCAGGAGGTCCCACATAAGCTCGAGATTCAACAGATTTGGCTCCATGTCGAGGGTGTTCCTCATACGGTGCGTCATTTTTGGGGTCTATGGGCCGTTGGTACTTTGATGGGCAAGACCTTAGATGTGGATCTCATTAGCCTGCGATGCCGGGGTGTAGTTCGGATTCTCGTGGCTATGACCAACTCTCAGATTTTGTCTAAGGACAAGGATGACGCGGGGCCTTTTGTTGCAACAGATGTGCTGGTTAAGCTCAAGGGCTACGCATTCACGTTCAGGAAGGAGCCGACTGGATACATTCCGGACCCTGACTTTGTCCCATTTATTTGGAGACGCAAGGGTGATGATGCTGACAATGAGATCGGCACCAAGGAGAAGGATGATGTGATGGACACCTCGGAGCACACCGGGAACCCTTCCAACTACCCGTCTTCTAGTTCTGCTCCGGCGAATAAAATTCATGAGACTCAAGTTCAACGACGTGTACTGTCGAGTGTGGGCTCTGGAGGTGTGACAGGACGTGGTTCAGTGATTTTAGTGCAGGAGTCTGCCTCGCCTTCTACGCCACGGGCTGTGGTTGTGTCGTAGCCGTCGTCGCCTTCTCGGACTGCAACGTCGTCACCCGCTGCCCTCCAGTTGGTGCAGGTCACCGGCGGCTCGGCGGGATGCCCGGACTCTCCATCTGCTTAGCTGGCGCCGCAGCCCCCGCCGCCGACACGGATGGCGCCGTCGCAACCGGCTGTCTCCAAGCCGGTGCAGGCAGCCGGAGTTTCAGGGGGCGCCCTGTAGTGCCTTTATTTAGCGGGCATCCAGCAGTGGCGGCTTCAGAAATTTGCAACCGGGTATTCATGTGTATTCATTTTGCCAAAATCATTGTTGTTTTTCGAAAATTGTCACTGTTTTGCCAAAATCAACACTGTTTTGTAAAAATCATGGGTATTCACATGAAGACCCAAGCATACCCCTAGCGCCGCCCCTGGCATCCAGCGGCTCGGGTAGGGCCAACCCAGCACGCATCTCAGTTGGAGCTGTGCATGCATGTTTCGAGTGTGCTGGGAAACAAAGGGCTGGCCTCGGGTGTGCAGCCATGCAGTACTGCACATTCGACTGTTATTCGATCTCCATCTGAGCCGGACGCGTCCGCGGCTGCTCAACAATTTCAGATGAAGCCGAACGTGTACGTCTCACCCATGCACGCACCACCCGTGGTCCCGCCTCCAGACACGCCATCTTCGGCGGTGGCTGTCGGGGGACTAATCCACGAACACCTATGGGATCGGCGGACCGAGTCCCTTTCGGTTCGGCGGGGGCGGAGGTCGTGCAAAGAGCGGATCGAGGCGAAGCACACGAGCAGTTTACCCAGGTTCGGGCCGCACGGATGCGTAAAACCCTACTCCTGCTTTGTGGTTTGTATTGAGTTCTTGCTCGGGAGCGCCGAGTGCTACAGTACACACCAGCAGCTAACGAGACCGAGCGTGAGTGTTCTGTTTTCCCGAACCCCTCTCTACGTTGCGCATGGGCCTCCTTTTATATGCTCAAGGGGTCACCGACAGGTGGCAACGGAGACAAAGGGTAAAAATGAAAAAGGTGATGCGGTAGGTACAGCTACCTGCTACAGTGTATCATACCTAACCCTGACGGCAGGGGACAAGGGCCTTAAATGCCCGTCTGCGTCGCCTAAACAGTGTAAAAGGGACCGTCAGGGACGCCACCGCTCGCCACGATGGCAATCTTGTCAGCGCCGCTTGCCACCGCTCACCGCTGGCTGCACAGCCGCCCGCCACGCACGCCTGGAAGGGTCCCAGAGTGACACGTTGGTGGATGTGCTGGAGCGCGGGCACAGAGTGGTGGCTTGCCGCGGCAAGCGCCTTGCCGCGGTCGTTGTCTTGTCGCGTCCGGGAGCTTGTCACTCACCGGGCCTTGTCGGGACGTGTGGCGCGCCGCGGCAAGTTCCTTGAGATGCCTTGGGTGGCCTTCCCGGCAAGCTCCTCTTGCCGGGGTCTTGAGGTGCCTTGGTTGGCCTTCCCGACAAGCTCCTCTTGCCAGGGTCTTGACTTGGATACTTTGTTCTTGAATGGCTCCAAAGGAACCACGGAGGACCTTGGCGGTCATCCGGCAAGCCTTGCCGCGGGATGCTGCGACTGCCCGTGCACAAGTTCGGGATACTAGGGTACCCCTACTCTAGTACACCGACAGGAGCCCCCGGGCCTGGGCCATACACGGTGCCGAGCGCTGTTGGGCCAGGCCCAAAACAGGGCACGGGCACGCGCGGCCTAGGTTACGCCGTATCTCTCTCCGCATCCACCGCGCCCTCCCCGAACGGCACGCGTTGAATGCGGCGTCGTGGGAAAGATCGTGGGGGGTTTCTTTATTCGAAATGCGGAACGTCCGCCCCTCCCTCTTTATAAGCAGAGGAAACAGGGGTAGTTCGCCCATTTGCCAGTTGCTGCTTCAATCTCGGAAATCTCCGCTGCCCCCTTGTCTTCCCAAAGTCGAAAGAGAGCAGCGCTCCGCCCCCCATCGCCACCAGCACCACCAACGCCGTCGACCTCCTCCACCACTTCCGCCATGGCTCCAAAAGCCGACAAGGGGAAGGTTGTGAAGTCGACCGAGGCGCAGCGGCTTGCGGCGCTGCGGAAGGAGCGGGAAGTCTTCCCCCCCAAGCTCGCCGCGAAGGAGCTGAGGGAGAACTACTACCTCTTCTGGTCGACGGAGACGCGGGCGCACCCGCGCACGAAGGTACTTCCCGCCGCCGCTTGGAAGAAGGCTCCGAACGGATACCCTTTCTTTGCCTTGTTCTTCTACTGCGGGCTCTGCCCGCCCTTCTCTGAATTCTTCTGCGATATCATGAACACCTACGGGTTCCACCTCCTTGACTTCACCCCCAATGCCGTTCTGACCATGGCAGTTTTCGCGCATCTCTGCGAAAACTTTGTCGGAGTCCATCCCAATGTAGCCCTCTTTCGCCATTTCTTTATACCCCGGGTAGAGAGAGGAGAGCCTTTATCCGGCGGAATCGCCTGGATCTCAAGGGCCGGCAAGAAGGAAACTTATCTGGAGGGAGAGTTCCGCGGCAAGTGGGAGGAATGGAGAGCAGACTGGTGCTGGATTGACGAGGAGAACCCGCAGCCGTTTACCACCCGGCGCCAAACCCCAGTAGCACGCGGCAGCGACTGGAGTGACGTGGCCCCGGAAGACGACAGGCTGAAGATTGCTGTCACCCGAATCCTACGCCTCAGGCTTGCCGGGCTCACTGTAGGCGCTGTTGGCACAGATTTCCTTCGCCGCCGCATCGCCCCTCAGCAGGAACGAGGAAGACCCGCCTGGGAGTTCAAGAATGCGGCGGATATCATGAGGCCGCGGCCGGGCCTCAACTTCAACTTTACTGTTCTGGAGCTCAACGCGATGCTCCAGGAGCTGTTCAAGTATGACCCCCAACATCCCGAAGTCTTCAGGTTGCCGGGGGGTGTCGTTCCGCTGTGCAACAATTCCTCGCTCGACCGCATCCGGGCAATGATGCCGCAGTGCGACTCGCACGGGATTGTCCCAACTTGGCAAGAGCCTACGGACGACGTCGTGCAGCAATTCTTCGATGGCTTGGTAGAAGTGCCGATCCGTCCCGACGAGAAGGACAGCCTTACCTGCGACACCACCGATGAGGAGATGACACGCATCGCCACCAGGATGGAAGAGGCGGCGGCAGCCGCAGCCGCGGGTGAATTTGGATTCACCGTGGAGGAGGCAGATGTAGCAGAGGCGGGAAGCCGTGCCGAGCGAGAGGAGCGCGTCGGCGAGAAAGAACTTGCCGGGCATGGCGCCGGGTCGAGCGAGCCCGCCAAGGATACGAGCGGCTCGCTGGAGATCAACTCGTCTTCCACCTCATCTTCGGACAGCTCGCCGCAAGTAGAGCCTCCATCTCCACCAAGAAGGCGCCTCCGCAAGGCCGGGGAGGTAGCGGAGCGGCAGACGAGTCAACAGCCGCCGCGCCGCGCGACACGCTCCACCGCGGCAAGCACCGTTGCCGCGGGAGCATCTCACGCTGCAGCGGCAACTGGAGCGGGGTCCTCCCGGACCACCGTTTCTGCTCCTGCCGCTTCTCATGCCGCGACGACAGCTGGAGCGGGGTCGTCGCAGGCCACCGCCACTGTTCCCGCCAAGCGGTCAATGGAAGCCACTCCTCCGCCTCCTCGCGCCGGACGTGAGCCGTACTTCGACTTCTCCGTGTTCAGCTCCGACGAGGAAGAAGAAGAAGAGTAAGATCCTCTTGTTGTACTTGTAGTTCTTCGATTCTTGATGTTTTGTCTTGTATCTCACTTGCTTTACTCTGAACTTATTCCTTTTCAGGACTCTGGCCCAGAGAGCAGCGAAGAGAGCCAAGGCCCCGGTGATTATCATCGAGGATGAACCCACGGCGACAGCGGGGGGTGCACCCGAGACAACCTTGCCGGACCCGGCAACTTTTCTCCAGAGCAGCCCCCAGCGTAAGTATATGGTTCGCTTTCCGCTGTGAGGTGCGCATGGATACTCTGTCTTTGCTGATATCTGACTGCTGGCTTGTGTAGGAGCAGAGCAGCTCCACCCGAAGCCAAGGGAGAGTCCTCCGGCAAGGGAGAGCTTTCCGGTAAGGGAGAAGTCTCCGGCAAGGGAGAGTTCTCCGGCAAGGGACAGCACCAGCGGCCCCCCGACGGCGGAGACCATGACTGGAGAACCCGGTACAGGTAATCCTCTTGCTTCGAAACTTCCCTTGGGTTCTTCTTCTTTTGATCTTCTTGGGTTTTTGCTTGACTCTTCTCCCTTTTCCGGCTGTCAGACCCATCTGCTACGGAGCCGATGGAGACCGAGGTTGTCGCTGAAGAAGCAGCCGGTGCTGACGATCCCGTCGGCGCAGAGGCCGCCAAGGCTGCCGCCGCAGCAACTGGCGAGGGGTCTGGCGATCGTACTGACGACCCTGAGGCCGCAGGAGCGCCAGGCGCTACGTCGACCACCGACCCGTCCGCCGCTGCCGCAGTGCCAGGCTCCGAAGAGCCCCAGCCAGGCGTCTACTTGAAGGCCGGCGATGGCGTCTTCATCAACCTCCCCTGGGCGTCAAGCTCCAGGGCGCCGGTCGAGGGAGAGATCTTCGACGGGGAGGTGCTCGCCTCTGCTGGGCTGACGCTGGTTGACGCGCCGAGCAGCAGCAGCAACGAGCCCGAGGAAGAGCGGCTGTTGCGGAAGTTGTTGTCGCTCTACCGCGCGCGGCAAGCCAAGCTGGAATCCCGCGAGGCACTTGTCGCGAAGGCGGGAGCAGACATCGAGAAGCGCGCAGAGGAGCTCGGGGGTTTCCACCAAGAAGCCCTCTGGTCCCTGGCGGAGGAGCGGGAGCAGCTCGCCGAAGCGCAGAAGGCCTTCCTCCTCGAGAAGGCTGAAGTCAGAGAGCAACAGCGGCTTGCCGCTGAGAAGCTGTCTGCGCAGGAAGGCGAGCTGGCGCAGCGGAAGGTCAACCTTGACGCCCACGAGGAGGAGCTTGCCGCGCGCGAGCGAACATTCGGCGGAGCCCTCAAGCAAGCGGAGGATGCTGCCGCAGCCGCCGAAGCCGCCAAGAAGGAGCTGGAGGCGAAGGTGGCGCAGCTGGAGGCCGATCTCACCGAGAAGGGCAAAGAGCTCAGCACCGCCAAGGACTCCAACGCGGATCTTGAGTTGAAGCTGACTACTTTGACCAAGACGCTGGACGGCGCCAAGGAGCAGGAGGTGGCCTTGAAGGAGGAGATCAAGGCCGACAAGGCGCTGCTGGAGAGTGCTGCCGCCGCCCAGAATGCCTTCAAGGAGACTGTGGAGCACTGGACGAAGAGTCTTGTGAATGCTGCCACAGACATTGACAGGGAGTTGGCGCAGCTGGGGATGGAGGATCTCGGGTATCCCTCCGACGAGAACCTCCAACCCAGCGCCAAGCTCGTCTTGTTCTTCAAAGGCGTGGCGACGGCCCTTCAGCGGCTCTGGGAGAAGATCCCAAAGCAGCTGGCCGACGAGTCGCGCAAGATCTGCGCAGGAGCTCTTCAGAAAGTGTTGGTGAAGGTGGCCTTCCGCAATCCGGGCCTCAACCTCACCAACGTCCTTAGGACCCTGCCGCCGGATGCTGATCTAGAGGCGCTCAAGACCCTTGTCGCACCCATTGTGGACAAGGTGAGCGGGATCAAGAGGATCGAAGGCGATCGCGTAGACTAGGCCGCCTGTTTCTTCTTTCCTTGTCGCTGTTTATCATGTTATGAAAACAATCCGTTAGAGCCGCGACAAGCTATCTTGTAATATAGCTCTATTCTGGGTAATGATTGCAATGTTATTCCCTTTACTTGATTCCTCCCTTTGTATGTTTTTGCCCTACGTTTTTAGGGAACTTGCCGGTGCAGGCACCTTAGCCGCGAGCGCTGAGTGCGGAACGTCAGCAGCCTGCTGGCGGTGCCGTTACCGACAAGAAACCTTGTCGCAACTAGTCGTAGCTCACTTAAGTTGTTGAGCGGACTCGAAACAAAGTAAGGGCGCCAACCAGCTACGAGTTGGTTCCTCCGCGCACAGGTTTTCCATACAAAGTGCGATCATTCAAGGGAGATAACTTAAAAATTTAAAAAATCTAATTGCTCAAACTTTGGCAACTTAGCTTTTCTGTCGTTTGCTTCCCGGTAAGGCGAAACTTTCTTGAGCGACGCCATTATCTTCTCCTTTCCCCCCGGTAAACTTGTGGGCGAGGGAACCTTCCTTTCCTTTAGAAAATAGAAAGAAGAGAAAATAAAGATATGGAGCCTTACGGCTCATTGTTGCTTACCGGGGAGTAGGTGCTGCACAAAGTGTCAGATAACACATGCAAAAAATAGAAAGCATGAAATTGACAAGATGTGCGAAGCACATGAGCTTTACTTATGCACGGGGTCTGCGCCCGGCTTTGTACAAAGGATTACATGCAACAGCGGCAAGACTTGTACAAAAGGTGGTTGCCGGAACAGGTTTCGGCAACCGCGCCTTACGGGTAAAACTTACGAAGATGCTCAATATTCCAGGAGTTGCTCACCGGAATGGCATCTTCGGTCTCAAGGCGGACAGCGCCAGGCCTAGTGACTCGTTTCACCCGGTAAGGGCCTTCCCACTTTGGCGTCAACTTGTTGGAATTCTTGGCGGACTGAACACGCCGAAGAACAAGGTCGCCTTCCTCGAAACTTCTGGCATTAACTTTGCGGCTATGGTAGCGGCGCAAAGCTTGCTGGTAGCGAGCGGCTCGCGTAGCAGCCTGAAGACGGTCTTCCTCAAGGAGCAGCGCGTCATCTTATCGTAGCTGCTCTTTCTCAAGCTCATCATAAGCGAGCACTCGAGGTGACCCGTATACGAGTTCCGTGGGGAGAACTGCCTCTGCTCCATAGACTAGAGCAAAAGGTGTCTGTCCAGTGGCTCGATTTGGCGTCGTTCTGATCGACCAAAGAACCACCGGCAGCTCCTCGATCCAGTTTTTTCCGCACTTGTGCAGCCTGTCGAAAGTTCTGGTCTTGAGCCCTCGCAGCACTCCAGCATTTGCCCTCTCCGCTTGACCGTTGCTTCTCGGGTGAGCAACAGAAGCGAAGCAGACCTTGGCGCCAAGATCTTGGACGTACTGCATGAAGGTGCGGCTCGTGAATTGCGTACCGTTGTCGGTGATTATCCTGTTAGGGATCCCGAAGCGGCAAACAATCGACCTGAAGAACTTGACTGCTGACTGTGCTGTCACCTTCCTCACTGGTTCCACTTCCGGCCACTTTGTGAACTTGTCGATTGCAACGTACAAGTACTCAAAGCCCCCGATTTCTCGGGGAAAGGGGCCGAGGATGTCGAGCCCCCAGACCGAAAATGGCCAGGATAAAGGGATTGTCTGGAGAGCTTGAGCTGGTTGGTGTATCTGCTTGGAATGGAACTGGCACGCTTCACACTTGGTTACTTGTGCAGTTGCATCCTGGAGGGCTGTCGGCCAAAAGAAACCTTGCCGGAATGCTTTGCCGACAAGTGCTCTTGCGCCAATGTGGTGTCCACATATGCCTCCATGTATCTCTGCCAACAGCTTTTGTCCGTCTTCCCGGTGAATACACTTCAATTTCACACCGTTGAGTCTTCTTCTGTACAGTGTCTTGTCGACAAACTGGTACATACTTGACTGCCGGGCTACTCTTTCCGCTTCTTCTTGCTCTTCGGGAAGTTCTCCTGTCTGCAGGAAACGGACAATCTGCTGCGCCCATGCTGGAGCTTGTGGCTCGACAACAAGGACTAAAGGCAAATCTGCTGCTGCGGGAACATCCGCTTCTACGGCGAGAACCTGCGGCTCTGCCGGAGCTTGACGCTTCCCGGCAAGCTTGTTGGAGCAAAACTTGTCAGGAGCTTCTGCTTCAACGGAACAAACCCTAGGGCTTGCCGGAGCAGACTGCTCCTCAGCGCCTTTGGCGTTGATCTTAGGGACCTTCTTGGCGGCGGCTTCGGGAAGCTCTGCCGGAAAATAGTCACCAGAAATCAACTTCCTCTTCTTGCTCTGTCCAGTTGATGGCGTTACGGAGCACAAAGATCCCTGGTTCCACAGGTAATTTAAGTGCGGCGCACTTTGACAGGCCATCAGCAATAGCGTTCTGAGCTCTTGGAACATGCTCCATCTGTAGGCCGTCAAAGTGCTCTTCTAGCTTTCTCACTTCGTCGATGTAGGCTTCCATCAACGGACTTTGATAGCTCTTGTTCACTTGGCGGACGACAAGCTGCGAGTCACCCCTGACAATGAGCTTCTTGATCCCAAGGTCTGCCGCGATCTTGAGGCCGGCAAGCAAGCCTTCATACTCTGCAGTATTGTTAGTTGCTTGCTCCTTGGGAAAGTGCATCTGGACTACGTACTTGAGGTGCTCTCCGGTGGGTGCGACAAGCAGCACGCCAGCGCCGGCGCCTTGCAGCGAAAAGGCACCATCAAAGTACATCAGCCACTCTTTGCTTGCTTCCTTGACGGGGATGCTCGTTTCTGGAATTTCTTCATCTGGTGTTGGCGTCCATTCTGCTATGAATTCTGCCAATGCTCTGCTTTGGATAGTTGAAGTACTCTCAAACTTGAGGCCAAAGCTTGACAGTTCCAGTGCCCACTCAACAATCCTGCCTGTCGCTTCTGGATTCTGTAGTATCCTCTTCAGCGGAAAGCGAGTGACAACTGTGATCTCATGTGCTTGGAAGTAATGGCGCAGCTTTCTCGAGGCCATGAGAAGGCCGAAAAGCAATTTCTGCACGCCAGAGTACCTTGACCTAGCCCCCTGCAGAAGGGAACTGACAAAGTAAACTGGGCGCTGCACCATTCTCTTCTGTATCTCCTCGCGCGCCTGCGCAGACCCATCCTTGTCGGGACCAGAGCTTGTCGGGGAAGCCCCCTGCTTGTCGCTGGATGTGCCTGCCGTGGTTGTTGGCTCGTCATCTGCCTCCCTCTCCTCTACTAACGCAGCACTAACCACTTGATTGGTTGCTGCTATATACAGCAGCAACTTCTCTTCTGGTTTAGGTGCGACAAGTATTGGAGGAGAGGACAGGTATCTCTTCAAGTCTTGCAGCGTAGCCTCCGCTTCCGGAGTCCATTTCATTGGACCTGCCTTTTTCAATAATTTGAAAAATGGCAGGGCGCGCTCAGCAGACCTAGAGATAAACCTGCTGAGAGCAGCCACGCAACCGACAAGTCTTTGTACATCCTTGACGCGCTTTGGTGCTTCAATCTGCTCAATGGCCTTGATCTTGTCGGGATTGGCTTCAATTCCCCGCTGAGACACGAAGAACCCGAGAAGCTTGCCGGAGGGGACTCCAAACACACACTTCTCGGGGTTGAGCTTGAGGCTAATCTTGCGCAGTTTTGCAAAGGTCTCGTCTAAATCTTGGATCAGAGTTGCCTTGTCCTTGCTCTTGACCACTATATCATCCATGTAGGCTTCCACATTCCTGTGTATTTGTGGCTCAAGAGCGACATGGACTACTCTTGCAAATGTTGAGCCAGCACTTTTTAATCCGAAAGGCATCCGTATGAAACAGTACGTGCCACATGGAGTAATGAATGCGGTCTTCTCCTCATCCTCTTCTGCCATGAAGATCTGATGGTATCCTGAGTATGCGTCAAGAAATGAAAGCAAATCACATCCGGCTGTGGAGTCAACAATCTGGTCAATGCGCGGCAAAGGAAATGGGTCTTTGGGACAAGCTTTGTTAACATCGGTAAAATCGATACAAAGTCTCCATTTCCCGTTCGCCTTGCGCACGACTACAGGATTGGCCAACCACGTAGGATGGAGCACTCCTCTGACAAGGCCTGCTGCTTCCAACTTCTTGATCTCTTGTGCAATGAACTCTTGGCGCTCCACTGCTTGCTTCCTGACCTTCTGCTTGACGGGCCGCGCATGAGGACAAACGGCAAGGTGGTGCTCAATTACTTTCCTGGGAACACCGGGGATGTCAGACGGTTGCCACGCAAACACGTCGACATTCGCCCGCAGGAAAGCAATGAGCGCGCTTTCCTATTTAGGGTCGAGAGTGGCACTGATGGTGAAGGTACCACCAGTGCCGTCCTCCTTGGCGGACACCTTCTTCGTCTCTGGCGGAGCCGCCATTGTCTTCTTACACTTGCCGGTGGAGCTCGATGGTGCGTCCTCGACGGCAGCGCAGCACTCTGAAGAGGTGCGCTTGCCGGAGTGGGCATCAGAACTCTTGCCGGACTTGGTCTTCTTCTTCCCCCCGGGAGCTTCAACGGCAAGTGACTTACGGTCTGTTGCGGCTGCCGCTTCCCGGTAGATCTTGTCGGCGCAGATAAGAGCATCCTTCTTGTCGCCGGGGACAGAGATGACGCTTATCGGGCCTGGCATCTTCAGCATGTTGTATGTGTAGTGAGAGGCTGCCATGAACTTGGCGAGTGCTGGACGGCCAAGTATCCCATTGTAAGGCAATGGAATATCGGCAACGTCAAAAGTGACCCTCTCAGTCCTGAAGTTCAGCTCGCTGCCAAATGTTACTGGTAACGTGACCTTCCCCTTCGGCTTGCTCCTTCCCGGGTTAATTCCTTGGAATGTGCCGGTCTCTTCAAGCTCGCTGTCAGGGATCTGGAGTTTCTGGAGTACAGCGGAGGAGATCAGGTTCAAGCCAGCCCCGCCGTCAACTAACATCTTAGTGACCTTGAGGTTGCGGATAGTTGGTGAAACCAACATCGGCAAGCACCCGACCGCAGTTGTGCGGTCAGGGTGGTCCTCAATATCAAAGATGATAGGCATGCTGGACCATTTCAGAAGCTTGCGTGACTCGACAGGTGGTTCTGCCGCATTGACTTCCCGCACCCACTGCTTGAGTTGGTGGTGCGAAGTATGCAGAGAAGCACCACCGTCAACGCACAAGACCTCTGTGGCTTTCTGGAACTCCTGTTCACTGGTCTCAACATCATCCATGTCTTCGTCGTCGTCGTCTTCATCCTTGTCGCGGCCGCGGGGAGGTCTGTCTCCTTGCCGCTGCTTGGCCTTGCCGCGGCGTCCTCCCCGGCCGGCGCGCTTCTTGCCAGATTCTCCAGCGCCTCCTTGGGCCCTCTCCTTGTCGCGTCGCTCGTATTCAGCCTTTTGCTGCTGGACAAGCTGCTCGACCTTCTTGCAGCTCTGGAGGTCATGGCCCTTGGTGCGGTGGATCTTGCAGTACTGCTTGTCGGTGCCGTCCTGCTTGTCGGCGACCGCCACAGCCTGGCAGTTGGTGCATGTGGCAATCTCCTTGCCGGAGCTACCAACTTTGGCTTTCTTGGCGCCACCTTCATTGCCGGACCGCTCAACGACTAGCACATCTTTGCCTTTCTTCTTCCTGTTCCACCGCCGGTTTTTCTTTGCCGGGGCAGCATCCTCACTGTCAGATCCTCCTGCTCCTATATTCTCTCCGGGGAGTTTCCTCCCTTCTTCAACACGTGCACACTTGTCGGCCAGGGCATACAGCTCACTGACGTCTCTGATCTTGCACATCGCCATCTCCTCCCGCATCCTGCGGTTACGCACGTTCTGATGGAACGCGCTGATGACCACGGCAGGGTGGACATCTGGGATGTTGTGCTGTACACGGCTGAATCTCTAAATGTACTTGCGCGGGGGCTCTCCTTCCTTCTGGGCGAGCAGATGAAGGTCACTCTCTTGGCCATGTGGTTTGTGGCCGCCTGTAAAGGCGCCGACAAACTGATGGCATAGGTCTGCCCAGGAGGATATGGAGTTGTCCGGCAAGTGCATGAGCCAGGACCTGACGTTGGGCTTGAGCACCAGCGGGAAGTAGTTGGCAAGGATCTTGTCGTCCCGCCCCCCGGCAGCATGCACCACGATGGTGTAGATGCTGAGGAACTCCGACGGATGCGACTTGCCGTCATACTTCTCTGGTACGTCTGGCTTGAAATTCTTCATGCTGGGCCACTGGACTTGCCGCAGCTCACGAGTAAATGCAGGGCAACCTACCGCGTATGGCAAGTCGCCTGGTTCCCCTGGCGCATGCATGTCAACAGAGGGCCCAGCGCGCTGGTCTGATTGACGTCGTGCTTCTCTTTGGCGGTCGATGCGAGTACGAGCGTCTTCTTGCTGTCGTTCGTGAAGAACTTGGCGCTGATCTCGACGAGCTCGTGGATCTGATGACGCGGTGGAGTCGCTGTCGAGGTGGATCCGGTGAGTCGGCGATCTTGGCCTTCGGGGCGGAGAGTGCACAGTGGTTGCACCCCCATCGGTCTTGTCGCCACCGGCTCGTGCCTTGCTGACTTGCCGCGGCTGCGACGTGCTCGGCTGCCGCTGAGTGTCGCCGTTGGCGAAGCCGATGAGATTCTGAATGGTGGCCCTTCAGTCGTCGATCTTGTCTGCCGTCGGAGGGTAGTCCAGGAGCAGTTGAGCTCGCGCCAAAGCTTCTGCTGCAGTGGCGGGTGGTGGTGGCGAACGGTGCGAGGAGCGGGATATGCTCGGACTTCTAACTATGTTAGAAGGAGCAGTATCCCGTCCAGGCGACCGTGTCTCGCTCACGCCAGCAGGTTGGCGTGCATGGTGGTCTTGAGCACTCCGAGACCCACCAGCTCGATCTTGGTCCAGCAAATGCATGATACCGTGAGTACCATGACGCTGCCGGTCCCGCGCCTCCTGAGGTGGGCGCGGTGCATGTACGGACGCCGAGGTCTTGGAGTGCGCCCGGTCGTTGTGGGAGCCGGCTACGCCACCGATGGGCAGCACAGCCTTGTCCTTGGACCTGGCAGCACCGTGAGCTCCCTCGTCGACGCCCGTTCTTCCGCTGACGTCTGCCCCATCAGCCGTTTGCTCCGGCGGTGGTGGGTTCGGCGCGGACGGAGCAGCCGCCTCCGAAGCCTTCTTCTTCGGCGGCATGTCGATGAAGATGATGAAGATCTAGCTCGCGTGAACGCCAGATCTGGTTCACACAACCTCGACGCCCCCTACCTGGCGCGCCAAAGATGTCGGGGGACTAATCCACGAACACCTATGGGACCGGCGGACCGAGTCCCTTTCGGTTCGGCGGGGGCGGAGGTCGTGCAAAGAGCGGATCGAGGCGAAGCACACGAGCAGTTTACCCAGGTTCGGGCTGCACGGATGCGTAAAACCCTACTCCTGCTTTGTGGTTTGTATTGAGTTCTTGCTCGGGAGCGCTGAGTGCTACAGTACACACCAGCAGCTAACGAGACCGAGCGTGAGTGTTCTGTTTTCCCGAACCCCTCTCTACGTTGCGCATGGGCCTCCTTTTATATGCTCAAGGGGTCACCGACAGGTGGCAACGGAGACAAAGGGTAAAAATGAAAAAGGTGATGCGGTAGGTACAGCTACCTGCTACAGTGTATCATACCTAACCCTGACGGCAGGGGACAAGGGCCTTAAATGCCCGTCTGCGTCGCCTAAACAGTGTAAAAGGGACCGTCAGGGACGCCACCGCTCGCCACGATTGCAATCTTGTCAGCGCCGCTTGCCACCGCTCACCGCTGGCTGCACAGCCGCCCGCCACGCACACCTGGAAGGGTCCCAGAGCGACACGTTGGTGGATGTGCTGGAGCGCGGGCACAGAGTGGTGGCTTGCCGCGGCAAGCGCCTTGCCGCGGTCGTTGTCTTGTCGCGTCCGGGAGCTTGTCGCTCACCGGGCCTTGTCGGGACGTGTGGCGCGCCGCGGCAAGTTCCTTGAGATGCCTTGGGTGGCCTTCCCGGCAAGCTCCTCTTGCCGGGGTCTTGAGGTGCCTTGGTTGGCCTTCCCGACAAGCTCCTCTTGCCAGGGTCTTGACTTGGATACTTTGTTCTTGAATGGCTCCAAAGGAACCACGGAGGACCTTGGCGGTCATCCGGCAAGCCTTGCCGCGGGATGCTGCGACTGCCCGTGCACAAGTTCGGGATACTAGGGTACCCCTACTCTAGTACACCGACAGGAGCCCCCGGGCCTGGGCCATACACGGTGCCGAGCGCTGTTGGGCCAGGCCCAAAACAGGGCACGGGCACGCGCGGCCTAGGGACTTTGGATTTCAAGGCCACCCCGAGGTCGTTCTGGGGGCATTTTACTTGGCATTAACACAGGGACTTTGGATGTTCTGGCTAGTTCGGATGGAGAGTTTCATATTAAACTCCATATTCGAAACAAAGCTGACAACTTCACATGGACCCTCGTCGTCGTGTATGGGGCAGCCCAGGATGAGCTCAAGGCCATTTTTCTCCGTGAACAGGTTAATCTGGCGAAAGATAATCCCTACCCCATTCTTATTGGTGGGGATTTTAACTTGCTACGATTTCCAAATGAGAAAAGCCGAGGTAGGTTTGATAATCATTGGCCTTTCCTTTTCAACGCTGTCATTGACTGTCGGGATTTGCGAGAGGTTTCCATGATTGGAAGACAGTTCACCTGGGCGAATAGTCTTCCGGAGCCGACATATGAGAAACTAGACCACGTTTTAATGGATACCAACTGGGAATGCAAATTCCCAATGCTTTCTGTTCGCGCTCTTCCTCGTATAGAGACTATTTCAGACCATGCACCCATTCTCTTATCCAATGGATTACCTCGATCACAGCATCGATGCAGGTTCAAGTTTGAACTGGGTTGGTTGCATCGGGATGGATTCCATGAAATGGTCAAGGAGGTGTGGGATAAACCAGTTGCCGGGCTTACCCCAATACACATATGGAACAACAAAATGCGTGCATTACGTAAGTTCCTTTGTGGATGGGCTAGGCACACTGCGGGTATCCTAAAAAAGGAGAAGCCTCGTCTTTCATCTATTATTGATGATTTAGAAGCTCTGGCAGAGATTAGACCTCTCTCTGACATCGAAATAGAGATTAAGAGTCAATCAAATGCCCAATTAGCTCACATGCTGCGCGAGGAGGAACTCAAGTGGTACCAACATTCAAACTCTCAGTTTATCCTAAAAGGTGATTCGAATACGAGATTTTTCCATGGTGTCGCCAATGGTAGACATCGGAAGAAACTTATTCATTCCCTGCAACAGGAGGAGGGCACGATTGAAGGGCATGAGCAACTTAAGTCTTATATCACTAGTTATTATAAAAATATGTTCGGAACCCCTGAGGAAGGAAACTTCTCGATGGATGAGTCTCGAACAGATGACATCCCCCAGGTTTCTGATGCGAAAAATAGCCTTCTAACATCTCCATTTTCCGAGGAGGAAGTTAGAAAGGTGGTTTTCCTAATGGAACATAACAAAGCACCGGGTGCTGATGGTTTTCCCGCTGAGTTCTACATAATTTTTGGGAGGTCATCAAACAAGATTTCCTACTCTTGTTTGGATGCCTTCACGTTGGCCAACTAGAGTTGTTTCGCTTAAACTTCGGTGAAATTATTTTATTACCTAAGGTTAATGAGGCTGAAAGGATACGACAGTATCATCCAATTTGCCTCCTTAATGTTAGTTTTAAAATATTCACTAATGTAGCGACGATTAGGCTAAATTCGGTTGCTGAACATGTGGTTCGTCCTTCTCAAACTACTTTCATGCAAGGCAGAAACATCCTAGATGGGGCTGTTGTCCTTCGTGAAACAGTTCATGAATTGCATCGAAAAAAACTGAAGGGGTGGTTCTTAAAATCGACTTTGAAAAGGCTTATGACAAAGTCAAGTGGTCTTTTGTTCAACAGACTCTCAGAATGAAAGGTTTTTCTGTAGAGTGGCGCGCAATGATCCATAGTTTCGTGACTGGAGGTAGTGTTTCCATTAAAGGCAATGATGATGTTGGCAACTATTTCCAAACGAAGAAAGGATTGCGACAAGGTGACTCAATATCGCCCATGCTATTCAATATAGTGGCTGATATGTTAGCTGTCATGATTGAGCGTGCTAAGGTTGATGGCCAAATTGATGGGGTAGTGAATCATCTAGTGGATGGTGGCCTATTTATCCTCCAATATGCTGACGATACGATTCTCTTGGATCATGACCTCGAGAAAGCAAGAGATCTGAAATTAGTTTTATCAGCATTCGAGCAACTCTCAAGGTTTAAGACCAATTTTCATAAAACTGAATTGTTTTGTTTTGGCGAGGCTCAAGACGAGTCCCATCTGTATGCTGAGCTATTCGGATGAGGATTGGGCCAGTTTCTGATCACTTATTTGGGGATACCGATACATTATCGGAGACTCACAAATGCTGAATGGAAACGCGTCGAGGAGAGACTACAAAAAATACTTAGCAGTTGGAAAGGTAAATTGTTATCTCTGGTGGAAGGTTGGTCCTCATAAATTCAGTACTAAGTAACATGGTACTATATATGATTTCCTTCTTCCAATTGCCGAAAGGAGTATTACATAGATTGGATTACTTCTGATCGAGATTCTTTTGGCAAGGAGATAGCGAGAGAAAAAAAATATCGGCTGGCTAAATGGAGTGTGGTTTGCCGTCCCAAGGACCAAGGCGGTTTGGGCATTCATGACCTTGAGGTTAAGAATAGGGCCCTCCTCGGCAAATGGTTGTTTAAGTTGTTGACGGAAGATGGTGTATGGCAAACCCTCCTAAGGAGAAAAAATGTGAGTTCTAAGGCGGTATCCCAAGTATACTGGAAGCCTGGGGACTCTCATTTTTGGGCCAGACTAATGGCAACGAAGAAATATTTCTTCCACTATGGTTCCTTCTCAATTAAGGATGGCTCAAAAATTAGATTCTGGAAGGATAAGTGGCTAGGTAATGCTACTCTCTGGGAACAATATCCAGCTTTGTACAATATTGTGCATCACAAGGGCGATACTATTGCCAAGGTTTTGGAATCATTTCCGCCAAATGTGACGTTCAAAAGGGATTTAATTGGACCTAGACTCCAATCGTGGAACATACTGCTCCAACGGTTAACCACGGTACAGTTGTCACAAGGGTCCGATGTCTTTCGTTGGAACCTACATGAGAATGGGCAGTTCTCAGTGGAGTCTATGTATAGAGCTTTGATCGAGTCAGATGTGCCAGTTGATAATAATAAGAAGATCTGGAAGATGAAGATACCTCTCAAGAATAAAATCTTTGCATGATATTTTCGTCGCGGAGTCATTCTTACTAAAGATAACCTTATTAAGAGGAATTGGCATGGAAGTACGCAATGTGTATTTTGTCTGCATTATGAGACAATAAAACATTTGTTCTTCCACTGTAAATTGGCTCATTCTATATGGTCAGTCATCCAGATAGCTTCTGGCTTGTATCCTCCGTGTAGTGTTGCTAATATATTTGGCAACCGGTTACATGAGATTGATCACAGGTTTAGAATTCTTCTCAGGGTGGGAGCGCTTGCCGTGATTTGGTCGCTTTGGCTATGTAGAAATGATAAGGTTTTTAATGATATAAGTACTTCCCTTATGCAGGTTATCTACAGATGTACCGGGACGCTTCATTTATGGTCCTCTCTATAGCGAGTGGAGAATCAAGACATGTTTATGGAGGTGTGTACACGATTGGAGGCTGCGACGAGGGAGTTCAGGAAATCTATGACAGGCTGGGGATCCAACTTCCAGATGATTTTTGTTAGAGCAAGGATAACTTACTCTGTGAACTTAAAGAGTAGGACGATCGAGGCTACCCGGTGCTCTCTCGGGGGAGTGGATGCATCGATATCTTACCAAGGAGCAATTGTCGCAGCTTTATGCTTTGGAGGAGGCATGCTGGAAGCAGAGGGGGGCCGAATTTCGTATTTTGACCCTTTTTGCATACAAATTCAGGATCTGACCCTCCGGTGGAAAAATTTCGGGATCTAACCCTTTTCCTACCGCCAGGGGATGTGGCGGTAAGGTTGCACGTGCTACCGCCACACCCCCTGGCGGTAGGTACCTAGACGGCGACTGACGGCCGTCAGCCACTGCTGACGTGGAAAAGGGCGTACCGCGAGAGGTCCTGGCGGTAGGATACAGAGGCCTACAGCCATCACCCCTGGCGGTAGGGTCCTGGGGGGTGGATAAGTGGCTACTTTGTGGGCCCCACCACCACTCTTCTTCCCCATTCATCTCTTTCCCCGTGGTCAGCTCCTCTCCCCTCTCTCTCCCCCTCACAAACACCCCCTTGATCCCCTCCATTTCCTTGAGATTTCACTGGTGGATCCGGAGCATTTTCATCACCTAAGGTACCTCTCTCATTTCCCCTCATTTTGATTGATTGATATCTTTGTTTTGTGTGGATTTGGTCAATTTACTGCAAACCCTAAGTGTTGATCTTGTTGTGTGCATTTATGACGCATTTATGGCTCATTTATGATGCATTTATGGCTCATTTATGGCTAGGGTTAGGGGTATGTTAGGGGTTATTGTTGGTGCAATAATGCTCCCTTATAGTTTTGAAGATTGTTGACATAAATAGTTGTGGGACTAATGTGTTTGCTAGTGCACACAGAGTAAAACGTCCCTGAAGTATCGAGGAGTTTGCTTACAACTCTGAAGGATAATCGCCTGTCCTGTGACGTTGATTATCACCGAAGATTATGCTGAGAAGAGTGACCCCTCAAAATTGTTGTCGAAAAGCAATCTGTTCGGTGCGTGTCCGAAGGATATGAAGGCTACTGAAGAACTGAAGACGGAGCGAAGACGTAGCATTTGTTTCGTTGCTTTTCTTTGGTTATCTTGAGTCATAGGACAACCGTACTATTAAGAGGGGTACAGTGTTCGAAGCTTTGATTCTCTGATGCTTAACCCATTCCTATGAAAGCTGTGAGAGAAATCTCTTTGTGCTCCGAGTGGATACTTGCCAACAAGAGACTGTGATCTTCTGTGTTGCAAGAGATTTGCCTCGGACCGAAGAGTTAGTATTACTTGGTCCGCAAGTAATATTACCGTTGCTCGTTTTTCCGACCGTTGGAGTCGTGGCATTTCACCATTGGCTGGAACCCATGTCCATTTCGGCCATTTCCCTTATGGGAAGGCTGCGGCTATAAATAGCCACCCGCACCGGCTTTTGTCGGTGGCTGCTCTGTTTGATTTGAGAGAAGACTGTGTGAGTAACCCCCTCTCCAAGAGTGATTTGAGTTTAAAATCCAATCGAGAGAAAACCCCTAGAGCCGAAGAATTAGATAGTGGTTGAGCATCACTGGAATCTAAGTTTAGTACGCTCCGCCTGTTACTCTTGATAGCTGCAGACTCTCTAGACGGATAGGTGTCAATTTCCTCAGAGACCAAGAGTAATTGTGGTTCTCGAAGAAGAAGTCTGTGAAGGTTTGGAGATCTCCTCAAGTATCCACCACGAGTAATCGACATTGGTTGACGAACCAATTGTCGAGGAGAATAGGGTGAAGAGAGTTTATCTTCGGTGTTAAGTCACAGCCCCTCCAACCAGACGTAGTTCTTTTGCAGAAGAACAAACTGGTCAAACAAATCCCTCGTCTCCTCGGAGCATTTTGGTTATGTATTCCTTCCCTGCTCATTTCCTTCGATATGCATGATATATCTTGTTGCTTGTTTTCCTTCGCTCTAGTTTATTTCCGCTGCTAAGTGTTTGGAGTTTTGAATTTTCGAAAGAAAATTTAAAACTACCATTCACCCTCCCCCCTCTGGTAGACATACTTCATTCCTATAATTGGCATCAGAGCGGGTACTCCCTGTCTCTGCTCATTTTGGTCTAACAACCTTGGAGTTTAAGTATGTCTTCAGTTAGCTACAAGTCGCGTCTGAAGATCCCCATCTTCGATGGGACGGATTATCCCTTCTGGAAGGAGAAGATGAAGATCCGCCTCCGAGCTATTGATGAATAAATGTGGAACGTGGTCTCAAATGGACTCAACTTTGAGATTGCCCAAGTTCCCAACGATCAAGAAAGGAGGCTCATTCAGTTGGATGCGCAGGCTAAGGATGAAATCGGTGGCCATCTCTCTCGGACTCAATTCCTTCGCTACCGCCGGTGTGAAACTGCTAAAGATCTGTGGGACATCCTTGAGAAAATCAACGAAGGTGTCTCCTCATAGAAAGAAGCTCGCGTCGACACCCTCCGTGCCAAATTCAATCGGTTCCGAAGGATTGGGAATGAATCATGTCAGTAAAATTTTGATCGTCTCAGTGACATAGCGAATGAACTGCAAGGACTGGGTGCAAAGGATATCACTGATCATGAAGTGGTGAAGAAATTGCTTCGTTCTCTTGACAGTTCCTTCGATACTCTTGTTCTCATGATCCGCGAATGCCCTGACTTCAAAACCCTCGACTCTGCTGATATCATGGAAAGGCTCAACACTCATGAGGAACAGGAAGAAGAAAAGAGAGATCTGTATGGCTCAAACAAGAAGAATCATGCTTTAAATGCTGCTGCTGAATCTTCTCCTGAAGAAATTGGCGAAGAAGACTCTGATGACCCTGAAAGAATTAGCAAAGACCTCACTCTCATCACCAAGCGTTTTCAGCGTTTCCGACAGAAAAATCAGTTCTAGAAGAAAGGTTCAAGTAGCTCGAACAGTTCAAAGTATAAACCAAGTGGAGAATACACCTGCTTCAAGTGCAAGAAACCGGGACACTTCATTTCTGACTGTCTGCTCTGGGAAGCTGAAATTCGAGCTAGTGGACGCTATGACACTCCTTCGTCAAAAGGAAAAGTGAAGAGCAAGTACTACGACTCCGACGATGAGAAGAAATCCAAGAAGTTCTTTAATAAAAAGGAGAGCTCTTCCTCCAGGTCCTCCTCAAGGTCCTCGAAGAATCCATCGAAATCTTCTTTGAACCGAAAACACACTTCTCGCAAGGCTAAGGCGTATATCGGGAAGGAAATGGACTCTGACAAGGAAGAATCATCTGAATCTGAAGAAACTGAGGATTCCGAGGAAGATTCTGACTCTGGGATGGCTGGCATAGCATGTGCTGCAAGACCTACATCAAAAACCTTCAAGGAAAACTCAAGTGACGACGAAACTCTTGCTTTCTGCTTCATGGCCAAGGCTTCGAAAGAAAAGGTATCTTCCAGGAACAACACGATTCACTCCAGTGATCAGTTTTCTTCTGATGAAGATGATCGAGCTAAGCTCATTAAAATTGCCAAGAAGCAATAGAACTCGCTTGAAAAACTTGAGAAAACTCTCAGAAAATCTGAAGGGTTGTTGGTTGAGGAGATGGAGAAAAATCAATCATTGACTGAAGAGTATTCCACTCTTGAGACTCGGTTGATTGAACTCACAGATCGTCACGAATTTCTCTCGGCTGATCATGAGAGATTAACCAATGAATATCTGAAAAGGAAACATGAACTCCTATCGCTGAGAGAAGCTCATGAGGGTTTGATAAAAGAGAATTCTCTTCTCACCCAACAACTCAAAGAGAAATCTGATGTTTTCATCCCTCCTTGCTTGAAATGTCTTGAACGTAGCAATGCAGAAAACAATGCTGAATCTTCTGTGAGTGCTAACCCCTCGGTCGAGGAAAATGGATCTGTCTCTGATGAAAATGACAGGTTAAAGGATCTACTTCGGACAGGACTACTCAAATCCCTCAAGGGACATCAAACGCTATGTGATGTCCTGAAGAAATCCATTCTTCACAAAAATCCCAGGAAGGAAGGAGTTGGTTTTGAAAGGAAACTAAATGAGAACGGAACATACTGGACGCCCGATCAATATCCTCGCACTGTGTGGGTGCCTGCTAAGAGCAAAACGCTCGAACCTGCATTGATGTCGGGATACAACTGTCCCATTCCTGAATATTCTTATGATGACTCTCTGGACAACTATAAGTTGTTCAAAAACCAACGTGGTGAGGTTATTGCTCGCTATGTTGGACCTAACTGCAGGAATGGATCTCCCAAGAAGTCCATCTGGGTGGAAAAGAAAACCATCGAGGCATTACCTATGAAAACTCTTCTAACCATGCAGGAAGAAAATGCTCGATATTCTCGTGAAAAGCTTCGACAGAATGATTACATACATACCTCGTCTAATCATTATTCTCATTCATCTGGAAGAGATTTCAATGCCTACTCATTTGATTATTTCGTACTAGAAACAACTCACATGTTTTTCGAAAGAATTCATATCCTGCTCGCTCATATGTTTCGAAGCCACCTGCAAAGATGTGGGTGGTTAAGAAAAAATAATTTTCTTTCAGGACTATGTCTCCGGGTGTACTGAATGGATCATGGATAGTGGATGCACTAGTCATATGACCGGAGACAAGTCGTAGTTTGTCGACCCCAACCTTACTGCATCTTCTCAGAAGTATATTACTTTCGGCGACAACAACAAAGGAAAGATATTGGGACTAGGTAAAATTGCTATAGCCAAAGACAAGAGCATCGATGATGTTCTACTTGTCCAGTCTCTTGGATTCAATCTTATGTCCGTTGGTAAACTGTGTGATCTTGGCATGCTTGTACTATTTTCCATCTCCAAGTGCATTGTGTTTATGGCCTCTGATAATTCCTTCGTCTTCGAGGGAATTAGAAAAGGTGATCTTTATATTGTGGATTTCTCTAAAGGTCCCATAGTCCAAACTTGCTTGCTAGCTAAAGCAACTGGGGGTTGGCTGTGGCATCGCAGACTTGGTCATGCAGGTATGAGAAATTTGCAGACTCTAGTGAGGAAAAATCATCTGCGTGGCATTCCCGAAGTAAAATTCGACAAGGATCGTCTATGTGGTGCTTGTGAAGCAGGAAAATTGGCAAAGAAGCATCACTCATCAAAAACTGTCATGACTACTACAAGGCCTCTGGAAATTCTTCATATGGATTTATTTGGGCCACAAAATTATTCCAGCTTTGGTGGCAGTCATTATGGTCTGGTTATTGTTGATGATTTCTCTCGGTATACTTGGGTATTCTTTCTCGAAGACAAAACTTGTACCCAAGACATCTTCAAAAGATTCGCCAAGAAGGCCCAGAATGAATATGATGTGCGCATAAAGCATGTCTGGAGTGATAATGGCACTGAGTTCAAGAATACTAATGTTGAGGATTTTTTTGATGAACATGGCATTACTCATGAGTTCTCTGCTGCTTATACTCCCCAACAGAATGGAGTTGTTGAACGAAAGAATAGAACTCTCATCGAAATGGCTCGAACAATGCTCAGTGAGTACGAAACTCCCATTCGCTTTTGGGCTGAAGCCATCAATACTGCTTGCCATGTTATCAATCGTGTTTATCTTCACAAGTTCTTGAAGAAAACTTCTTATGAGCTTATCACTGGCAAGAAACCGAATGCTTCTTATATGCGTGTTTTTGGTGCACCATGCTATATTTGTGATGTGAATCACAGTTCTAAGTTTGCACCAAAAGCACATGAAGGTTTTCTTCTTGGTTATGGCTCGAATTCGCATACTTATCGGGTCTATAATTCTCACCATGGGAAAGTTATGGAAATGGTAAATGTGCGGTTCGATGAATCTAACGGCTCTCAAAAGGAGCACCTGCCTAATGTGATAGATGAACCATCCATATCGGAAGCAATTCGTCAGATGGCAATCGGAGATGTCAGACCAGTCGAAGGAAATGCTCATGACTCCTCCGATGATGACACACCTGTGTTTGGACGAAGAGCTCCTCAAAAAGAATTCTACTACAAGTACTCCTCCGACACAAAATGCAGATGGCGAACGAAATGCCAATGCTGATGAAGAACCCGAGGAAAATGAAGAATCTGATGAAAATGGAAATGGTCATCCATGGGTGGCAAATCGAGTTGATCCAGCACTTATCCTTGAAGATCTTGAAAATCCAGGTCATCGACCAACAACTCGTTCTCGCACTCATTTAGCTAACTATTGTGGCAGTTTCTCCTTCGTATCTCTTTCAGAACCTACAAAATACGAGGAGGCCATGAATGATCTAGATTGGATGAATGCCATGCAAGAAGAGTTGGTGCAATTCAAGCTTAATGATGTGTGGGAATTGGTGGATCGACCCAATCCCAAGAAACACAATATCATCGGCACCAAGTGGATCTTCCGCAACAAGCAGGATGAAGATGGTATTGTGGTAAGGAATAAAGCTCGACTCGTTGCCCAAGGGTACACACAGGTAGAAGGTATTGAATTTGGCGAAACATATGCTCCTATTGCACGCCTTGAGGCAATCCATATTTTGCTCGGTTATGCAAACTACAACAATATCAAGCTCTATCAGATGGATGTGAAAAGTGCTTTCCTCAATAGTGTTATTGATGAGGAAGTTTATGTTAAGCAGCCACCTGGCTTTGAAAACCCTCAGTTTCCTAACAAAGTTTTCAGGTTGAAGAAAGCTCTTTATGGTCTCAAACAAGCCCCTCGTGCTTGGTATGACACCTTAAAGAAGTTCTTGATCGACAATGGGTTCAAGGCAGGATCCACTGATTCCACTCTATTCACACGCGCTGTTGATGGTGTATTATTCATGCGTCAAATATATGTGGATGATATCATATTTGGTTGTACTAACAATGCTTGCAGGATGGAGTTTGGACGAATGATGTCCAAAAAATATCAGATGTCCATGATGGGGGAACTCAAGTTTTTCCTCGGACTATAGATTCGTCAACAGGAAAATGGCATATTCATTTCTCAGGAGAAATATCTTCGTGATTTCCTGAAGAAGTTCAAAATGCAAGACTGGAATCAGAAGGGCTACAAGACTCCAATGCCCACAAATGGTCAACTGGACTCCGATGTGTTTGGTAAAGATTATGATCAGAAAACTTATCGCTCGATGATTGGATCTTTGCTTTACTTATGTGCATCCAGACTTGATATCATGTTGAGTGTATGCTTGTGTGCTCGTTACCAAGCTGCACCGAAGGAATCGCATCACAAAGCGGTTAAGCGTATTCTGAGATATTTGGCTCACACCCCCACCTTAGGTTTATGGTATCCTAAGGGAGCACAGTTTGATCTCATTGGCTATTCAGACTCAGATTATGCAGGTGACCGTGTTGACAGGAAATCTACTTCGGGGACATGCCATTTCCTTGGTAGATCCTTGGTATGCTGGTCTTCAAGGAAGCAAAACTGTGTTTCATTATCTATGGCTGAGGCTGAATATATTGCTGCTGGTGCTTGCTGTACTCAGTTATTGTGGATGAAGCAGACACTGAAGGATATGGAATCAAGCTCAAGAATATCCCTCTCCTATGTGATAATGAGAGTGCGATCAAAATTGCGAAGAATCCAGTTCAGCATTCTCACACCAAGCACATTCAGATCAGACATCATTTCCTTCGTGATCATGTTGCTCGAGAGGATATTATTATTGAGCACGTCAAGACCGAAGATAATCTTGCAGATATTTTCACCAAGCCTCTCGATGAGAAAAGATTCTATGCGTTACGGTGTGAGCTAAATATCCTGGATTCTGCAAACGTGCAGTAGACTGGACTCGGCACCCTGGCCATCACTTCCACATCATTGAAGGGATGGGTGCACAACACTCTACGAGTCTGAAATTTCGACAAAGTGAAATTTTCTTTCGAAGAGTGAATATATTAACAAAGAACTAGACTAACCGGGTGCCATGATAATTGTGCGACGCTCGGGGTCATACAGTTCTTATACGGTGGGTAACGCCACCACATATTTTTCCTCGAACTTGTTTTTTTAATGTGCTTTGAGTGATTCTCTTCATTACTATTTTCTTTCGTTTCTTGTTCTAAATGCACAACTTGATCTGGTCTCAATCGTTTTCCTGATGTCCTTGTTCACGGAAAAAGATCGGACCAAACTTTGTCTACTTTGGCTTATGCCGTCCAAAATTTTAGGTTTTCCCGCCTAGATAAGGACCACTTTCTTTTGACGGTTGCCACGTGCATTTGCTCAACTGGTCCCCATCGCTAGCCGTTGAATGGGAACCGTCTGGCTGTCTCAGCCGTCCGATCTGATCCGCCCTTCTCCTATATTAACCCCGTCTCGTCCCCATCGACGCCATCATCTCCTCTTCCTGCTCGCTCCTCCCGAATAGTTTCTCCATACCACTCGCCGCTGAGTGCCTCGACGCCGTCGCCTACTCCGCCGCTTCGCTGCCAGAGAGTGGACGCCGGAGTCACCCAACGCCGCCGCGGCTCATCTCTTTCACCGCGTCGCCATAGTCGCTGCACGTCACCAAGCTAGGGTATGCGCAGCTCGAACTCAACCCTCCATCCACTCGGTTCAAGTTCTACCGCAGTAGTATTTCGGATGAATTACCACTGTATTTTTAGATCTGTTAGGTTTAGTAACCATTACGGATGCGGTTTGTAGTTGTTCCTCGCATCTCTCCCATTCACAGATCCCCTTCCGATGGAAAACTCCCTCTCTTGCAAAAGACGATGTGTGCATTTATAACGCAAGTTTGTTTTTCCTCGCGTTGGTTTTCTCGTTTACAGGTATATGCAGTCAATGGCAGACTCAGCTCATCCAACAGTTCATGCCGATGGTGATGATCTTGGTCTAGGCACTGCAGATGAATCCAAAGCTCCTAATGCACAGGCCCCAATGGTAGGGCCTTCGAAGAGAAAACGTGATGGTGAGCCGAGCCGAAACAATCCTGATCCTCCCAAGAGAAGAAAGGGTGGCCGATCGAAAACCGATCGAAAATGCTGCTGAGATGATTTCCCACAGTGAGTATGACGCCAAGCCAAATGAAACCAAGACTCAGAAGGCGTGGCGACATCAACGGATTCGACGTCACTGGGTCACAAAGTGGTTTAACTATCAGGAGCTCCATCCCCATTATGCAAAGCTGTTTGCGTTCCATCCTCCTTTGGGAGATGTTCGTGAAATTCCCCTCGTTCCTCAAGGCGCAGAAGCTGTTTGCCCTCCTCCACCTGAGAATCCTCATCCCACATCTATGATGAAACCCTCGGATTTTCCTCAGGAAGTTATCAAACACCAAAAGGCCGCTGAGAGGCGCGCAAGATAGGCAGGCTGCTAAGAAGCAGGCCAAGGAAGAAGAAAATGTTCGTTTGTTGAAGGGAGACTTAGAAAAGCGAAAGGCTGAAGGTCGATCAAAAAGGGTTCATGATCCCAATGTGTCCTCTTCATCTCGGAAACAGAAAAGAATAAACAAAAGGCGCCGCTCCGATGAAGAAGACAGTTCCGATCAAGATGATCCTCCTCTGACTCACGAGGAACTTCAAGCTCAAGTCAGTGAGCAAGTAAATATCACAACCTCCACGGTCTTGCCTGATCTCCGAGCTCCTCAAGTCAAATTACCTCTCAAGAAAGCTCGCAAGACTCCTGCCACTACAGTTACGATGAAGCAACACGTGGTGGTTCCTCCTCTGTGTTCACTCAAGCCGGGCGAAGAAATTCCTGGTGTTGCCGAGCAAGTTGCTCTCTCAACCTCTGTTGCTGCTGATCCTGTTCCTACTCCGAAGGAAATCCCAGACCCTAGTCTGCATGCGTTTGACATCAATTTCATCATGGAGCAGTTAGATCGATTCTTTGAAAATCCTTTCGATGGGAATGTGGAAGATTTGCCAATTCCCTCGGAGATCAGAACTCAAGCGTCAACAATTAATTGTTGAAGATCTGCGAAATGATTCAATTGATATCTCCTTTATCAACAATCAGCTCAAAGAATTGAAGAAACAGCTGGATGGTGCTCGATCAAAATTTGTTATCTCTGAAATTGAGAATTCTATGCTGGACTCTATGAAGTCTCTTTGTCTCTTCTGCGCAGTAGGCGATTGGATCTTCATGCACAGCTGGAGACTTTCGTTCGAAAAACTTGCTTGGATCATCAAGCAAAAATGACTGGATACACTGATTTGGTCAAGGGCCATACCATATTGATCAAGTTACTTGCAAAAAGCTCAAGATTCAGAAGAAGGCCGCCATCAAAAATTCTTTGGCCCCGAAACCAAAATCTCCTGTTACTATGCCACAAGCAAATGTCTCGCCGAAGGAAAATGCTCCTCCACCTGTTAATTCTCCTCGGCCAACTGAATCAGTGCCTGAGGCAAATATTCTCGCGGTCCCGCTCCTGTTTCTGAAGAAGGTGAAATTCAATAGTCTGTACCTGACAATACAGCAGTGCCATCGGCTGAACCATCTGAGACGACTGCTAGCCCTAGCGTCGAACAAAATGTCAGTCTGCCCAAGCATCAACCTGAAGCAACTAGTGTCCAAGACCCGATTGTTTCTTCCGAAAGAGTTGCAACACCCCCAAGGGCTCCTACTCCTGCTAGGGTTCCAACCCCTCCTGCCGAAAGGGTTCCAACCCCTCCTCCTAAAAGAATTGCTACACCGCCTATTAGAAGCCCTTCTCCTCCTGCTGTGATTCCTCAGCCCGTGTCTGAGAAAACCATCGATCATCAAGATGTGGCTGAACCATCTGCTGGCAGAACCATTTCTGAAAGTGAACCTCCTTCTGTGGTATATGGCGATGAATATCTCACAGTCGAAGAAGAACTGAAGATGCCATATCCTCGAGAATGTATTCCCATTTTTCCTACTGGTGCTGGTGCAAGAGGTCCCATTTTTAGTCGAAACATGCATCCAAAGTTCTTCTAGTCCAGTCCATATAATAGTCCTCGGACTTCTGATTCCCCTCGGTTCTGAACTAAAGAACAGGCTATCTACTACACTCGTGTACTCTATGAGAGCAGAAAGATTTTCCCTCATGAGTACCCTGATATTCTTGCTATGAGAGGCCTGGAATGCTTTCGCAAAGTGCTCGATGTTCTTGATGATGCCTATCTGACCAGAGTGTTTGCCTTCGAGCATCCCTGGAATCGTGAAGTCATTCTCCAGTTCTATGCAACCTTGTATATCACAGGAGATGAATCAAACACCGCTACTTGGATCATGGAGTGGATGACCGAAGGAAAACGCGTCAAGTGCTCCGCCACTGATTTTGTCTGGCACTTCAAATTCCCTCGCTTTGAGCATTGTGATCGAGAAATTCGCGTGCACTCTATCGATGCCATATCCGATGAAGAATTCAAGTGCACTATGGACCCTGAGAAGATTAAGGATTATGATGGGCCTCCGATGCCTGAGCATTTGACCTTCGAGAATCAAACCATTTATCATCTGCTCACATATACTATTTGTCCTCTGGACGGTATGAATACTGATGGATCAATCTCGGATGTTCTTCGGAACACAATATATGCTATTTCTCATCGATTTGTCTTCGATGTCGAAGACTTATTCCTCCGCATTCTGAAGGATTCTGCTCATCACCCAATGTGCCTGAAATTCTTTGCTCCTTGGATCCAACAAGTCATTGATCATTCTCTGAAGACTACCTATCTGGCCAAGGTAGCACACAAGAGCTTTATCCCACCAGTTCGAGACACCATTCAAGCTCTGGAAGATTTCTCTTCGGGCAAAGCATCTGGTTCTAGCCCCGTCCAATTATCATAACAAGTTTGATGGTCCTCGTCTGCCTCAGCGCGATACATTTCTGTCGACTATTCAACCGCCTTCGCAGCTGGAAATTAGTCTTCGGACACAGCAACTTCTCCTACAACATATTGCTGAGGACCGATGTGAAAAAGAACTGCTTGCCTCTCAACTGAATGCTATTAACAGTCGCACACGTCTTGTGCATCTGATCATGATGAAAACAAGAAGAGACCCTGGAAGCTGCTTTGGAAGTTTTTCTCTAACAAGCAATTGAGCAATGCAAACCTTTCAGAGCTGTATGACTATCTGGACAAAGGATTCACTGCTGAGGATCTTCAAGATTGCTCATTTTCACTTCCCTCTCATGAACCACTTACTGATACCCTCCGACTAAAGCTTAGGCATATTCTTGATGAATCTGAAGCAACCTCACCGCCTGAAAAGCCTGCTGCTGACAAGTCATGGAAGCCCATTCTTCCGAATGAATCTGCTACTGTTCCTTCAACTTCAGCACAACCTCAAGTTCCAGTCACCCGAGGAGATTCTCAGGCCAATCCCGAAGAAAATGTGGCTCCAGAAAGCTCTGATGATGATGATACCTCCGATAGCTTTGCTGGAGATGCCACTGACTAATGCATATTTCTTCGAGAACTCCTGTTATTCCTCACCTTTTTGACACTTGTTGACAAAAAGGGGGAGAATTACATCGAGTTTACCTGTTTTTCAGTTTCTTCGCGGTCGCTCAAAACTTCTAGTGTTTCTCGCTCGAGTTAACAAATATTTTTGTTCGCCACTTTATGATGCGTTGTAAAACTCTATGACATCTGCGATATAATGTTAATAACCCCCTGCTGCACTATATTCTCTCGAAGTATCTATTTTGCAGGTGGACTTATTATCAGATGTCATATCTGATTAACACTGAAATGATTTTCTCGATGGATATCTTCTCTCAGTGTAAATCAGTGAATGGATGAAATTTCCCTGAATGAATTACTTCTGCAGGATATTACCTTGAACTATCCTTCATAACCCCGCATACATCTAGGGGGAGTATATTTCATCTTCGAGCAAAGTAACACTTGTCACTTCTCATATTTCATAATATTTACCTTCACCTCGATGTCTATCTATTTTGTCAACAATCATTCAAAAAGGGGGAGATTGTTGGTGCAATAATGCTCCCTTATAGTTTTGAAGATTGTTGACATAAATAGTTGTGGGACTAATGTGTTTGCTAGTGCACACAGAGTAAAAAGTCCCTGAAGTATCGAGGAGTTTGCTTACAACTCCGAAGGATAATCACCTGTCCTGTGACGTTGATTATTATCGAAGATTATGTTGATAAGAGTGACCACTCAAAATTACTGTCGAAAAGCAATCTGTTCGGTGCGTGTCCGAAGGATATGAAGGCTACTGAAGAACTGAAGACGGAGCAAAGATGTAGCATTTGTTTCGTTGCTTTCTTTGGTTATCTTGAGTCATAGGACACCCGTACTATTAAGAGGGGTACAGTGTTTGAAGCTTTGATTCTCTGATGCTTAACCCATTCCTATGAAAGCTGTGAGAGAAATCTCTTTGTGCTCCGAGCGGATACTTGCCAACAAGAGACTGTGATCTTCTGTGTTGCAAGAGATTTGCCTCGGACCGAAGAGTTAGTATTACTTGGTCCGCAAGTAATATTACCGTTGCTCGTTTTTCCGACCGTTGGAGTCGTGGCATTTCACCATTGGCTGGAACACATGTCCATTTCGGTCATTTCCCTTATGGGAAGGCTGCGGCTATAAATAGCCACCCCGCACCGGCTTTTGTCGGCGGCTGCTCTGTTTGATTTGAGAGAAGACTGTGTGAGCAACCCCCTCTCCAAGAGTGATTTGAGTTTAAAATCCAATCGAGAGAAAACCCCTAGAGCCGAAGAATTAGATAGTGGTTGAGCATCACTGGAATCTAAGTTTAGTACGCTCCGCCTGTTACTCTTGAGAGCTGCAGACTCTCTAGACGGATAGGTGTCAATTTCCTCAGAGACCAAGAGTAATTGTGGTTCTCGAAGAAGAAGTCTGTGAAGGTTTGGAGATCTCCTCAAGTATCCACCACGAGTAATGGACATTGGTTGACGAACCAATTGTCGAGGAGAATAGGGTGAGGAGAGTTTATCTTCGGTGTTAAGTCATGGCCCCTCCAACCAGACGTAGTTCTTTTGCAGAAGAACGAACTGGTCGAACAAATCCCTCGTCTCCTCCGAGCATTTTGGTTATGTATTCCTTCCCTGCTCATTTCCTTCGATATGCATGATATATCTTGTTGCTTGTTTTCCTTCGCTCTAGTTTATTTCCACTGCTAAGTGTTTGGAGTTTTGAAGTTTCAAAAGAAAATTTAAAACTACCATTCACCCCCCCTCTGGTAGACATACTTCATTCCTACAGTTATTGTTAGGGTTAGGGTTAGGGTTACAGTGGTTAAATTAGGGGTTAGTGTTAGGGTTATAGTTATGGCTATGCTTAGGGTTAGGGTTAGGGTTAATGTTAAGGTTAAATTGACTATGAATATTAGTTATTTGTCCAATTTGTGGATAATTTAGTTTATTTGTCCAGTTGAATTGGTTAAATTGGTTGGATGACATATATGGATGACTATATTGTTTTCATTGTTGTTAGATGCATAAGCTCGTAAATGTTCATTATTTGGACAAGACGACATTTATGAATGGAAATGACGATGAAGGGGAAGAGGCTATGGTTTTTGACACAAGTCCAAGATTTGATGATCTTATAGTGAAAGTGAGAAGCGTCTTACATTGGAATGACCCAAATGCGGAGGTTAATCTTATTGGGAGGTATGACGTTGGATTGGGATTAAAGTCCCGATTAAAGGATCTGCCCATCACCTCCCAATTGCATTGGAATGTGTACAAGGACAAAGTAGACGGATCACAAGACAAGTCTCTTGAGATATTTGCCACAAAGGTTGATCCTCCTCCCTTGCAAATTGATTTGAACCGCAATGCATCATCCCCAATACATGATGGTAGTGCCGAGGTGTATGTCTCCAATTGTTCTAGCCAACCACCAAGTAGCCAACCACCAAGTAGCCAACCCAAAGAAGATCCTAGCAATGCTAGCACCATAGTACTCCGAAATGATGCTATTCCTCTTGTTCAAGAAGATGCTAGTGGTCATGTTGGCCCACTCTTCAAATTATAACGTGTTGCCGGTGGCATTTGCCTTGGTGCCTTCGGAGCACGATGATAATTGGGAGTGGTTCATGGAGCATGTGAGAACAAAGGTGATTGGCAAGAAAGAGGTATGCATTATATCAGATCGCCATCATGGGATTCTCAAAGCAATAGACGTTGATATTCCCGGTTTTCCAAAGCTTCAAAACCATTGGTGCATGGGGCACTTTGTTGCAAACTTTTACCGGGCACGCAAGAGCAAGGAGTTTTGCAAAGACCTTACCCTTGTTTGCGTTGCATTCAACACCGACACATTCAAAAGCCGATATGATAAACTCCTCAAGGCATTGGAGAAGAACAAAGGGGGGGGGAGAATTCTTGCTTAGGCACGAGCCAGATAAAGAAAAGTGGTCACACGCTAACGATGAAGGAGGTATGCGATATGGAGACATGACAAGCAACATGGTGGAATGCTTTAACAATGTATTGAAGGGTGTCCGGTCCTTGCCGGTGACCGCAATACTCGAGTACACTTTCATCAAGCTCAACGAGTACTTCCAAAAGCATTCCAAAATCACGGCCAAGTGGATTGGCGAGAAGATGGACTATCCATTGAAGGTTCATGATTGGTTGTTGCATCAAGCGTGCAAGTCTGCCCATCAACAAGTCATAAAGTACAATGAAAAAGAAATGATATATCAAATAGATGAGCCGGGTGGGACAACAAGAGACGGTGTGTTTTATGGTGGAGTTGCGTACGAGGTGCACCTCAAAAACCGATGGTGCCAGTGTGAGAGGCCACACAAATATCATTGGCCTTGCTTGCATTTGATGACCGCAACACGGGCAGGAAACTTGCGCGTTTCCGATGGTACAACAGTACATTTGCACGAATTTTCATTGGAACAAACGAGGTTGATGTGGGCGCCTCAGTTTAATCCTTTCCTTGATGAGTCACAATGGCCTGAGTATGATGGCCCAGACATTGTGCCAGATCCAGCACTCATGGTGCCAATGAGGGGACGAAGAAGAAAGAAGAGGTTCAGGAGTGACATGGATGATCTAGCTGGATACACCAGAATGAAGCAATTTGGTAGTGGTCATTTCATGGAGACACCGGACACCAACAATTGTGGAGAATGCAATGACACGGGACACAACGTTAGGAGATGCACGAAGAAACCTAGAACCAACACGGGCACTAGTCAAACACATGGAGGGAGGACTAGCCTTGGAGGGGGCCGTGGACGTGGAGGAAGGACAATTCTTAGAGTGGGCCGTGGAGGAAGGACAATTCTTAGAGAGGGCAGTGGAGGAAGGACAATTCTTAGAGGGGGCCGTGGCCGTGGAGGAAGGACAATTCTCAGAGGGGTCCGTGGATTCGGTGGTTCTACGACACGTCGGGTTGATAGGGGAAGGCCTATCGACGTGTTGCTAAATCCAGATGGTTGAAATAATGTGAATGGTACTACTTGTCTCCATACATATCAATGTGTTGATATATTTGTCTCTATACATGTCAATGTGTTGATATATTTGTCTCTTTACATTAGGCATGGCTTCATATTTTGACTTAACATCTTTAATTGTTGTAGGCATGGCTTCATCCGGTTCCATGACGAGGCCACCGTGTGCTAACCAAGAAGACATGCCGAACAAGTGGCAGAACGCATCTTTGGACAAGGTGAAGGAGAAAGATGTGAAGATTTTGCCATGTTGGTGTGGAGATGTTTGCAAGGTGAAGGTGTCCACCGACCGAAAGAAGTCATGGACGGAAGGGAGGAGATATTTTGTATGCCCCAACTATGCTTATGATCGTGCGCTTCCAACTAACGCATATGACCAACCACCGGTATGCTAGAGAAGTAACATGTTACTCTCAAATGTGTGTCAACACTAACAAAAATTTTGTATGCAGTCACCGCCTCCTCTATGCAAGTACTTCACGTGGATAGATCATGAAGTGCCAGAAGATGTCCAAATTGACCAATATCAAGATTGTCTTAGGCGCCAGCGGCTGTTCGAAGAATCGTTTCGAAGAGGCTTGGAGGAAGAGCGTCGTCAGAAGGAGAGGATGGAGCGGAAGAAACGCGAGGAGGAGAGGGCAGGCCAAGCGAAGCTTGCTCATGAGGAGGAGAGGGCAAGAAAGCTTGCAAAGGCTCGCGAGGCACAAGAGGAGGATGAGGCACGTGACAAGAAGGGGAAATGGCCCCGTATGAGTCAGTAAGGCCTTCGCTTCGGTGGACTCGTCATGTAACCAGATGAAGCCATGCCACATTTATCATTTATCATGAACTATGTAGTACTAAGGCAGGAAGCCATGTGTCGTGAACTTATCGTGAATGAATTTGACATTTGTAATGAATTTGTCATGAGAACTAAAGTTTGTCTGCAATTCCTTTGTTACTGTGATGAAATTTTGTGATGAATTGTTGTGCAAAGTGTTACACCCCCTGAAAAACAGGGGAATTGCTCTGTTTTTTACCCTACCGCCACACCCCCAGGCGGCAGGGTAGGCTAGCCTACCGCCGCCCCCACTGGAGGTAGGGTGCCAAATACTTTCTGTACCCAATTTTGCCATTCTCCTGGCGGTAGGGTTGAGCCAAATACTTTCTGTATCCAATTTTGCCATTTTCTTGGCGGTAGGGTTGACCCTACCGCCAGGAGTGCTGGCGGTAGGCCTCTGTATCGTACCGCCATGGATAGTGGCGGTAGGCCCATTGTCCACATCAGCAGTGGCTGACGGCCGTCAGTGGCCGTCCAGGTACCTACCGCCAGGTGGTGTGGCAGTAGTACGTGCAACCTTACCGCCACACCCCCTGGCGGTAGGTAAAAGGATCAGATCCCGAAATTTTTCCACCCGGGGGTCAGATCCCGAATTTATATGCAAAAAGGGTCAAAACACTAAATTCGGCCGCAGAGGGGTGACACCATCAGTAACTACCAACCATGTGTTGCTTCGATGCCCCCGCCCTCTTTTTTTTGTGTTGCCACGTGTGGGTTTACGACATTACATCGGGTGGTGTTGCATTTATGTATGCAACTTTTTGTATTTTCTGTGTTCTTGCTTCAGCAAGATGTATTGCCCCTCGGGCTGTTAAGGTTTTTTTATCCGGATCCCCACATAAATTGGAACATCACTTTTGACCCGGTTTCCCACATAAATTGGCTTAATTTTCTTTTTAATTGAGATCAATATACATGTGGGGATGGCCCTCACCCCACCCCGCATTAACTGATTCAAAATAACATTTGTGGAGTAATTGAGAAGATTGTACGAGCACTAAGCACTGGGGTTTCCGGTGCATGTCAAGGAAGATGACAGTGTGGTGGATGATAAATGGAGCCTCCTGGGTCGCACTGATGATATACCTACTTGCCGAGATGCGGTGAAGTTTGCTCGTGAGAGAGGTCTTCAACTTCTACGCCTAGAGACTGGTTGTCATGAAGTACAGAAATTATGGGAGGTCATGTGGGTGAAATCAGCGGGATTCCATATTTTATGTGAGATCAAGGAAGTCGTAAGCACGTTCTAGGGATTCATGACTCATTTTGTTCATCGTCGTGCAAATGAGGCAGCTCATTACACTGCTAGGGAAGCACTAAATATTGATAATTTTGTAAACTATGATGTAATCCCTGGCTTTCCGACTCACATTTCGCAGTCGGAAATGCCTTCACCAATTCAATAAAGAGCCGGAGGGCGGAGAGCTTCAGGGAAAGAATCTAAGGTTACTTTTGAAGGAAAAAGGTTTCGGTTTTTCAACATGAAATTGTGTTTTAGATTTCTTTTTTAGAAGAAACAAGGCCGGCCCATGTTCATATAGTCTCTACTCCTAATGAAGCAACTGGTAGGATTGCGTGCATGACTTTTTTCGTCCCACCACTTTCGTCCGGTTTTCTTTTGTCCACTCCCCTCACCATCCCTTGACGCTGGTTTTATTTCCCTCAAAAGACAACTATTCGCCTTACAAACCACTCCTCTCCCCAATAGCCCTTGGGGATGCTAGGGTTCCTTCGCCGCCGCAGCACATGGGCTCCTCGACCAGCCCTGCCTCTTGCCGCTCCGCCCCCGCTTTCTTCTCCGCTCGTTGCACTCACCCTTGCCTTCCCGATGGTCGCCGCCTTCCCCGCCGGTCCTCGCCTTTCCTGCTGCGTGCCTTACCCACAACCCCTGACAGAACGTCGCATCGTCGCTGACTGCGCCGCCTGCAACGCTCCACGGCGAGGCACGCACCACCGCAGGCCGCAACGCTCCATGCCCTCCCTACTCCCACCTGTGCGGCTCCACGCCGCACCCTGTCGTCATCCTCGCCGCCCCTTCCTCTTCCTCCGGCTGTTTCCCGCGACTCCTTCGCCTCTTGGTAGCCACCATTGTAGGGATGCCGGCGGCGGCCACTGACTCCTTCGTGCACGCGACGGCCCAGGTACCTCGCCCTATTCCTCATCTCTTCCTTTCCCTCCCTCCCTCATCTCTTGCTTCTCTCTGCCAACTGCCATCTACATCAGCCTCTGGATCTTGGCGATCTCATGTCCTCGATGGATTTGAAATCGCCCACCATTATGAATCCGGTGTACACAATATGTGGGTAGCATTGTTGGGTCTAGATTTGAATGTGGAGCTGCATGAGAATTCAGTCAAGGCTTTAAAACATAAAGGAAATTTCCACTGAATTTTGTCACATGCAAACTGGCGGAAGGGGCTCAATAATCAGAGTATTCCCCTCAAGATGTGAACTGAGCCGCCGCCCTCAGTATGTGTGTTGCTTCTGCTGAATGATGCTCCGTTGCTGTTGTTGCTATATTATGATTTAGTACAACTTGTCTGAATGGGTTAGAAGAGGGGTGAGGAACTGTTTCATGGGCAGTCATGTACGTTTAAGTTTCATTATCATCTTAAGTGTGAACTTGCTTCAAACTGTCAATTTGCCTTCCTGGCACAAAATTTCTCTGTAGGGGTGGTTGTATAGAAACATCTTCTTCCAAAAAGTAAATGTTTTCACACCAAATATTTAATGGTTTGTTCAGATAAGTGATGCAATGAGTATAGCAGTGTAGTCTTTGATGGAATTTATACTAAAAGACACTTTGTGATCTCTAAATACTTTATTTACCTCCAAGATTGTAGCCCTTAAACTAAAAATTAAATGCTTATTCCTCTCTGTCCAGTATACTATTGTGAGATGGTCTGCTGCCAAAGGAGTTGGCACGATAACTGCATGTTTAACACATGTACTGTCTGAAGAAGTTCTATCAACAATTTGGCAGCATTTTTCTCCGGGTGAGGTTCGTTTATGATATATAAACTTCAAAGCATCTTTTTTTTTTGAAAAACAACATCGACTTTATTAATTAGAGATAATAGTTACATCGTCTGTCAGAAGAAATACAATATTTCCCATGGGCCCCTCAATCCAATCACTAGTCATGGATCATTTAGCTAATCTAGCGAGCTCATGGGCTACTTTGTTCGCTTCTTTATTACAATGCTCAAACCTAGTAACCGGAAAATCACAGCCAGAAAATAACAATCCTCAAAGATTGCTGCCGCCGGTCCTGTGGAATGACCTCCGTTCTTCATCGTGTCAATTGCTTCCATATTGTCAGAATTAATAATAACGCGATTGCACCCCGCCTTATGAGCCAGATATGAACCAAACCTAAGTGCCAGTGCTTCCTCTGTCAGAGCATCCAGACAACACTCGATCTTGTCGTTTCCACCTACAATGAAGTTTCCTCTATCATCCCTGATAACAGCCCCCGTTGTGCCCCTTAGTTGGTCATGATCAAAAGAAGCATCCACATTCAATTTAACAAAACCCATGGAAGGTTTGCTCCATCCTTCACTCTTCCTCTTTGCCTTTGGTGAGTAGGCCTGTACATAATTTGATGTTATAGCCCGAATCCCGATCGAGATTTGTGACGCCTCTTGTACCTTCCCCTCATGAACAAGCTTCCGTCTATTCCACCATAAGTACCACGCAGTTATTGCTATCAGCTCTCGTGTATTCTGGGAATCTAAAAAAGGCAATTCATGTTCAGGCATAAGAAGTAATACTTCCAGGACCGCTTCTCCTGCACGATCCACACCACAGTCTTTTTTAACCACTTCATACAGTCCTAAATTTCCCCACACTTCTTTTGCCTTTTGGCATAGAAATAACATGTGTTTAGTATCTCTGGTCCATTCGGACATGCCGGGCAAATGGGCGAAGTTTTTATATGTCTATTCGAGAGCGTCACACGACATGGTAGAGTCCCGTGAAGTGTACGCCAGACAAAAATCTTGACTTTTGCCGGACAAGCTAATTTTCCATATCTTTCCCCAAATAGGGTTGGCCTTACTTCTACCCATGCCATTTGTATACTCCAATTTTCTCCCATGCTGTTTATACCATTCTTCCAAATAAGCTGATCGTACATTGAATAGACCGTTCTTTGTGTAGCTCCAAGCAATAAAATCCTGCATATTATTCATTGGTAGAGGAATTTCCAGGACTCTTTGAGCATCAACTGGCCACAAAGTTTGTCTCACCAACTCCTCATCCCAAAAATTCGTCACTGGATTAATAAGGGCTGAAACTTTTGTCAGGATATTCCCTCTTCTAGGTGTAATGATTCTCCTATTCGCACAATTTGGGATCCATGCATCTCTCCATATATCAATATTTTCTGCATTACCAACCCTCCATATATAGCCATTCCTGAGAGATTCCACTCCCGCCATAATACTTTGCCAGGTAAAAGAGGAACCCTTTTTCAAACTTGCATTCATCAAATCACCATCCGGGAAATATTTTGCTCTTAGTATTGTGGCACATAATGATTCAGGATTATCCAGGAGACGCCAGGCTTGTTTGGCTAACATGGCCAGATTAAAACAGTGTATATCCCTGAAACCCATTCCTCCTTGGTCTTTTGGAACACACATCTTCCACCATGCCATCCAGTGCATCTTTTTCCGATTGTCCTCATCACCCCACCAGAAATGCGACATCGCGTCAATGATTCCTTTGCAAAAAATTTAGGAATTTTAAAGACGGACATGGCATATGTTGGGATAGCTTGAACAACAGATTTAAGCAAAATATCCTTTCCCCCAGCAGATAGCAACTTTTCCTTCCATCCACTAATCTTCATAATAATCCGATCTATTAAAAACTGAAAGCAGTCGCTTTTGTCCATCCCCACATTAGCAGGTAGCCCCAAATATTTATCATTTAGTGTCTCGGTCATAATATTCAAGATAGTACAAATTTGCACTCTATCTTCCACTGCTGTATTTGGGCTAAAAAATATGTTGGATTTTCTGACACTCACCCTTTGTCCCGAGGCGGCACAGTAAGAATCTAGAATTGCTTTCAAAGCCTCAGCGTTCATAGCATTCGCTCGCATGAGGATAAATGAATCGTCCGCAAAAAGTAGATTAGAAACTGCCGGAGCGTCTCTACTAACTTTTATGCCTGCGATATTCCTTGTCTCCTCCGCCTTATCTAATAGAGCAGTTAAGCCCTCTGTACATAGCAAGAACAAATAGGGGGAGAGAGGGTCCCCCTGTCGTAGGCCTCTAGTCGGTTTGAAGCTGTCAGTCTCTTCGTTATTAAAGCGAACCCTATACTCCACAGAGGACACACATTGCATAATCAAATTCACCCAATTCTCCTTAAAACCAAGCTTCAACAAAATAGCTTTTAAAAAAGACCATTCCACTCTATCATAGGCTTTATGCATATCCAGTTTGATGGCACATAAACCCTCCTTACCTGCTCCTTTATTTTTTATTGTATGGAAACATTCATATGATACTAGAATATTATCAGTGATCATTCTCCCAGGAACAAAGGCACTCTGAGTTGGGCTGATTATATCTGATAGAATTGTTTTCAAGCGCGCTGCAATCATTTTTGAGATAACCTTATGTGCCACATTACATAAGCTAATAGGTCTAAATTCAGTAACCTTCTCCAGAGAGTGAACTTTTGGAATCATGACAATTGCAGTATCATTCCATCCCGCCGGTATTGAACAATTATTCACCACGTGGAGGACCTCATTTGTTAGGTCTTCTCCCAACATAGGCTAGAATCTTTTATAAAAAATAGCGTGAAGACCATCTGGACCCGGCGCTTTTAAATCACCAATATCGAATAAAGCCTTTCTCACCTCCTCTTCCGTATATGGTTCCATCAGGATGCTATTCATCTCATCTATCACCTTCCTTTTGACACGAGAGAGCACCTCCGGATCTGGTTGAGAGACTTCTGATGTGAACAAATTTGAAAAATACCCTCTAATATAGTCCTTCATCTCAGTACCTTGCACCCAGACTCCATTGTCCCCCAACAATTTTTTAATTTGATTTCTTTTCTTTCTCGCTGTTGCCGCATTATGGAAAAAAGAGGTGTTACGATCCCCATGTAACAGCCAATTTGCACGACCACGTTGAACCCAGTAAATCTCCTCCTCTTCCAACAACTTTTCAATAAGGACTAGAATCTCTTTTTGACGCCCTTGGGATTCCACATTCATAGGTCCCCTCCGTAGCTTCTCTAGCTCTTTTTTAGTTTTTTAATTCTCTGTTTGGGTCCTCTCAGAGTCTCCCTGTCCCAGTTATGCAGATCCGCCTGTATAGCTCTAGTACGATCCGCAAGGGATGGCCCAATACCCATATTCTTTGTTTTTTCCCATGCTGTGCGGACAATTTCTACTATAGTCTCCTCTTTAAGCCATCGAGCTTCAAACTGTCTGACTCATCCCCTTGGTCTACTAAATATATTGCCGTCATAATACTCCGTATCTAGTACGAGTGGGCGATGGTCGGAATGGAAATGTTCCTCATGGATAATTGCAGCCCGAGGGAATTTTGTCGCCCACTCAACATTGCACACCGCACGGTCAAGTCTTTCCCTAGTATCTCCTCTCCTCCAAGTGAAAAGATCACCAGTACATCCCATATCTCAAGGCCGCACTCTCCTAAACAAATGCGAAAGTCTCTCATCATAGCGTTTGGTCTCACATTGCCACCCTCCTTTTCTGATGAAAGTAAAATCTTGTTGAAGTCCCCTAGAACCACCCATGGATGCTTCCCCATTATATGTAAGTTTCGAATGTTCTCCCAAGATAACTTGCGTTCCTTCCAGGCCGGGTGGCCATAAAAACCCGTAAACCGCCAAAATACATCATCATCATTCATAAAAAGAATATCAATAAAATGAGATGATACGTAGTTTAAGACAACTTTATTCAACTTATTACAAACCAAGACTAGGCCACCGGCCCGACCATCACTCTCCACTACAATCATCGAATTAAAAGATAAAAAATGATGCAGCTCATCAGCCTTACATTTATTCAAGCGTGACTCAGAAAGAAAAATCAAATCTGTCTTGTTCCGCCCGTGGAGTTCCAAGAGCTCGCGAACTGCCGTGGGGGCGAGCATGCCACGGCAGTTCCATCCTAAGAACCTCGTTTGGCCCAGCGGTCCTCCTCCTCGGAGGCCACCGATACACCATCATCTCCAACCGACTCCCTCCTCTGCTGTATGTAAGCCTCCTCCTCCTCTTTTTCCTTCACTACATGCGTAATAACCCCATCTACATCCCTCCTAGTTTCAACTCTACCCATACAAATTCTCTTAGAGGAAACACTCGTATCACCATACAACAAACGTTCATAGCTATCCATCTCTCTCTCCAAAGAAAATTTTAAATCACTACCCGCTGGTGGGGCACCAAAAGGGTTACTTCTCTTTTTCCCTATGATTTGATTTCAATCACTCTCTGACTTCTCATTTCCTCCCTTCTTTCTATCCTTTCTCACTTTCTTCTTTTTCTGACCCTGCATGGGAATTTTATCAGCAGCAAAAGTAAATACCCCAGTATCATTAGCCGTGGTTTGGGCAGCAAGCCTTGCCGCAACTGCACCTGAGAGTGCCTCCAGTACTCCAGCTTAAACAACAACATATTCTGCAGATTATTTGATCCAGCCGCATCAGCAGAAATAGAAACAGCAACCGGCGGGGTGAGCCCCTGGCCCCCCGGATCGCAGCATCGAGCATGTCACCAGCAGCATGCACCAGTGTTGGCGTTGGTGTAGTCGTCCCCACACGCTCAAGCACATGGCCCTCCTGGCCGTGCTTAGCGCCATGAGAAGAGCCATCCCCCGCGCCTTTCCCTGGCCCGCCTGGCCAGAGTTAGCAGAGGGTCTCGGTAGCGTTGGCCGGTCCTCCTGACCAGGACCAGCGCCTGGGTGGGCCGTCGTTGGAGCCCCAAACACCCGGCCCTCCTGGTCGAGCGGGAAGCCCCCCTGGGATGGCCCACCAATCGCCGCAGCGGCTGTCGTCGTAGTAGTCATAGTGAGCATATCCGTGACCGTGAGGTCAGCCACGGCTTTGTTCACCTTGACCACACTCTTTTCCGCAGCTCTGGAGTAGTTGTTGCTGTTGGAGCTGGCGAACAAAAGTGTTCTTTTACTCGCCCCTGTTCCCTTCCAATATGCCTCTACACTAAGATTCTTTGAAAAAGAAGCAACCCTTTTATCCTTAGGTATACTACAGTAACGCTCTGAAGTATGTCCTACAATCCCACAACACTCACAGTACAAAGGAAGCTTCTCATACCTAACATCATACTTAACACTCTCACAACTACCCAAAGGAGTAAACTCTACCGATGTCTTAAGAGGTTCATGCAGAGTGATTTCCACCCGCATACGTAGATATTTCTCTACAATTAAGTGATCTCTATGGGAAACAGCACTCACATCCCCAAGTTGTTCTCCTAATGTCCAGCCCATACTCTTAGTTTTGAGTTCAAAATCTAGGTCACGAACCTGCACCCATATTGGCATTACGCCAAGGTCAACCCCTGCTGGGTTTCCCTTGCCGTCGAACTCGGCGAAGATGACTCCATCACGCTTATGGTGCCATGGCTGGGCCTTCAAGATGAACCGCCGATCCCCCTCACTGGAGAAGTTCAGGACGAACCTCCCGTCCTCGCTGGCCACATCTTGAACAGTGACCGTTCCTTGCAGCCTCCATGCCGAAGAAGCTCGAAACTCATCGACAATGACCCGCGGGTTCACTTGGAAGGGCGATAGAAGCCGCCCCACCACCAGTGATCTGCCGATCGCCTTCCGCACGGCCTCCATGTCGATAATCAGAGCCGAGCCATTGCCTCGGCGTCGACTTCCCCTTACTCTCAGGGGGTCATGGAAAGGGCAGCGTTGCCGCGGACAACTGCAACTCTGTCGGCTGGGTGACCCCTACCCCTGGAGCCTTTTCCCTCAGGCAGTTCTCCACCCCATTCCCGTCCCCTATTTTCCTGCTCTCCATGCATGGAAGAACACTCCAAACGGCTGTACCAGGAGATTGTGAATGCACTACAACTCTCTGCTACACACCCGACAGATGAACTAGGGGACACCCTCCCCGAGTTGATATAGCCATTTCTGTCCCCCTCCGACTTAAAGAATGGGAAGCAAATGACACAATAAACGGAAGATAAATGGCCATGAATATTCAGTTTCCAGAAAAAAGGCGCCCTGATTAATTACTCTTCCTTTCCTAAGTTCAACGATATTCTCTACCACCTGCCTCTCTTTCCTATCCCTACCAGAAATCAAATCAACGATTTTCCCCCTATCCCAATATTTTGGATTTCCTTTCACCGCACCGCAATCAGGATCTGGAGGCGTTCCCTCTCTTTTAACAGAGCAAGAAATCCCCTTAATCCCTTCCCTAGAATCCGCCATATGATTTGCTTTTTCCCCTAAGTTGATGCAGGCCGGCCCGGATCTGGCTTGCCTGCTCCCTCCCCATGCTCCCATCTGTACTCCCACTTCATCCTACGGCTGTCTTTTTCCCTTTTTCCTTTCTACTCTAATCATCCCCCCCCCTGATTTTAAGGGGGTGGGGCCGGGAGTTATTTTGTTCCAATCAAATTAAGCCACGTACGCGGGAGCACGGATGGGCGCACGCATGGGGAGCAGGCAAGTCTCGTCCGGCCGGCCCTCCCCGCTTGGGATTAGAAGGGATCTCACCTGGGAAATCGCTGATTAATTCCCTCTTGCGCCGATTCATCCATTCTCGGATTTTTTCCCCGATCTGCCACTCGCTTAATCACTTGCCTTGATTTCGCCTTGATCTCCTCCCACTTCTGGTCGCTGACTGGCCCGCCGAGCGTGCCCACCCCCGTGCGGGATGCCCTCCTCGCCGGGCGACCCGCCGGAATTCCCTCCCTCATCTCACTCTCTCTCCTTTCTCCGTCGCCGCCTAGTCGCGGGAGCTCTTTTTTTTCCTGCAGCGTATTTATTTGTGATACTACTATTTATTAAAACATCCTTGTGTGTTTGAAGAGTTTCACAACTTCATCTTCTAGGTTTTGAAATTGCAGCTTTTCTTAGTCGGTTCTATGCATAGAGAGGCTGCTTGGCTTTGGCTGAACTTTCTCAGAGTGTGTTGCTCCTCCCGATATAACTAATAGGTACATAATACAATATTATTGTTCTGGCACCAACTTGCATCCCACATGGTCTTACCTATACTCTTATAAAGTATCTGAGATACCTAAGTCACCCTATATAGTTATAATGCAGCCGATGAACACTTAGTTGATGAGCTCTTAAGGCTATAGAATTGCGCTTGCTTCTAGAGTACCTCCAGTCTCATGCGGTTAGAGCTATGCGAGTAATTATGGAGGTTTGACCAATAAGACCCGATCTTTTGAGCTGGTAGACATTGTGGGTCATGTGATCGAGTTCACATATTACTTCCTGGATTTAAACAGCTTCTCTCCTTTCAACTTGGATCAATTTATACAGTCGAAACTTGGAACAACTCTACTGAAGAGAAGAATATGATTTTTCCATAAGTACTTCCCCAAGCATGTATATTAATATATAATTGGCTTTATTGGAAATTATGTTACATAGAAGGTGGGCAACTATCTTATAATCAGTATCGAATTTTCTTGATTATTTATTAACGTGAATTTATATTATTAATTAAGACATCTCGCCTTAATTACTTTATATTAGCCGTTCTTCAAATACAGGACTGAAGCACAAAATAAGCGATTGGCAAGCCTACTCAAGTGTTTTGTATGAACATCGACTCGTCAAATGTATGGTTGTCGAGTGATTCAGACGGTATATATGGCTACAAACTAAACATTCCCTCTCGAAGCCAGTTTATGGACTAGCTGTTTACAGTCCTAGGGACATTCTACGACTATACAATTACACAAAATTAAGGGATCATACAAATTGGGAGTCTCTTAAAAATCACAGTTATTTTCTGATACTCCTTTTCTCTCACGAGTGGGCTCTCCAACTCTTTGTCGAATGTCAAGCTTTAGCTATACACCAGTTTCATGGTAATTGCCTTTATGTTTCCATGACGTTATGTTTTTTTCCACTTGCATGATTTGAAAGAACTAATTCAGATTTTTGTACGATCAAGAATAGAAGGGGAGGCTAAGAAAATCATCTTTATGGGTAAGGCAATAACTGATGACTCAACTAGGAGATTGTTTTTACCTGCCAAAACGAGTTAGCGGCAACTGATGGTAGTTCATTTTTCCGATATATGATTACATTGGCCAGATATCCGCACCATTCTAAATTTAAGTGGTATAGTTTGTTTTCCTCCGTCATGGTTACTTTAGTTTCTGAAAAACATGTCAGCAGAAACGCATCCTAGCTTCGGTGGATCAACGATGCTGCCATGGGATGTGATCGATGGCGACAGGCTAGATCTGCGGCTCCAACGACGGTTGTGACCTTCAATGACCCAACCTCCAGCGGATTTGTATCCCCTCTTCCACGACCTCCAATGGCACAAGTGCCCCTCGGCTACTCGGATGTGCGCTCGGGGTACTCTGCTCATGAGCCTCCCTCTCTTTGATGGCAAGCAGCACATGCAACATACCTAAGGGTGAATAGAGTATTTATTTGTACTGAATGGTATAGGAAAAGTTGACTATAGGCTGGTTAGAGTTTGCCCAGTGATTCATCATGTCATCCTTAGGTGCATAAATTAAGGTGTACATAATTTATTTTGCAGCGGAGGAATATGTTAATTTAAACCATATTACATGTGATGCCATGTCACTACAGGGAAGAATTCAAACACTCACGTTTGGCATGTTCCACGCAGCACACCTGTCATCATTGGTTGAGGTAAGCACTGTTTCTTGCTTCCGCCATATTTGTTTCCACGCAGCAGACCTGTCATCATTGGTTGAGGTAAGCACTGTTTCTTGCTTCCGCCATATTTGTTTTTATTCCTTAAGCTTGAGAAGTCAAATCACTATTTATCTTCAAGGTTGTCATCTTATTTTTGTTCTTTCATTTTCGCTTATTTGGATTTTGCTGTCCTAATTCGTTGTTATTTCTTTCTTCCCAAAATGATTAACGAGCCTAAGATAGATGTATCCAACGCCCATTTGTTTAGGAATAATAAGTTAGCTACGTAAATGATTAGATCCATTGTACCCTATTTCTTTTAGAAAGCATACATAATGAACTAACCATATATGTATCATCATATTCGACGATTACTTTATCCACAACAAAGCATTTTCAACTTAGTAGTCCGTTGCGATCAGAAACTGTATGAGTAGTTACTTCATGGCTCATTTGAAAGATAGTAGGTTTCATCAACTTGCTTGCCCCACTGTGGCTTCCTCTTTTTTGGTAACAAAGGAGCTATCTAAACATGAGACTTGGGTAACTTTCTTGCCCCTGGGGAGAAACAAGTCTCTATATACAATTCCATGCCTGACCTTGGGATTCCGTGAAATGAAAATTTGAAAAATGGGTTGGCATGACTTGCAAGTGTGCTTCTGCATTTTTGTTCAACTATATAGTTTAGCAATTTGCCATGAGTTTTTTGGGTTTATTTTTGGAAAAATAAATATGTAGTAGATCATTTATTAATGTTTGGATTTGAAAACTTATTTTCTTATTGACCACTCCTGGTTTTGTGTACAACTAGGGGAGGCTAAATATGTTTCTTTTTGCAAGAAAAATATGTTAGTTTGTGAAATCCTGAAAATTTGTATTTAAGTATGGCATCATTGTTTATTGACCGCAACCTGTTTGAATGTACATCTGGATGGGAAATGGTTCAGAGTAGAAATACTCATAGAGAAACATTTGTTAGCATGGATGGAGACTTGCACAAGAAGTTTTTTTTAATGGTGGCATTTAGGCCTGCCAATTTCATTGATTAGGGAGAGAACAGCAACAAAAACCCCAAGCGAGGTGGTTAGGGTGAAACTGAAAACCCAAACGAGGTATTATTGGATATTGTAAAGCTAGATTTTCAGATGAATTATACACCAAATACAGGCACAGTTGGTCTCCGATTAGGTACTTGGCCAACTTCTCTTATTTTTCGAGTAGCATTATTCAAGTATTGTTGCATTTGCTAATTCTCTAGAACTTATTATGGGTAAAATTCCCTCACATTCCACTCTCAAGTAATAATAAATTTCTTGAGGTCCTCATTCAGTTGTAGAAAGACATTGAGATTCTGCAGGTATGGGTGTTACACTTTGTCAGTTGTACTTTAGTATGGGGCTGCATTCGTAAGTAGGAAAAATAATATAAATCCACCTGTTTAATTTAGCATTAGTAAGGTAATCATGTATTCTTGACGGGCAAGAATCAGCGATTTAATAAGTGTGCAGTACAATAGTAGTGCTTGATTGAATGTACAGAGTGCCTACTCATGCATTTGTCTTCTGCTTGTATGTTACCTAGGATAATAATAGGCTTCTCCTACAACAAAGTACGACTGTTTTTCTTTTGTCTGCTCTAAATAGGAGGGAATTTAACCATTAATCAAGCAATTCTCGGTTAGGTGAACACTTAGTATACCATTCGTATTTGCTTGTCAACATGCACCATATTTGAGGGCTTATCTGATAGTATTGCAATATGGTCGAAACTGAAATACTATGTAAATATTGAATAACAATGTTGGACGGGACCATGTACTTATTCGAAAGTCTTTATGTCTTTTGTGGCTTAAGCACAATATGCTCCCGGCATATGTTTTGGAGTTAGAGCATTTCTGTTGTTTGTAGTTGGACTCTGACGTAACATTCAAGCGTATGAATCACTGTCTTTTTTTTTGAAGAATCCCACAGTTTTTTCTTTGATAGATTCCACTCGTAATATATCAGAAGCTAGCTCCAGTCTAAGAAAAGAAGAAAACTGAACTTATATAATGGATTTAAATTTCTTTCTAGATAATGTATCTTTTTCCATCTGAACATTTCTGAAACTGAATGACATTGCTCTTCCATTAAAATGCAGGATGCATACGTAAGGGAAATTCAGGACGCCCGCATATCTGGAGGCGACAAGAAGTGAAAGAACAATGTCAAAACATTTGAAAGGGCCATGGTTAGGTGGAAATAAGATTCACGTGGTTCACTGTAACTTTTGCACCAAGGAAGAACAGAGGAATGGAGCCAAAGAGAAGTGAGTGACCGTCCTTAATGGACGAAAATGCATATTGTTACCTCGATGAAAGTATTTATTTAATTTAAAATTTTAGATACCCCATGAAGCGTATTGTACTAGACTTCTTTTGTCTTTACATGTGCTCAGATTCCATGATTTATATCAGGAATGAAGCCTATGCTGATGAATAAATCATTTGCCTTTAGACTGATATTCTCTGTGGTACTTTTAATGAACATACGCAAATGTTTGCGAGCTCAAGCCCCCGGGGAGGACTTCTCGCCAAGTGAGAAAAGGAGACCCTTACGGTGTGATGTAGCTGCTAAGAGCATCTCTATCAGACCCCTTATAACGCGTTTACAGTTCACGGAAAACGCATTTTAAAGGTCGGTTTTAGCTGCGGCAGAACGGACCCCTCAAACTTAAACTGTAAAACTGAATATTCGCTTATATTCTTTCCCCACGTCTTTTTCTTCTGCTCGTTCGTGTCCATGGTCAGCTAGCTTGCTCCCGCAAAACCGACGGATAGCGCACAAAGCGGCCAAAAATGGAGCCGCAGGCGACCAAATACGAAGCGCACGAAGTGGCCAATCCAGGAGCTAGCTAGCTCCTCCGTCGGGGTAGCCACAGCTAGCTCGCTCAGCTCGAATCGATCCAGAGCTAGCTAGCTAGCTCAGCTCGAATCCATCCAGGAGCGAGCTAGCTAGCTAGCTCCTCCGTCGCCGTAGTGAGAGACGCGGCCGGGGCGGACGACCGGGGCGGGCGGCCGGCGGCCAGGGGACCGGGGCGGCGCGGACGGCGGACACGGACGGGCTGCCGGTGTTCAGGGACGGGTAGGACGGCGTCCGGGGCGGCGCAGACGGCGGACGAAGACGGCAGACGCGGAAGTTTCTGTGGCAGTTGGGTTCCCGCCAACTGCTTTTTCCCGATACAGGGCATCGTAGAAGCGGACGTGAAAACAGTGTTTTTTGTGGATCGGGAGGAGTTTTTTACCGCCCCCGTTAAAAAAATTTACAGGTCGAAGGTGTATAAAGGGTCTGTTCGGGCTACTTTTTCCGTCCGAAACTGAAAATTGATGGTTATTTTACAGTTCCGTGGGATATACTGGGTCTGCTAGAGATGCTTTGAATCAGGCAAAAACAACCTGAACTGCATTTGTTAATTGCAGAAATTGCTTAAAGCTTTGCTGAAGAGAATGTCATTAAGTGGTGTTTTGGGGTATGTGCTAAGTGCCTGTTTTCATTCATGCATCTACCTATACTCCCTCCGTACCAGTGCATAAGTCACATTACCAAAACCAAATAATCCCCAAACTCTAAGGCGCGGTACATTAACTACCCATCTCTTTTTTTTTGCCACGAAAAAATGAATTAGCCAATGAGAGACGTGGGGCGTGTATGCATTCAATTACTGAAGACTACTTAGCACAACATGTAGTGGTCAATTCTGTGCATGCAATGACATTAATTAGCAAATAAATATTAAGTTCTCTCGTTTTTCTCCCATCTTGGTCACGGTGCATAACCTAAGATGACTAATACACCGGTACGGAGGGAGTACTGTATTTTTTTCGTACTGTCTAATATTTGAAGATCAACATGATTTGATTATGTAGTTACCTCCAAAGGAAGCATCAAACATAGCTATTTCAACTGCTCAACAATTTTCTGGGGATATTAAAGAGGTTAAACACGATAGATATTGAACCGCTAAAATACGTAGGTCCCTGTTGCAACACATGTTTCCATTGAACCCAACACATATGTTCAACTGATTTTTTCTTGCATGATCGCATGATATATATCATTTCGTATATCATGAGAACAAAATAACACTGCTGGTCGCCCTCAGCTACAACAGTGTGCACTCTTTGGCATTGGGAATTGGCTTGGGATGCCGTGAAGGGAAGGGCAGACGTCAGTGAACAGAAGGCGCGGGATGAATGTCGTGGCATCGAGCGAAGGTGGCACTGGAGCAGCCACGGCTGGGAGAAACAGTATATGACATACAACGTGATGTGCATAAGGCTCATAAAGATGTATGTCTTTTTAGAATTATTTGAAGATTGCTCACCACACTTGCTGTGAGGTTTATAAATGTTTATGTCATATATTGTTGTTGAATCGTTAGAATATATATGCCCCCTTGCGACGCACGAACAATTAACTACTATTTTAGAAGAAAAGAGGTGAAATCGCATTATATATATACCATTTTGTATATCATGGCAGCAAAAACACATTGTGGTGGTCGTCCTCGGCTACAAGGTGTGCACTCCTTAGCATCGGGAATTGGCCTCGGACGCCATGGAGGGTAGGGCAGACAGCGGTGAGTGAAAGTTGCAAGCTGAATGTCGTGGCGTCGAGCGGAGGCGGCACTGAGAAGCCGTGTAGGGGAGAGATGGCGACGGTTATGCCGTGGCGGGAATATAGTAGAAAACATTTGTCCTATATTTATACACACCGGACATTAAATATATTTATTTATTTATTTTTGGAGAGAGAGAGACGGAGATGGATTAAGTTGACGTTACAATATATATATATATATATATATATATATATATATATATATATATATATATATATATATATATATACGCACGGCATTCTACTAGTATTATATGTATCTTACTCAATTATGGGCCGGCTGGCCTATGCACGTAGAACTAGTACAGTCCATGAAGGCGTTGTACGTACGTGACACAGATGGTATATATGCTCGATGCGGCTTAGCTGCTTCGTCCATCGCCGTCGTCTTCTTTTTCTCCGATCTGCGAGAATTGAAACATGAAGGTGCGGCCGTTCTTGAACGTGGTGATAGGCAGAAGCGGTGGAGGATCTTTGAGAAACCCTAACCCTAGCTCCACCACTCACCCGGTACAGCATGCCGTCGTCGTCGGAGGAGTTCATGTACAGTAGGCTGGAGTAGTCGTCGCTGCTCTCATCCTCGTGCACCATGGTGCGGTGGCGGCGGGGAATTGCGCGGCGGTCGGCAGCGAATCGGAGGGCAAGAGCTCGAGCGGGGCGGGGGCTAGGGTTTGAGGAGAGTGAGTTAGGTTCGAGGGGGAGTTGGGTCCGACCCAGGCGTATAGACCGACCGAGCCGGGCTGGTCCTAGTCAGCCGAGCGGCAGCGCCGGTTCGCCAGCTTGAAGAGGTGGGGCCGGGAGGTCAGATACAACGTCAATACAGCGTTATACGACGCTTAGCCCATTTTGCAACGATTAGCCTCAAACATGGTACTGACTTACAAAAAAGCTGAATAGTGGTATTGATCCCTTACAACTACCCCAAATGTGCTACTTCCTTACAGTTAACTCCTTCCTTCCAGCTGGGCGACCGCTCCACAAGACTCTCAGCTTCCTTCCCTTTTACGGCGGCACCGACGGTGACGGGGCCCATTCCAGGTTCCTCCTCGTCGACGAGGACGGCATGACTGTGCTCCATGGCGCCGACGCCGCCACCTTCGAGATGATGCCCGCCCTCGGCAGGCCCAAGGGATTTGAGCCCATCTCTTTATGCGTCACCCACGCCACCGACCAGGACCACCCGACGCGCTCTACGTCATGGACTATGCCGGCGGCAGCTTCGAGGTTTTAGACTATGGCAACCCCAATCCATGGCCCCGCGACCCCTACATGCCGCCGTACTACGACTCATGGATTAGGAGCCGCACGTACGTGTGGCACTGGCGTCCGCTCCCTCCACCTCCTATCCTCGTTGACAAGAGAAGAGGCGCAGGCTCCATGTCTGCCAGAAGCTACGCCCTGCCCCACGCCGACAAGAACACCACCACCAGCAGCAGCACCGCCTGCATCTCATTTAGCAGCAGCTCGGGGTCCGAGTCCGGCAGCCCTGCGACAAAAAAATCAGCCAGTCCGGTCCGGTCTTTAACCGAGCCAGCTCGCAGGACCGAGAAAACGCTGCATCGGCGTGGCGGGGGCATGGCGGCCGCACGATGAGCACCGAGTAGGGCGTGGCTGGGGCGTGGCGGAGGCGTGTTGGCGGCATGGCGGGGGCGTGGCGGGGCCGTGGCGAGCCGGGCGTGGCGGGGGAGCAAGAAACCGTCGTCGTCTATGTCCGCCACCGCGGGGCCGTCGTCTGCGCGGCCACTGGACTATCTGGGCCCGGAAACCATGTCCATTGGACGCGCCCCGCTCGGATTCGTCATCTCAGCCAAAGAAATCAACGTGGGAGGTCCTACATCGCTGCATCGGCCATCATCCCTTTCGTCTCCGTCCACTGGCCGTCGTGCCAAATTCGTCGCCGTCGCCATGCTCCGGCATCTCTGCTTGGTTCCCCGAGCTCCCTATGGTGCTCCTGAAGGTGCTGGACATCCCCCCGATGAGCTGCGCTTCCTCTAGCATCGCCTTCAAAATGAGCAGCCGTCGCCAGAGCTCCGTGACCATGCTCATGTCCTCCCCAAGCCTCGTGGTCGTCTAAGTGAGCTCCCTGTGCTCCTAACTCTATCTCCCGTGTCCTCCAGCAGCCTCCCGTAGTCCAGTGCATGATCTGCTCTTGTCTGCGGCCGGTCCTCTCGGGGCGGCCCGAGCTTTGCCGCCGCCGTTCCGGTCCCTGAAAATAGGACTGTTGGGATGCTCGGACCGGACCATGTCCACCCTGAGGCACATGTGGGTAGACCTCGACCCGCCTCAATGGTACCCATTGATTAGCAGTGTGGCGTACCTCAGAGATGGCAGGTTCTGCATCCCCAGAAGATTCAATATGTATGAAGAGATCGGACTCGAGAGCAACCAGGTCGGCATGGCCCATGTGCTAAACGTCGGCTCGGTGAGGGACCGGACCGACCCGGACCATGTCCATCCTGAGGCGCATGTGGGTAGACCTCGACCAGCCGCCTCAATGGTACCCATTGATTAACAGTGTGGCGTACCTCGGGGATGGCAGGTTCTGCATCCACAGAAGATTCAATATGTATGAAGAGATCGGACTCGAGAGCAACCAGGTCGGCATGGCCCATGTGCTAAACGCCGGCTTGGTGAGGGACCGGACCGACCCGGACCATGTCCACCCTGAGGCACATGTGGGTAGACCTCGACCCGCCGCCTCAATGGTACCCATTGATTAGCAGTGTGGCGTACCTCGGGGATGGCAGGTTCTGCATCCACAGAAGATTCAATATGTTATGTATGAAGAGATCGGACTCGAGAGCAACCAGGTCGGCGTGGCCCATGTGCTCACCGGCGTGGAGGTGGGGCGAGAAGGATCTTTTTTTATATGTTGTGCCCCAATTTTCAATCTGAGATTAGACGCTTAGGTTCAAAGTTTGCCCGAGCTTCACAAAATTTCTGGCTCTGCCACTGGTCCTGGTCCGGCTCCTCGCCTGACCCATCACATGGGCCTGTGACCACAACACAGCTAGATAGACTAGCTTTTCTGATACGATCCTAATAAGTAGCTAGCACTCAATTTAGTCTTAAATGGTACAAGATCCAGGATATAGGTAATTTGGTACTTCTTTCGTCCGCTTTTGTAAGGCATTTCAGACAACTCAAAATGGGCTGTTTTGTACATTGTCTGAAATGTTTTTAAGGTTTTATAAAAGTGAACAGAGGGAGTAGCAGCAAGAAGGAGATTGGAGATGAGAGCCAGGAGGTGTGAAGGAGATTCACGCCCAACAACGGCGGCCGGAGGTGGGAAGGGGATTGGTTTTTTTTTTCTTTTTTTTTGCGGGTGGCGGCTGGTTTAGGTGTCTGTTCTTGGATGCTCGTCTACTCCAGTGAGATGCGCTCAAAATACTCGATCAGGCTACGCAGACGACTCGTCGGTTGGGCCTTGTGACACGCTTGGGTCTCCTGGGCTTCACTGGTTGGACTGAGAAAGTAGTTCCCATGATATTTTCTCCCATCTGAAGATTCCACTTTTGGTCCATATTTTCTTTGTGGACCGTGCCCACTTTCTAGCCCACATAATAGGCTGTGAGTTTCCTCCTGCTCTGGTAGAGCATGTCTTGTACCTACTGTTGGTGCCTTGGGTTGCTTGCTCGCTCGTTGCGGCACACGCGATTCTAGCGTCAGCACTCGCCACATCGGATATGCAGCGACTCTGCATGTTCGTGCAACTCGCTCTTGCACTGTCGAACACCACACCACGGACGTGTCAGGCTCGTCTGGTCCGAGCACCGTCGCTGGTACGACCACACCGGGGCTCCTTCCAGCGCGGACTCCTAACGCCATGTCTTCGTCTCTCTTCAAATTTTCTCAATTGCTCTTTCGGTCGCAGTTAGCCTTTATTGCCGTCGCTTCTCCATGGACGAGCACACGCAGCTTTCGCTGCCTCCGCTCCAGCAAAGATAGCATCGCCTCCTACATCCACCGCGTCCCGTCCCATAGCTCGTTGGCGGAGAGACCGCACTTCATCAGGGACCCCAAAGTTCTCGGGATCAAATCGTGGGTACGACGAACCGGGCAGGGGAAGTACTTTAGCCGCACTGGACGCTTCCATGATCTCCTTGCCTGCTTCCTTCGACATGATCCTTCGAGTTCTTTCCAAAAATCATGACGAAAGACCAAATCTCTGATATCAATTATTGGTCTAGACCCAACGTCAAGTACTTTCCAACGACGGTGACATGCGACAAACGATGTTGCTTAGTACTTTCCGGCAATACGCAGCGACGTAGCTCGATTACTTTCCGAGCTGCCGGATCAACGAAAGACAATACTCTGTATTGATTTTTCTCTCGGTATTGATTACAGGGACTATACACACATATATATATATAGTAGTAGGACTATCAAGCTAACCTACTCGGCTAACAATTCTAATCCTACTCGGTGACTGCTACTAGTCCGTGCTGGACAGGGACACCACTGCGTCGCGGTTAATCCCAACAATCATCCTCCTAAACACGACGTCGTCATGTCACTGCATGGACGCCGATCTTTCTCCACATCTCCAACCACTTCTCTCGATCCAAAGCCTTGGTTAGGATATCCGCTAGTTGATCATCGGTGCGAATGTAGTTGACCTTCATCTTACCTTTTTCCATGCAGTCCTTTATGTATTGATACATCGTATCAATGTGATTGCTCCTTTCATGCGGCACTGGATCCTCGCGTAGAAAAACTATAGCCTCACCATCAACATTGAACACCACTTGTTCCTGATCTCGATTCATGAGATCATCGTGTAGCCTCCCTAGCCACACACCTTGACACGCCGCAGCGACCGCTGCAATATACTCTACTGCATCAACTGCGGGCGCTTTGCTCTTCTGGCTCAGCTCAAGACGAGGTTTCATCGGAGCCTCAATTGAATTGCAATCTTTCATGCCACGGCTTTCAAGTACCTTCCTTGTGTACGCCTCCTGGCATAGTGTGATCCCTTCCGGCTTTTGTTGTACCTCTATCCCGGGGTAGTAGCTCAAAAGACCTCGATCATCCATCTTGAAAAGCTTTTTCATCTATAGCTTAAACTTTGCAATCACCTCTTCATCTGCTCCAGTAATCAATAGCACTTACATCCATATCATTGATGTAAGTTTCGAAATCACCTCCCGCATCTGTACCATCGATGCGAGTTTTCGAACCATGATTGTGATGGCAAACTTTTTCTTCCGCAAACGTGACAGTTTTTTTAGTCAACATCCGAGGATCTGGATCCGCCACGTCCACTAGCTTGCACATCAACATCATGTCTTCATCATCACCTTCCTCAGCCATGAGCGCCCTTTGCTTCAGTGCTTCCTCGCGGTTAGCCTTGAAGTGACCGAGGAGGCCACATTTATGACACCTCACTTTCCTGATGTCAAAGTTTCTCCTCGGTGGTGGTGCAACCTCGTCATTTGAGTCGTTGTCCGAGTCAGTGAAGTTCTTTCTCGCCGAACGCTGCTTCCCCTTCTTCTTGCTGCTGCTTTTGGACCTGCCTTGCTTTCCTAGGGCGATCCACTGCGCCTTTGTGAGCATCACAAGCTTGTCGTTCCTCCCGTCCCCAAGACTGTACCGCATACGCTCATCGTGAGCCTTGTACCGTTCGATGAGATCGTCAATGGAGAGAGGCGATAGACCGACGTACTGCTCGATCGCCGTGACAATTTGCAGGTACCGGGGAGGGGCTGCGCGCAAGAACGGGCGGACAACCGATGCCTCCGTGAGGTTTTCTCCAAGCGCGTGAATCCGATTGACGAGAGTAGCTACCCATGAAGCAAACGCGTCCACGGACTCATTGTCGCCCATGACCAAAGTCTCATAGTTTCTTAGGAGAGTTTGGAGATTGGCTTGTTTCACGCGGGAGTGTCCCTCGACATGAGCTTCAAGGTATCCCATGCCTTTATCGCTGTTTCTTTGGTGATTAGGTGTTGGAGGACATCCATCGGCATCACCGAATAAATCGTCGACGCCGCCTAGCGATCCTTCCGGTGCTCGGCTCCCTCCTTTTTGAACATGTCGCCTCCTGGATCAACCGCGTCCCACAGCTCGTTGGCGCAGAGACCACACTCCATGAGGGTCTTTCAGACCCCGAAGTTCTTGCGATCAAATCGTGGGTACGATGTACCGGGCACGGCAAGTGTTTTAGCCTCACCGGACGCTTCCACGATCTCCTTGCCCGCCATGACCTTCCGTTACTAGAAGATCAACCTGGCTCTGATACCAATTGTTGGCCCAGACCACATCACCGAGTACTTTCCGGCAACATGTGGTGACCGACGACGGACAAGGACAAAGCGAAGCAACGCTGGTTAACTTGGATCCTGCCCCAAGCTGGCTAGAGACACGTACCACACTAGCACCAAGCTGATTGCTTCTAGTTGGACGTGTAGTACTTTGCTACAAGCCAAAGCTAGCTAGCAGTCGATGTCTCTCTTGATCGATTCCGGTGACACACAACACACGCACACGTGAATCTTGTCTGATTGCCATAGGAGCATATCGCTCCTGGTTCTTTGTATTACTTTCACAAATCGATACAAGTTTACAGGGGATATCTTTGAGTATATATTTTTTCGAACCGGGCTTTCCCCTTTCCATCGCTTTCATAACGGAAATACATTGTCTCAGGAACTGAAACCAGCAAGGACTAGGGAAAGAGGAAAAGCGAGTTCGGGGCAACATCAGGAAACCCACTATCTGCGCCTGTCATCAGGAACATCAGATCATGGGGCGAAAACCTAATATCACCCAAAACCGCACTACAAGCACCTAAACAAGTATCGCACATATTACATACGCCATCAACATGCCCAGGCTAAAACCCCAGCAGTCCATCAAAAGGACACCTAACATGAACCCAGAGACTCAGATATGCCCGATGAGCAAAATATGCTAGTTTGTGTCATCCAGCAAGAACTTCCTGGCCGCGTCAACTTCCTGGTAGCAGAAGAAAGTGCTAAACGAGACCTGCAACAGCTGTTCACTTCAGTTACCGTCGTTTCCGCCCATGGTTGAGGCCGGAGGGCCGCACAGTAGCATCATCTGGGATATGTTCTCCTTCAACATCTCCGCGCCCCTCTTCATCATCTCACCTGTTTCAGGCTTCTGTAAACCTGCCCAATAAATCAAAAAGGCACAAGCTGTAAACACAATCTCAAACGGAGTATTAATCCATTTGTGTTCAAAAGTAGCCCGGTTTTGAGCGAGCCAAATGGCCCAGCATATAGCCGCCAACCCAACAGTGTACAACTCATTAAGGCCAGGCAGAAAACTATAGACACAAGCATAGTATTGCCACACATAGTTAGGACAACAATCAGTTCTTGGAAGAGAACCCACAGTTCTCCACACCACCCTAGAACAACAAGTGCTAAGATGTTTCCAATTGATCACAGAAAGAGCAGCAAGGATCCCCTGGCCATAGCCTTTTTTCATATTATCCCTAGTAAGTATAGCATTCTGACATACTTGCCACAGGAAAATTTGAATCTTAAGAGGTAGCTTGGCATCCCAAATCCATTTGAAGTTAGAGCCAGCCACATCCCTTTCTAGCCATCTATACATGGATTTTGTGGTATAATTTTTTGAACTGTCTAGTTTCCAGTATACCTCATCAGGGAGTTCATTTCTTTTTAGTGTTAACCTCTCACTTTTTAGTTCCCCCCACTGCTCCATCATCTTAGGAGACATCCTTCTCCTAAAAGAGGAAATCTGGTCCAAAGACCCCATTTTGTCAACAGTGCAGTTTTGTTCAACACAAATTTCAAACAACAACGGAAATTTTTCTTTAAAGGGAATCCTACCCTCCAGTTCATCCAGCCAAAGTCTAGCCACATCCCCACTATTCAATTTTATTCGTCTGCCCATCATATGAAAGTCCTTCACTTTTAGAAGGGATTTCCAACACGGTGAGTCACTAGCTTTTGATTTTACCAAAGCAACAGAGGATTTTTTTAAAGTATTTTGCTTTAATAATATCTTGCCAGAGTCCCTCATTTTTATCAAGTTTCCACCACCACTTCACCAGCAGACTTATATTCTATTTTCTCAAGTCTTTCACCCCCAGACCCCCTTTCTTTTTGGATCTACAAATACGGCTCCATTTTACCATATGGTACCCTTTCTTCTTTCCTTTACTATGCCAGAAATTTTTTCTTCTAGGTTTGTCCCACTTCTCCAAAGTGGTTTTATTTAGCAGGAACATAGACATGTAGAAGGTCGGAATATGTGACATTACAGAGTTCACTTTTATAAGCCTGCCACCAATAGGTAGCACTTCACTAATCCAATTTTCACATTGACCAATGAATTTATCATCCACAAAAAGCCAATCATTGCATTTCAAACCAGCATAGCTAACACGCATTCCTAAGTATTTAATATGGAAAGAGCCTATTTGGCAATTAAACATCTCAGCATACATTTGCATAGTATCATCATCAGCACGGACTGAGAAGATCTCACTTTTCAAGAAATTGATTTTCAGCCCAGACATGATTTCAAAGAGATATAAGAGCAACTTGATATTAAGTGCATTTATAGCGTTATCTTCAAAGCAAAGAATTGTATCATCTGCATATTGTAAGACAGCTACCCCATTTGGAATCAGATCAGCCGCTAAACCTTTGAACAAGCCATTTTTCTGAGCTTTGATTACCATCTTAGTCAAGCAATTAGCAGCCAGGTTAAAAAGGAAAGGGGAAAAAGGATCCCCCTGGCGCACCCCTTTCGAGCTTTGAAAGTAGGGACCAATCTCGTCATTCAATTTCACACTAACCGTGCCTCCTACTAGGATTTTCCTAACCCATTCAATCCATTGCAGATGAAACTCTCTCATTTTATGGCAATCTACCAAGAAATCCCAATTTACTTTGTCGTATGCCTTCTCAAAGTCTAATTTAAGAACAATGTCAGTTTTTTTCTAGCATAAGTATGATGGAGGATTTCATGCAGGGACATAATCTCGTCCATTATATCACGTTTTTTAATAAAAGCATTCTGGTGTCTACTGAACATGATATCAACAAAAGGTTCCATCCTAATGGTGAGCACCTTGGTAATCAGTTTATATATGCACCGAAGTAAACATACCGGGCGAAATTGTTGTATTTTATTTGCACCAACAACTTTAGGAAGCAGAGTAATAATCCCATAGTTCAATCGTTGCACATCTAGTTTATTATCGTGGAACCAATCAAATAAAAGCATCACTTCACCCTTAACAATCTCCCAATAGTGTTGGAAGAATTCAATAGGAATATTACCAGGACCAGGTGCTTTGTTTGGTTTCATAGAGAATAGAGCATTTTTACCTCAGTTTTAGAAAAGGTTCTAGTAAGAATAAAGTTATCAATATCTGATAGTTTCTCATTAGGTTCCCACATCTTATCACCCAACTTGCAAAGATTCCCGGGAGCAGGTCCAAAAAGGTCTTTATAAAATTCGGTGGCATGTTTCAATAATTTTTTGGTCCCCTCTATCACCTCATCACCACAACTAAGCGAGAAGATAGTGTTCCCCCGTTTCCTCCCATTCACTATTCTATGAAAGTAATCTGTATTTCTATCCCCTTTCAACAACCAACTTTCATGAGACTTTTGCAACCAAGCAATTTCTTCTTCCACCAGGAGATTATAGAGTTCCACCGATATTTCAACTTCCTTACAATATAATTCAGGAGAAAGTACATCCGTTTCTTCTAGTTTCTCTAGATGCTTCAGTTCCTCACTTAGTTCTCTCCTCCTTTCGAAGATTTCCCAAAGATATTAGACCCCCATACTTTAAAAAACTTCTTAAATCTCTTCAGTTTAATGTTCAAAATATCCATGGGATCATTTGATTTAATAGGTTTCATGCACACCTTAGCAACTAAGGGAATAAAATCAGGATTCTTGAGCCAGTTTAGATCAAATCTAAATTCTCTTTTCTGCACTGAAGTAGGGATATAATCTTCAGTATTCAAAATCAGAGGGCAGTGATCTGAAATTTCTTTAACCAGTTTTCTAACAAAAGTCAAAGGAAATTGGCTCTCCCAAGAACTGGACATAAGGATTCTGTCCAACTTTTCAAGGGTAGGATTTTGCTGGTTATTAGTCCAAGTGTAAATCTCACCATTCATGTCTACTTCTCTTAGACAAAAAGCATTAATGATGGAGTTAAAGAGATCAGAAGAGTGACTTATCCTAGTTTTTTTGTTTCTCTCACTAGCATATCTCAGCATATTAAAATCACCTCCCACAATATAAGGGCATGTAATGTTGCTACACATGTCAGAGAGCTCATTTAAAAATTCCACTTTATGTTCCTCATGTGCAGATCCATACACTACCAGAATACAGTAATTCACTTTTTTACCTTTATCCCACAACTCAAGTTTCATAAAAAAAATCCCTGTTTGCAGGATCTGATATCGAAAGTATCATTCTTAGTACCACATAAAATTCCCCCAGACTTGCCCACTGAAGGAATCCAATTACAGCAAAAGCATTCCCTGGATCAATTTTCCTCGAGAACTTAGAGGAAAAATCCTTCTTCATTGTTTCCTGGATACCAATAAAGTCTAAACAATATTCTCTAATCAAGTCAGATAAGCAAGTTGCCATACCCTTCTACCCCACACCTCTACAGTTCCAAAAGAGACTAATCATTTTTTCTTGCATTTTGGGGAGTGGTTTTTGTTGCTAGGTTTACCAGGAGGCATGGTCGAACCAGCATCAAGAACCACTTTGTTCTTCTGACTTCTAGTAACAGGCTTGGATATTACTACATTTATCTTCTTTTTTCCTTTTTATAGATCTTACAATAGTAAAATCATCATCATAAATCTCACCATCTCTCATCCATTCTGTGTTTAATGGAGATTTATCCCCAGCAGCATTAGTAATAAGCAGAATTTTATCCTGTTGTCTCTCTGTATTCTCAGTTTTTTCAGCTATATTAGCCCTAGATTTTTCCAGCTCCTTAATTACATCAACCATAGTAAAACTATTGTCAGGAATATCAACACCCATCATCGAAGCTGTAGATACAATTTCCAAGTTGGAAAGAATCTCAAAAGAATTGGAGTTGGGGGTATTTTCATTACCTTGCAGATTTCTCTTCATAGTCATTTTTTCAGCCCGAACTCCCATGTGTTCAATGTTACCACCAGCAGTCCTCTGACTCAGCCTGATCTGCACTTCTTCCACCACAGGTGGAGTAGGAATAACTTCCACATTCTCCCCCCCCCCAGATGTATCAGGAGATTGTACAGAGTACAATGATGGTACATGTTGACAGGTTATGTCATCAGCAGGTAACTCAGTAACCAGAGGCTGTCCCATCACAACATCTAGATAGGATGTAGCTTTTTTGACAAAAGGAACACTGGGTATGATCTGCATAGCATTCACCACAATTTTTTCATATGACAAAGTTTCAGGGGACCCCATTCCTTCCATCTGATCCCTCCTGTTTTCTGCAACTATAGTGTCAATAAGAGGATCATTGCTAATCTCCTCACTTTCTTCATCAGAGAAATTCTCTTCATTGTCCCCTTGTTTTTTATCAGCCTCCTTTTCCTCTTCCAAGGTTTCTACTACATGTGAGCATTTACACGCGAGCCGCAGCTTCCAGGTCCTCTCGTATGGCGACCCCGACCAGCCGATATCCCTCCGGCACACGGGCTGCCGGAAATTCTGGCACTGGCGGCCCCTCCCTCGGCCACCGGTCATGGTCCGCCATGGCGACTCCAACTCAGTCTGGTGCAGCTACGCTTTGCTAGACGGACATGGCACGACAACAAGGACCGCTCCAGCAGCACCATTCTCGTCTTGTTCAGCCGTTCCTACTACGGAAGGGCTAGGGCGGAATCCATGGGACGTACTGCTTCGACACCGGCAAGGGCAAGTGGGCCAAGGTTGGGGACTGGACGCTGCCCTTCTGGTCCCAGGCCTTGCATGTCCCCGAGCTCGGCGACGGCCTCCTGTTCGGCATCGACAACAAGCACTTCTTGGCAATGGACGTCTTTAGTGCCGCGAAGACGGAAAAGCAGTGGACCCCGGTGTTGCGGCACGTGTGGGTCGATGTGGACGTCGACCCTCTGTCAGACTGGAGGCTGCAGTACTACAGCGTGGTGTACCTAGGGGACGGTAGGTTCTGCATTCACAGGAGTTTTGCGGTCATGGAAACCGATGGATCGGGCAGTGGTGAGGAGTGCGTCCTGCTCACCGGCGTGGAGGTGGTGCGAGATGGGTCCAGGCTCCAGACGATCATGCACAAGTCCAGACGTCTCGACTCCGACATCTACTACGTGCTCTAAAATGCCATACTTTTTTTTTGCCAGTGCCTATTTTGGGATTTCCCATATATCTTTGTTTTTAACACATGTCTAATATTTCACTGACCCAGCGAGCAGAGATATAGCAACGAAAACAATAATTGGCCAGCAACAACTAGACAGATGAGAAGAAACATGGTATTGCCAAGTTGTGGAGTTATGCCTTTTTTATTCAATCATATGATAACTTTGTTTACAAAAAAGGTTTGGCTAGGAATCTGATGCATACAAACAACACAACAACCTGAAATGGACATATTTTTTTTCTTGAATACGCACAAGCATGCGTATCATATATTGATAGAAGAAGAGCCAAGACGGCTGATACAACGCCTTTCGGCAATGTGCTACACCGAGAGGTTAGCACCCACATCCACCGTGAGTCCGTGACAACACCAGCAAACAACTCGCCCTGTCCAAACTCAAGCCAAAAATGGCAAAGAGGACGGACACAAAGCACACAGGTCGCGTCCCTCCGAACCGAACACCCCAAAGCATGACAAAACCTAACAAACTAGATCAACACACTCTCCACCCATGGCGCCTAGAAGATCGGCAAGTGGACAGCAGGAGCTAGCCTGACTTGGAAAACATCGTAGATGAGGCGTCGATGACGAAGTACATGGCGCCCCGGATGCTCATGCCCACAGCAACAACCCATACATGACAGCCCGGCACCCCAAGCCTCGCCGCCAAGGCGAGCAAGGCAACCCACACCAGCTGCTCCTCCGGAAGACACCCCACGCACCTCGGCAGCGCCTCCAAGAAGGTGACGACGCCGAGATGCCGCCGCTGCCTGGCCCGGTGAACCGAGCCGAGAGTTTCCTCCGGTGACATTAAAGGGGGATGAACATGGCTATGACAACGCCTCCAAGGAGGAGACGGCGCCCACAGGCGTCGCCGTTGCCCGCAGCCGCAGCCGCACCGGATTTCTCCTCGGCCCTGTCCATCACTTCTTTGGGCTCAGCAAACTGGAAGGGAGGGGGCAAAGCTGTCACCTTGGGCCATCGCCGTGAAGAGGGGGAGTCAAATGCCGCCGCGCCGCTGTCCGCACACCACCATGCCGCCCAACGGGGGCGTCCACCACCGCCCCTGGTCACCGCACCGGCCACGGATCCCCATGCGGAGACTAGGGCAGCATCCACCCGTCGCAACCCCGCCACCCCCATGGCCAGTGAGTGCAGCGCCTCCGCCGGGGCGCCACAGCACCACCAGATCCAGCCACGAAGCACGGCAGGCCACCTTGTCGCACCTCCGCCCCGGGAAGAGGAAGGCGACTCCACCGCAAACGGGGCCGCCACGGTGCCCGCAGCCAAGGCGGCCAGATCTGGCCGAGCCAGACCAAACCAGCCCAGCAGCCACGGGACGGCACGCGCGCAGACCCCCGTGCCCTAGCCAGACGCCGACAGGAGCAGCCGGCCCCCGCGCCGCCCGCCACTGCGCCGTCACGCCCCGCCGCCAGCGCGCCGCCACCGCTCGCTGCCGACATCCGTGCCTGCCGACCTCGCGCGTGGGGAGAGGATGCCCCGCCGCCGCCGATGCCGGCCGGGCTTTGCCCGGTGGCGCAGCCAGGCGGCAGCGAGGAGGGGTAGGAAGGAGGGGCTGGCCCGGCGGCACTAGGGCTTTGCCCTCCCGGCCGCCGCGCGGGAGCGGTGCGGGAGGGGAGGGGAAGGGGGAAAGTGCAATGGGGAAAAGAATCAATCCCTGAAATGGACATATATATATATATATGTATATATATATATATATGTATATATATATATATATGTGATTTTGCGAAAGAAAGGTAAAATTATAGTATAATCATCAAAGAAAGCCAATATTCGATCAAGCTAAGGAGCAAATACAATTCCGGCAACTACATTGATTGGGTGGTTGTTTTACATGGACTAATAAGCAGCTCAACAAGACTACAGACGTCCTTAATCGGGTATTATTTTCCACATCTTGGGACAAGGCATCTTGTTCTATTTTCGCCGGTTGTCGCAACTTTATTTATCATTACAGTTTTGCTAAGTCTTAGTCTGACTTAGACTTCGTTATTATATCTCAGTCGATGCTATATTCCTTTGATCTTGCATGGAGATCCGTACAAAAAATTTCTTTTCAGTTTTCTTTTTTCTTCTTATATACTGTATCACTTGACGGAGACTTGGTTAAGTTTCAGTCGACTGAGACCTAGACACACCCTTAGTATTATACCTTGGATCTTTTGAAGCGACTGATGTATCACAGACCTTTTGTGGGACATTTTGCTTAATAATATGGCTGCATGCATTATTCAGATGTAGAGGCCGAGGGTGATCCTCCATTTTAAACGACTTTAGCTTCAAAGCATCCCTATTACCTAACTCAATGATAATGTTTTTTTTAGGATCCAGCCTACGGTTGATCAAGCACAAGTCCAGACATCTCAACTCCTGCATCGAATATATCCTCTAAAATATACTGGTACTATTATACTTCTTGCCATATGCATGCATGCAACTTATTTTTTTTTATAATAGCAAATTGGCAAGTACTAATAACCGTATGTATGGTATATATATGAGCACCTTGTATCTTTTTTACTCAGCTATTTTATAGGGGATTCTTATATCTCAAGATGTACTTATATCTCTTTTCATCAGAAATATAAACAAGAAAAACAATAACTGACGCAGACCACAACTAGGCCGAAAAACAAGAAAACATTCTGAAAATTGCAGAATCATTTCTCATGTATGTATCATGAAATGTACTTCCCATATATATGCCGGATCAAGCTACCTAGGAACAAAAAAATATTTTTAAATATAATTTTGATGAAATAATAACGCATTGACATGTAGATGAGCTCATATTGAAAATTTATTCAAAAAAATAATAATAAGTTGTGAGCTACATAAGATCCACACATTTGGATGTGAAGATTATGTGACTGTGCTCCCCGTGGAACCCCTGGCATGGTACATCGTTCGGTTGAGAGGTACACCGGCCCGCGCAACGACGAAATAGTACTATTTGCGTCAGAAAAGCTTCTGCGACAACCATTGATGGGAGCACGCGGCTGCTCACGAACGCAAGGCGTGACTCGTACAGACAGTTTCAAGCGAGCGCCAGTGCGTGGTATCACCAGAAGCAAGCCCGCACAACATTTGGACTTGAGCTCGCCAGTCATGATTAGAAAATACTCACCACCGGATCCAGAACCTTCCATCTTGGCAAGGGTGTCCGGGAAGATAATATTCACTCTACTGCAGCCATCCATCAAGATCCGGGGGAGCAGGAAGCCCTCCACAATTGGATCGATCACGAAGGCAAACTTTGCCGGGTGAACATAAAGATTGGGAGATCGAGGTGATGGAGGAATGGAGGAGTTGATATCTGGTCGACAAGCACTTAAATTACCGCAGCTTCACGGTTTGGAGTAAGCATGTTGGAAGCGCAGGGGGACACTAGCTCCGACCACCAACTCTAAGGATATATAGTTTTTTGACATGAGTCCTTTTACGGTACTCCCTCCGTTCACTTACGAAGTCGTTTCAGACAATTCAAAATGAGCTGTTTTGCATATTGTCTGAAATGTCTTCAAGGTCTTATAAAAGTGAACAGAGGGTCTAGTCCATGGCCCGGGCGATGGGTGGAGAGAGGACGGGACGCGGGAGCTGCCGTTTACGCTCCCGGTGGAGTGGGGGATGGTTGAGGGGTGGGGTGCTCACCACGGTTACGTTAGAATGCTGTGGGTCTGGTTGACGAGGAGCCGGTGAACACACAGCTCCTTCGATCGTGCCGCCCAAGCCAACGTTGCCTTCGTCGTCTTCGACGTTCAGGTACATATGTAGCTCGTGCCTGCTTCCATTTTCCATCACTACTTCAAAACTGGTACGCCGCTAGCCGGTTGATCCTGAAGGGCGAATAAGCCACGGCGACGAGCCGGGCACGTCAAGTGCGGGTATGGGCGCGCGCTGGACTTGCCGGGCACGTCGGGTCCGAGGACTAGGGCGTGCGTGTGTGCGTGCGTTGGGTGCACGGGCGTGTCCGTGCACCAGGTTAGTGTGTGTGTGTCTGTTGGCGAGCCATGCGGGGCGATCGGGTCGCCTGGTTGATGATCAGCGCGAGACGCGGGCGCACGCGAGTGTGTAGCGGGCGTGGCGAGAGCATGCAGGGCGTGGAGTAGATCGCGGGCGAGTGGAGACGTGGGTGCGTGCCCAGTGTGCTGGCTCGGGGGTATGAAGCCACGGGGTGATCGTAGTAACAGATGACACTGTCGAGTTCGTGCTCGAGGAAACCAGGAGGCGTTCGTGCGCCGGGAAAACTGCTGTGTCCACCACTTTTCTGAATTTCTCTGAACCTCTTCTTCCTCCTTTCGCTGATCGAGGCACGGCAAGCTAGAGCGAGCTGAGTGAGAGGGAGAGGAGAGCTGCGGCGAGGCAGTGGCGGTACCAACAGATCCTTGGATTTGAAATTGACTTCCAACAATGACGGCGAATTAAATTGCCACTCAGTTGAGGACTTGAGGTTGGCTGGGCGTACGTGGTTGATGTTTTGTAGTGTTAAAGTTTTGCATGGATTCCAAGTTTTTTCGTTTTTTGTGTTGTAAATCGAGACGAGCAGTGGTTGGCGGCATCATCCTGCTCGTCGACCTGCAACGCCTTACCTGAAGGCAGAGGCGCGACAAAGCACGAAGGCGTACTGCAGCGCTCGTCACGTGCGGGAGCACAGTTGGACATTGGAGTCCGTCGCAAGGATGTGAGGGCGTGGAGCAGGGTCAGTCGTGTGCGGCAGCGACCGATTATCTATTTTTCCCTCGGTTGATCATAGGCATTCAATCTGGCGCTCGTGACTTCTAAACACAGCAGAAGTCTAAATCAGATCGAAACATTATCATGGAAGAAATTACAAAGCTGTCCTCGAGCCAAATCTAACCCGAATAATATCAATCGTTGGATGAACTTAATACTACCCATTACATCCGGTAGTATGATGTACCGTAAAATATCTCGACATGACATAGTTTGTTTTGTGGTTGCTTACCACATACATCATGTGAAACTCTAAGGTTAATTTCAAAGAAAAGTTACGGATTTTTTGAAACAAACTCATCAATCTAGGTCAATATGATCTTGTGAGTTAGTTTAGTTGCACACCTCATATTATTTTATGTAAGCGTTAGAAGTTATTTGGTACATGTACATAATCAACATGTTTCAGTACCTTTTTTTTTGAATTGCACAATCATGCATATACATATTTTAGTTTTCCCGAACTTGCATACTCAGAGTTTGTGGTATTTGGTCAGCCTCTGGGCTGTTTAGTTGGTAGTAACTTGTGAACATGCCCTATGCATATTCTTCTTACACTCATTGGAGACTGAATTCACAAAATGGATTTCATATTGTGCATCCTGCCTTTTTTACATTTTCATGATATAATATGAATTTAACCATCCTTTGAGTGTACTGTCCTGATTCATGATGACTTTCATGATTCAATTGAGAAGAAGTACATGGAAGGCTTTTCCCCCTCTGAATAAGGCTTTGGTGTTTCTCTGTTCAAATTTTGCTTGTTCTGATGTTAGCATCTAAAGAACCAAAACATTAAAGAAAAAACAAGAAGGGAAAAAATGGACGCATATCTCTCTTTCTCGCTGTCCAATTTTGCACCTGAATCTTTCTCCCATCTGTGACTGGATCTTCATATCCTTTCTGTTGATGGTATATTGCAAACTCTACATGACCGAGAGATGTCATCCTCGACAATGCCTTCATGCATTCAATAGGACACCTCCGCCGGTGCACCATGCTCCAGCGACAATGGAGACCATCGATCTTGGCATGCAAGCTGCTGGCGCATCCGCGGCTTGGAGATGTTGACCATGTCTCCTTCCACCCCCACACCAGTGGCGCTCAATGTAGATCTATGTAGAGGCAAGGATGTATAGGAAGATAGCACCTGGTCAGAGAGGTCTCCAGATTAGATTTAGACCCCCCTCGGTTCTTTGTGTTTGTCCATAAAGTGATGCGATATTGCTACATCGCTATGTGTAGATACCTTGGAGGCATCGTATTCTTTGATGCTATTTCGGGCACATCCTCGCGAGGAGAAAACTCTCGTGACCTGAAGGTATAACCTAGATACAGGAGTTGGAGGACTTCATCGATCTTGTTAACATCTCCGCCATGCTGACGGATCGTCGATGATATGACCTTGGTACCTGAACTTTGATAGCGATCTTTGTTGTTTTAGAGTAAATAGTGATCTTGGGTTTGATTGTGCTACGTAAAACACATTCCCCTACGATTGAACACCTTCCTCTATCGATATAATGCCATTGTATCTTCAACCCGACTATTTTAGCAGTTCTTATATCACCGCATGTACTTATATCTTTATTACCAAAACACATGTTCTCTAGGTTTTTTGCTAAAAAAAGTCCTCTATTATTTGAAAGGCTGAAAGCTGAGTTATATAACAAGAAAAATAATAGTCAACACAGCCTTACAATTAGTCCGAGAAGAAAAACAGGAAGACTTCTCATATTGGAGAACTGTTTCTCATATACTTGTCATGGAAACTACTTTTCGTATACAAGTAGGACCAAGCTATCACTCTGGCTGGATGAGGCTTGATGGCGAAAGTAAAAAAGAATATATATTTTCATATTTACACAATTTTCGTAAAAATAATCAAACATGTACATGTACAAGTGCTTCTGCTCTATGCGGAATTTCATTCACATTTTTGAAAATTCGTGAGCTACATAACAAATATGTAGTGAATTATAGGTCCACATATTTTTCTTTTCTATTTAGTCCACAAAAAATCACGTTTGTTCGCCGAATTACACATGTGGATAGTGAAACATGCCTAATGGTGGCCCGGCTCCAGGAAGATCGTTCTGAAAATTTAGTTGTGTACATCCCAAAAAGAATTATAGCAAAATTAGTGAATAGACATACACATGTATACTACATACTAGCAAAATTTTACAACAATATACTTTCATATGTGGCATACAAAAAATGAAAAATGTGTATTTCGTAATGGACAGAATAGTTTTTTTTGTTGTTTGGCCAGAATTTTGTTTGCTGGGTAGCTTAGAAATCGCATTATTTAAACAAAAGATCACTGTTCCGTATTGAACACATAATTTTTTTCACAGAAAGTGTTTTGAATATTTATTTTTTGGAACTTTTGAATATGATTGTTGCTTTTGTTTCAAAATAGCTTACTCCTGGAGCTCGTCAGCCATAAATCCGCACCACTAGTGATCATCTTTTTTTTTGAGAAACACTAGTGATCATCTATATACCCTTCAAGAAACCTTTGGTTTTTTTTCTTTCGGAACTCCAAAACATGTTTCAGCTTTTGTTTTTTGTTTTTTTAAGAAATGAGGCCGGTTGGCCCATGAGTACTTAATAATTAATTAATATGCTAAGTACTACTTAATTAGTTATGGGCCAAAAACGTGCAGTCCACTAAGGCAGATACGTTGGTGACACCGATGGAGAGTAGTATGACCTAGCCGCCGCGTGGCTGGTTGCTTCGTGGGAAAGATGAAGGCACGACGGTTCTTGAACGTGGTGACGGAGGGATGCCGCGACGGATGGGCGCTGAGCCGCATCTTCAACCCCAGGAAGCACCTCTTCTACCCATCCACAGCCCAGGCGCAGGAGAAGGAGGGCACGTCGGAGGAGGACTACGACGGTGTCTTGCGACTGCCCGCGCCCAGCCTCAGGTTCAAGCCCTCCTCTCTCCCAGGCTACTACGACATGACGAGCTTCGACTTCTTGCCCTTCTACCGTGGCACGGGCGAGGGCGGAAGCGGGGATGGAAATGGACAGAAGTTTCGGCATCATGGAAATGGACGGATGGGGCAGCGGCGAGGAGTGTGTTGACACGGTGGTCCTGCTCACCGGAGTCGAGTTGGTGCGAGAAGGACCCAACCTGCGGATGATCAAGCACAAGTCCAGACGTCTCGACACCTAGTTACATCAACTCCGTCTCCGTGCTCTGAATCTTAGAGTACTTCTTGACAGCATCCACATCTGCATGCACCTTAATTCATAGCAGTAACAACTCTTCTATTTATTTTGATACACCAATATAATTATCCGCCAGTTGAAAATTAGTGGGCTGATAATGATCTATGAACACCTTCCTAGATATATTTCCATCTTGGCTATTTTAGCAATTCTTATTTCTATCTCTGTAATTAACACAGGTCTATAGTACTTGAATGCCCCAAAGGAGCAGACATATAAGGACGAGGATTTAAAGCATGCAACTGCGGGGGCACTCAGGTCCTGGTGCCGCCTTTTCATTTTGCCTACCAATTTTCAAAGTTCTGCATGTTTTAAACGAAAAATCCACATTAAGTTTTGTTTTTATATTCGTGCTTCTCGTCACCAGCGCTTTCACCGGCTCGGCTTGCCCAGTTGAAGCGGCTGCAGGACAAGGCTGCCCGCCGGATGAAAGGGCTCATCGTCCTTTATCTTTTACTGTTTTTCTTATCTTTTTCTGTTTCTTCTTTTTGTTTTCTTTAATGCGCGTTTCTATAATTCATGAACCTTTTCTCTAAATTGATAAACATTTTTTAAAATTTGATGAACCTTTTTCAAATCCGATAAACACTTTTTAAAATTTGATGAACTTTTTTTTAAATTCGATGAACTTTTTGCAAATTCAGTGAACTTTTTTCCAAATGCGATGAACTCTTTTTTAAGTCCAATGAACTCTTTGGAAAAGTTGATGAACTTTTTTTAAATTCGATGAAATTTTTGCAAATTCAATGAACTTTTTCCCAAATTCGATGAAATCTTTTTTAAATCCGATCAACTTTTTTGAAAAGTTGATGAACTTTTTTAAAATTTGATGAACTTTTGTCAAATTCAGTGAACTTTTTTTCCAAATTTGATGAACTCTTTTTAAAATCCGATGAACTCTTTTGAAAAGTTGATGATTTTTTTTAAAATTCGATGAGCTTTTTGCAAATTCAATGAACTTTTTTCCAAATTCGATGAACTCTTTTTAAATCCGATGAACTCTTTTGGAAAAGTTGATGAATTTTTTTAAAATTCGATGAACTTTTTGCAAATTTAGTGAACTTTTTTCCAAGTTCAATGATTTTTTTTCAAACTCATGGTCATTTTTCATTGTTGTGAACTGTTTTTTTTAAATTAGTGCACTTTTGTTTTCAATTTCATGAACTTTTATTTTTGAATTCATGAACTTATTTGAATACATGAACACTTTTTGCATTGGCCAACTTTTTTATGAATGTTCCTCAACTATCCAAATTTGTTCATAGTTTTTCCATACATTCACGTTTTCATTAATGTTTTCAAATACGTCAAAATCTAAGCAAGGGGATGTACAATAAGTAGCACTGCTAAATTGGTTCTTAAATCATTTCGCGCTGAAGTGAATCATTAGCAACATTTATGTCTACCGGTTCGCCAAACTCGAAGTCGAGTGTGAGGTCGCGAGTTCGATTCACAGAGAGCCACTTTTTTTGGCGCAATAATGCAATTTCTTCTACGTGCACGTTCGTGGGCCGGCGGAGCAGGCGCTGCCGCAGGCGCCAGCTGCCTTCGGCAGCACCGAGTAGGCGCTCCCCAACGGCCGACTTGACCGGGCCAACTCGCAAGAAAATAGACGGCCCATGCTCATAGTAATTATGGTTGGCCCATACGCATAGCACAGGTCCGCCAAAAGCACGCATGATTACTAAAAAAAGCACGCACGTATTGGATTGGATCCATCGCCGCCTTCTTCATCTCTCCACCGATCAAAGGAAAAAAGAAAGATGAAGGCGCGGCGGTTCCTCAACATGGCGGTGGACACATACGGCGGCGGCTTGTTGAGCCGCATCGCCAATGCCAGGAAGCACCTCTTCTACCCATCCACAGCCCAGGCGCAGAAGCACCAGAGCCAGCGAGCTGCGGCGGCCGCGAAGGCGAAGGAGGAGGATAGCACGCCAATGGCGCTTGAGGAAAACTACAAAGGCGTGTTGCGGCTGCCCGAGCCTAAGCTGAGGTTCAAGCCCTCCAATCCCCCTGGCGGCCGCGGCACGAAGGTCGACCTCTTTCCCTTCTACGGCGGCGCCGGCGGGGGCGAGGGCAGGTTCCTCTATGTCGATGAGTCTGGCATGGCCGCGCTCTACGACGCCGATGCCTCCACCATCGAGATGGTGCCCGGCCTCATCGAGCACAGTAGGTGGTGCGAGCCAGTCTTCTTCTACGTCACCCATACCGATGCCGACGACCCCACTCGGCCCGACGTGCTCTACATCATGGATGAAGAGAGCCGCAGCTTTGATGCCCTCGTCTATGGAGACCCCCATCCGTCGCCCTACAGGAGGGCCCACTGGCAGGGGTGGCATTGGCGCCAGCTCCCTCCGCCGCCGGCCAACGACAACTACCCTATTCAGACCTATGCCCTCGTCCATGGTCAAAATGGGGGCGGCACCGTATACATCTCTGTCGGCCGTCCGCGCACCTACTGGTTCGACATCTGCTCTGGCATCGGTGAGTGGACGAAGGCCGGCGACTTGGTGCTTCCTTTCTTTTCTCGCCCTTGCATGTCCCCGAGCTTGGCGGCGACCTCCTATTCGGCATTGAGAGCGAGCACCCCTACCGCTTTTGTGCCGTGGACGTCTCTGGCACTAAGATGAACATAGCTCCTGTGTTGCGACACGCATGGCAGGACGTCGACCCACTTCCTGGTTGGCATCCAACACAATATAGCCTTGTGTACCTTGGGGATGGAAGGTTTTGCATCCACAGAAGCTTCAACATCATCGGCCAGGGTGCATATTCATCAGACTGGGAAATCGTCGGCACGGTGGTCCTGCTTACCGGTGTGGAGGTGCTGCGCGTGGGATCCGGGCTCCAGATGATCAAGCACAAGTCCAAACGCCTTGACTCTTGCATCGACTACGTGATATAGAAATATATAATAGTTTATGCTATGCTTGAGCATGCATCTTTAGCATAGTAAGAATATGACTCTTCTAGGGCTCTTTGAGCGATTTGGTTTTGATTGTTTTCATCACATAAAAATTCTTTCAAAAGGTTTAAATGCATGCGAAAATTTCATATGGGTGTTGTCCAAATGAATCTTTATAAAAAATTCTATAGAAGTCAATTATACAAATCAGACGACCCACATTGCAAAAGTTCCTAACCATTCTAGTCCTCCAGAAATCATATAGAAATCCTTTGATTTGGAGAGTATTTTTTTTTCAACTAGAGAATACCCCGTGTGTTGCTATGAGAATCAATTGATAAAAATTTAGGTTGATAACATTAGAAGCAAAATTGAAAATACATATGACTTATTATATTTGATTATGTATAGTTGTAAAATATCTATTGAACATAAGTAAAATAATTGAATGGAACATAATTTTTTTTTCATTTATGGTTGAATGTTTTGGTGGTTTTTTCTCCATGAATGCTTGCAACTTGAGGTGGGCCTTCTCCCATTCATGACTGTATAGTGAGGTAACATGCTTGCAAGTTCAGATAATTAAGTTAGTGAAAACGAATCACTTAGATACTTAGGATACCATATTTATGTGTTTGTTACAAGTTACTTTCAGTTAAAATTAGGTGACTAATGAAAACCTCTTCCTCTGTAAATCTAAAGATCTACTTATATCTCTATTATCAACGCATGTCGGCTAGTATTCAGATGACCCAAGGAGTAGACATATATAAGAAGAAATACAATAATCAACGCATGCCATGCGAAAGAAAGAAGATATTCTCAAGTCGGAGGACACGAAAATGGGTCGTAGCAGACATGAAAATGCACACCGGTCCATTTGCGTAGCGCGTTGAACCATGATTTTTACGACTTGAATGACTGACATAAAATAAAGTCCTAAGCATTTGAATCCTCCAAACTTTATACGAAAATCCTTCGGTTTGAGAGAGTATTCAACTCTGCCACTGTATCCGAAGATGTACTTATATTTTTAAAGATGCACGTATAGCCCAGTTTCAAATCGTGCTACTTGATAACAGGCCGGCCCATGCACGCACGCACACGAACATAAAATGTAGTCACCATAAACCTAAGTGTACCTGCGTAAAACCCATATGCGCCAGAGATGATCTAGCTATAGCTAGCCGCCGCTTCGTTCGTCTACCTCCTACCTTTTCTTCTCCGAGGGAATTACAGGGAGGAAATGAGCAGATCGATATGAAGGCGCGGCGGTTCTTGAACGTGGCGATTGGCCAATACTACGACGGGGGGTCGCTGGGCCGCATCACCAACCCCTACAAACACCTCTTCTACCCCTCCACGGCTGAGGCACAGCAGCACCAGATCCAACGAGCGGCGGCTGCCAAGGCGAAGGACAAGCCGAGGAAGAGCGCGGCGGCGGACGACGATTGCGATGGCACATCGGCGCCGCCGGAGAAGGACTACGGCGTCTTGCGGGTGGCCAGGCCCAAGTTCAGGTTCAAGGCCTCCTCCCACCCGGGCGGTAGCACGGGGATGCTCGACTTCTTCCCCTTCTACGGCGGCACCGCCGAGGGCGAGGAAAGGATCCTCTGCATGGACAGCAACGGCATGGCCGCGCTCTACAACGCCGACTCCGCCACTATCCAGATGATTTCCAGGCTTGAGGAGCCCAAAAGGTGGGAACCTATCTCCTTCTTCGTCACCCACGCCGCCGACCCTGGGGCCCTCTACGTCATGCATGGCGCGGGCTCCAGATTCGAGGGCCTCGTCTACGGCGACCCCAACTCGCCGTGGTCCCGCTTGTTTGCGTGCAATGACAGGCACGTATGGCACTGGCGGGCGCTCCCACCTCCGGCACCACTCGGCGTCGGCCATGGCAGAAGTATAAGCTCCATCTCCATTGAGTCCTATGCACTTCTTCACGGCCACGACGGCAATGAAGATGCTTCTAGTGGCAGCAACACCACCATCTGCGTCTCGCTCAGAGATTCTGGCTCCTCCTCCAGCTCCGGGGGGAGGGCCGTCCCGGCCGGCGGCACCTACTGCTTCGACACGGGCACCGGCGAGTGGACAAAGGCCGGCCGCTGGAGGCTGCCCTTCTCGTCCCGTGCCCTGCACGTCCCTGAGCTTGGCAACAATATCCTGTTCGGCATTGATGGTAACAATTCCGACCGTTTTTGCGCCGTGGATGTCTTGGGCGCCATGAGGACGAACGGCTCGGCCCCGGTGTTGCAGCATGAGTGGGAGGACGTTGACCCACTGCCAAACTGGAGCTTGCAGCACCACAGCGTGGCCTACCTCAGGGAAAGAAGGTTTTGTATCCACAGAAGCTTCCAAGTCATGGAAATGGACGGATGGGGCAGTGGCACCGAGTGTGTAGACACTGTGGTCCTGCTCACCGGCGTGGAGGTGGTGCGGGAAGGATCCAGACTTCGGATGGTCAAGCACAAGTCCAAGCGTCTCGACCATGACATCTACTCCGTGTTCTGAAATATTTTGTATCTTTGGCAAACTGCTCACATAATCAAATGGATTTTATTAGGCATCTAGGACGAATTCACTTGGAGGCTTCGAACACGGAATAATGCCAAATTGAAATGTTTGTTTCTTCTACAATAGCATGGACCGAATTAAATTCATGCCTTTATCGCGTTCTCAATGGGAGAATGATAAAAGGCTTGATTCCTTATTTCTAGCCCGTGAACTTTCTGGACATTAGGATAGATCACAGTGCTGTTAAGTGAAACAGAACAACCCAATCTTGCTATAACAACTATAGACAGACCAGTTAGATAGATCCTGTTAGGTTGGTTGAAATGGTGGCCTGACATCAAGTCTGAAACTTAACTCTTCCTATATCAATTACAAGCAGCAACTTTAGAGGAATATCAATCCTTAGAGATTTCATGAGCAACACTGTTTTTTTCTTTTCGAAAAGGAGGTTATCCCCCGGCCTCTGCATAGAACGATGCATCCGGCCATCATGAGCAACACTGTTGGCTTCCCTAAAGCAATGCTGAAACTTAACTCTTCCTATATCTCTGGCCATGTCCACGCAATTTGCATAAATTGCAGCCTGATGGATCCTTGAGCCTAGCTAGCTTCCCTAGCACTCACAATTCAACCCCTAGAACAGTAGTTTAGGCTACAACAGAAAACTACTGGAGTAGCACAGCCCGGCGAAACACTCACGCCGGGTGGGGCTGCCGCCGCCAGTTGGACAGCTCGCCGGCCGAGGGCACTGCCTAGCCACCGGCAACCTCCACCGGCGTGGTGCGTGTATTTAGTATCGACGTGCACGTACTGAGTTAGGCAAGGGCCCTAACACACACTATAGTACATATATGGAAGAGTATGCTGAGATCCTGAAATGACGTTAGCACTCTCATTTTCCATGTCATTAGCGTTTCTGTGAGATATTGCATGTCTTTGCTCAAGCTTAGACATTAGCAAAGCTTTTCTTGCAATCAGTATATCATTATCAACTGAAAGGGAAGGACAAGTAGACTCTCTTTCATATCAAACTTGTCCTGAGTTTTTCACTGGACCACAAACAATGCGTTTTTTTAGGGAAAAAAACCATATGGCCCCTCTTTATATAAATATTAACAGAGCAGCAACCATCCGCAGGGGTTACCAGCTACAACATTGGCAACATATCATCCACCAAGCGTGCCAACCGCGGCGGGAAACAGGCGCTCATGTGCCAGCTGCCAGCTGCCGCTGTTATGTTATGCTCCAAATTCAAGTATAAAGAGGGAGGCTAACTTTTGACGAGCAAGCGGAGCGAGGTCCGTCGCTGATAGGCTTGGGCCGAAGTCACAAAATCAGATAATACGAGGCTAATTGCTTCACTGCCAAAGTTTGGCATTGCCAATATTTAGCAAGCCAACATTTGGCAAAACCAAAAGTTGCCAAAAATTGGCAGCTTTTTGAGAGGTGGGCAAGAACCAATTGAGAGCCAAATTTTTAGACTTGCCAATTATTGGCACCAAACTGGTTATTTTCCAGAGCCCGCACCACATTTTCTCTTTTGTCAATTCTTATCTCAATGAGTTGGAGAAATTACCACAGATGGTGACTAAAGGCTCACCGGCAGTGCAGACCGTGCCCGCTCAAAACACCTGGCTACCTCCTCCCGGCAACTTGTTGAAGATCAACGTTGATGGTGCTGTGGAACGACACATGCAAGGTGGAGCAGCGGCAGCAGTTTGCCGAGACCATACTGGAGCGTACATGGGATCCTCGGTCATGGTGTACCGGGGAGTTATTGATCCAGTGATGCTATAAACTTTTGCATGCAGGGAAGGCCTGGCCCTAGCAGATGATCTGAATATCAAGAGGATGATGCTGGCGTCGGACTGCCAGAGTGTCGTTACCGATATCAATTTTGGTACGGGAGGCCACCACTCGGCAATCATCCATGAAATACAAGATCGTAGAGACAATTTCCTTTTATGTAATTTTGTGCATGAGTCTAGGAATCATAACTTTGAAGCTCATAATCTCGCCAAGCAGGCTTGTAAGCTAGGTTTAGGTCGACATGTTTGGCTGGGCAGTGCCCATGACCCAAGTCGTGTACCTATGAACATTGCTATTCAATAAAGTGGCGAGATTCTCTCAAAAAAATTTATTGGCACCAAACCAATTAGGCCCTACATGTTGCAAATAACTCCCTTTCCATTTTTTTCCGCAAACAACTCCCTTTCCATTAATCGCTCAATGGAAAGTACATTATCATGCAACTGAGAAGCAAACCGAATGAGAAGAAAGCATGAGCACAATAATATGTGCCAAAACGTGTTGTAGATTTTTCCTTTTTTTAGTCCATGTAGATTTTTCCTTTGTGAAAAGAAAAGAAAGGAGGCCGGCCCGTGCTCATGATAAGCCTGCCACTTGGTTATGGGCCGGCTGGTCCATGCACCTACAGTCCACAAAGCCATGTATAATTCATTCGTCGGTGACATCGAGAAAAGCATGACCTAGCCGTCGCCACTTGGTTATGGGGTCCCGGACACCGCTTTTTTCCCCTGGGGCTCGAACCTAGGGTTTCGACGTCTTCCGGCGATCGTCGCCGGAATCCTATCTCTCGACGCAACTCTCGTGGACGATCGATCTCTCCCGTCTCGGGCTGACAAAGGGGGGTCCTGGCGATCCTGCCCGGCCTTGGATGGGGGGGGGGTAGATTGCTTTCCCGAAGGAGCGCTAGGGTTTGGCGTCAGGATGAAGTGTGGCTATGGCGGATGGAAGAGGATCTCAGAGGGAGAAGGGGAAGGAGACGGCCGAGGATCTTCTAGCTCGCCTCACCTTGCAGGAAGAAGAAGAGGACGACTTTGTATGGGAGGAGGAACTCCCAGATCAGATGGAGCCGGCGAAGTGGCTGGCGATTGCGAGGGTGCACACTCCGAAAACCTTCATCCCTAATGCGCTGTACGGCGACATGAGAGCGGCCTGGAATCCGGCCAAAACAGTTATATGGAGGAGGATCAGGGAAAACCTGTTTACAGCACAATTTGGCTGTCTTGCAGATTGGAAAAAGGCTATGCTTGATGGCCCATGGCTATTCCGTGACCAAGCTGTGATTCTGGAGGAATATGATGGCTTCAAAAATCCGGACTCCTTCAAGCTGGATAAGATTGAGGTATGGGCTCAGATCCACCGCCTGCCGGATAATTTTCTCATTGAGCCGGCTGTGAAGGGGCTGGCGTCACGGATTGGTGAGGTAATGGAAGTGCAACTGAAACTGCCTGCTGGCTTCTTTGGTGAGTTTGTAAGAGTCAGGATCAAGATTGATGTAAATGCAAAAATCAAGAGATTTGTGACAGGAAAGAAAGGTGGGGAGAGGGTCAAATATCAAGTTAACTGTGAGAAACTTCCCATCTTCTGCTACCACTGCAGGGAGTTTGGGCATTGGCATGAGGAATGTGGAGATGGAGTGCATGATGAAACAACCTTTGAGTGGGGCGATTTTGTATTGGCAGAAAATGTAAGAGGCCGAACAGCAGGGCGGGGATCTGCCTCGCAGAGGGGTAGAGGAGGCTATGCAACGGGGGGACGTGGGAGGGGGAGGGACCAGTACAACCCGAACCAAAGCTGGTGCTTCAACGCCCGGCCAACACAAACCCCTGCAGCTGCTTCTGGGTTGGAGGGGAGATCGCAGGAAGATAATAGGGAAAATGATGAGGCCAATCAGCACCAACCAGTGCAAATCCAGACGCTAGTTCAGAAACAGAATGAACGTCTTGACTTGGAAAAAGCGACCAAAAGCACAACGGTGGAGGCTGACAAGGAGACTACTGGGACTTCGCTCAAGCGTTTCTCGGCGGACAACACTACAGCTCCCCTTTCGGGGCCGGCTGATGAGTTAAGAGGAGGGAAAATGGCAGAAGGGGTGGCGTCTGCACTTGTGGTGGTGGGGAACCCAACAGGAGTGCCACCTTTACCACCGGTGTATGTTTCTCCGAGGAAAGAAGTTAAGAGGCCAAAGAAAGGCGACGGCAAAGGCAGGAGCCTGGATAGTACTGTAGCAAGCAGTAGCGAATCAGAACATGATAACAGGATGAAAGGTAACTTGGCGGATAATGATGTATCGGCGGGCTCCCTTGAGGAGTGCCGCCGGAAGCAATGAGTATCATCTGTTGGAATTGTCGGGGTGCGGGCAAAGCCTCGACAATTCACGAGCTTCGCGAGATCGCGAAGAAATTTGCCCCGACAGTGTTATGCATAGTGGAAACGCAAATCTCAAAAGCACGTGTCGAAAAACTTGCTGGTACTTTAGGTTTTAATTATGCTTATGCGGTTAGTAGTGTTGGCCGGAGCGGAGGCATGGGTCTGTTTTGGAATGATGGAATAAAGCTTGATGTTTTTGGTTATTTTGAGTACTATATTGATGCAACTGTTTCCGTTCCGAGTCAGGAGGTTTGGTGCCTGACGTGTGTGTATGGCGAAGCACAAGTCGCGGAGAGATAGAAGACTTGGGATCTTCTCAAGTCGATCGTGTCAGCGAGTTCTCTACCATGGCTGTGCATAGGAGACTTCAATGAAGTCCTCCACACTCACGAGCATATAGGAGCAGACAACGGAGGCGATCACAAATCCAAGGCTTCCGAGATGCGGTTGATATCTGTGCTCTTACTGGCATAGGATACAATGGAAAACGATGGACCTTTGAAAAGAAAACTGCGGGTGGCGGATACTGTAGGGTACGTCTGGATCGTGCCCTAGCTAATACGGAGTGGTCTACAATCTTCCCACATGCAGTGTTGAACCATGAAACAGGGGCGACATCGGATCATTGCCCGATTAGGCTGCAATTAGAGCCACCCACCCCACAGCAGAAGGTTGCAAAACTGTTTCCTTATGAGGTATTCTGGGAGAGGCAAGAAGATTTTGGCTCTTCTCTCGAGGCAATGTGGGAAGGTTCAGCTGATGGTATGACTGTTGAGTAGATTAGCAACAAACTTAGCAATATGTCGGTGTCATTGAAACAGTGGAGTGGAGCAACGATTGGCTGTGTGCCGAGAGAGATAAAGAAGTTGAAGAAAGAGTTGGCGGCTTTGCAAAATGACCCCCAAAGAATAGCGCCATCGCATGCAGAGATAAAAATTACTGACCGCCTCGTCGAGTTGTATCACATGGAAGAGATCAAACAGCGGCAGCGATCCCGGGTGGATTGGCTTAGGGATGGAGATAAGAATACAAAATTCTTCCAGATACGAGCCAGCATGCGTCGCCGCAAGAATACCATAAAGTCACTGGAACGTCCGGACGGATCAGTAACAACCGATCAAGCGGAGATGGCTTCAATCATGACCGAGTTTTATAAAAACTTGTTCAGATCAGAGGGCACCAGTGGTATGGATACAGTGTTAAACGCGGTCCCGGTCAAAGTTATGCATGCGATGAATGCAGGGCTCACGGCTCCTTATACGGGAGAAGAGGTGAAAAATGCCCTTTTTCAGATGTACCCCACTAAGGCCCCGGGGCCCGAGGGATATCCAGCGCATTTTTTCCAAAGGCACTGGGAATTGTGTGGTACAGAGGTGACCAATGTTGTTCTACGCATACTTCGTGGGGAGGAGAGTCCTGAGGTAATTAACGAGACTTTTCTTGTTTTGATTCCAAAGGTAAAGGACCCCACCAATCTTGCTCAATTCAGACCGATAAGTTTGTGCAATGTACTTTATAAAATTGCTTCGAAGGTCTTATCTAACAGACTGAAAAAGATACTACCTGATATCATCTCTGAAGAGCAGTCTGCTTTCGTTCCCGGGCGGTTGATCACAGACAACATCATTACTGCCTATGAATGTTTACATTTTATGAAGAAGAACAAAGCTAAACGAAACAGATTTTGTGCTGTAAAGTTGGATATGATGAAGGCATATGACCGTGTCGAATGGAATTATCTGGAAGCTATCATGACCAAGATGGGATTTGCTCCATCGTGGGTGGCTTCGGTCATGAGGATGGTAACATCGGTGAAATTCTCTGTTATGTTTAATGGTGGTAAGCTTGAGCAATTTTCACCATCTAGAGGAATCCGGCAAGGAGACCCTATTTCTCCATACCTGTTTTTGCTAGCAGCGGAGGGCCTTTTGTGCCTCTTTAAAACCCAAAATGAATCATCGCACCTCACTGGAATTCGAGTTGCACCGACGTCCCCGCCGGTAAGCCACTTGTTATTTGCTGATGATAGCCTGTTGTTTGTCAAAGCCAGTTCTTTTGGAGCAAATGAGCTGTCGGTCTTGATGGAGGACTATTGCAATGCGTCTGGACAAAGGATAAACCTAGCAAAGTCTTCAATCTTTTTTAGTAAGGGCTGTCCTGCATCACTAAGAGCTGAGGTAAAGAATGTTTTGAATATTGCAAATGAGTCTCTCTCTGATAAATATTTGGGTATGCCGTCTGATGTGGGAAATTGCAAGAATGGAGCTTTCAAATTCTTAAAGAACAGAGTGTGGAACAAAGTCAAGGGATGGATGGAAAAGCTCTTGTCAGTGGGAGGAAAGGAAACCCTTATAAAGTCTGTCGCTCAGTCTATCCCAGTTTATTCTATGTCATGCTTTAGATTGCCTCGGGGACTATGTGAACACATAAACACTTTGATCAGAAAGTTCTGGTGGGGCAGTAAGGAAGGAAAATGGAAACCAAGCTGGGTCTCGTGGAGCACAATGACACAACCAAAATATTGTGGAGGCTTGGGCTTTCGAGATATAGAGCTTTTTAATCTTGCCCTCTTGGCTAAACAGGCATGGCGAATACTGATGGATCCTGGCTCACTCAGTGCTCGCGTCTTGAAGGCCAAGTATTACCCTACAGGGGAGTTTCTGCGAGCTGATCTGGGAGCGGCTCCGTCACAGATTTGGCGAGCGATCATTGATGGTAGAGATGTCCTTACTCAGGGACTGATCCGACGAATTGGAGCACTAGTGCAGAACCGGGCAATAGCACCGGTTCGTAAGGCCCTTTAGTGCCGGTTTAGGAACCGGCACTATTATTTCGGCACTAAAGGCCCCCCCCTTTAGTACCGGTTCAGCACGAACCGGTGCTAAAGGGAAACCACGTGGCACGAGCCAGCTCCGGGGGCCGGGAGCCCTTTAGTACCGATTGGTAACACCAACCGGTACTAAAATGTTTGGGGGGTTTTTGGTTTTATGATTTTTTTCATTTAATTTTGTGTTTTCCATTTTAATTCTTTTTCGTTTGCTGGTATTTTACGGTACTACACATTGTACACGTTATGCATATATATAAATAGAATTTCTAGTAGAACCAATCATATATATATATATCATCAATGTCTCACAAACCACCATATTAATTTACACATACACACATGTATAGCTATATACAATTTCTCCTACATATGCATGTTGCCTTCGGAGCCAGTGGCATTAGTCTAATTGGTGCCTTCGGAGCACGATGACAATTGGAAGTGGTTCATGACCTGGTCGATGGGGGCGGTAGCGGGTAATAGTATTCTCGCTTCGGATTTGTGACCTGGTCGAGCAAAAATCCCGCTATTTCCTCTTGAAGTGCTTCTATGCGCTCCGTTTCTAGGAGCTTGTCCCGCACCTCTTTGAACTGTTAAGAAGGAGATCAATATGCATGTGTATTAGTTGTGTGACTAGATATCGATAATGGTGTAAAAATTGTGAATAGTGTTCTGACAAGCGTACCCATTCCTGTCTTTGAGATCTGCTCCTTTCGGACGCCATCATGCGAATGTTCTCGCAAACGCAGTATGCACACAGATTAGTCCCCTGCGCTTGCTTCAGGGCCTTTATTACGAGAATGGAATTTAATTTGATCAGATAATAATTAATCAAGCATGATAATTAAAGAGATGGCAGCTAGCTAGCTAGCTAGTACTACTTAATTACTTACCTTGGATCGAAACCATTTCAGCTGTGGTTTCCATTCGCCTTCCGTGACGCTGATGAACCTTGCCCAAGCCCTGCCCGCCGACAAAGAAAATGAATAAAGGGGTTATTAAATAGTTCATATCATGAAATGACGAACTAAATAGGCCGAGATATATAGTTATAAATAATGATTGAAATTACCTGTTGACTATCCCATATAAGATGTTGTAGTCACTTTTTGCTTTGAGTAGCGAGTCCAGTATTTCAACTGTTCCGGTGTCAACTTTAATGATACACAAGATCCAGTGAAATCTGCATGCACACACGTTTGCATGTCTTAATTAAGCGGGCATATGTAAGCAAAAACATGTAGCTAGCTAGTAGGCAAAAACAGAGAATTTGTAGTACAAGAAAGTGTGACTCACTCGAAGTTGTAAGGAAGTAGTATATCTTCATTGTATTTGAGGCGCTTCAAGAACTCTAGCATGCTGTCCTCTACCTGCTTTTCATAATACTTTCTCATTTTCCATGTGTATTGATTAACGGTGTTTGGGTCAATGAACCCAATGCCATAGCGTTCACCTTTTCTCATTTCATACATCTTCATCCTGCATAATACCACAGAAAAGAATATAGTGAGGATAATTACAGGTAATGATTGATCAAAAGGATCACTACAGCTAGCTTGAGACTTAAATTACAGAAAGAAATCACTTACAGACAATAGCAACTGACGATAGATTTGTCGAGTGCGTCTTGATTGTATAACTGAAACAGTTCAGAATACTCAACGGTCACAGCATTCTCATGGTAGTAATGATCCTTCTTGACTTGCACCATGAGGGACTCTCGATCGGATCTCTTGGTAATGTCCATGTACCATTGATGCAATTCATACATTCTCGTTGGGAGCTTCTTGACATCTTCTGGCTCGACCAAAGGTTGGCCCTGGACATATTTCCGTTTTATTTCCTCCTCTGTAATCCCAGGTATGTCCTCGATCTCGAGGAGTTGTCCAACAGTGATCTTGAGTTCTTCAGCCTGCATTATATGCTCCTGGGTTATTACCACATCGCCCACCTCGGGAACGTAAACTGTTTGGCCACAATAATATTGGGCGCGCATACTGTCATGTGTTGTTGGCGGCACAACAAGCGGGGGGATTGATTGCGCCGCCTGTTCTCCCATCTGGGCAATGGTTTTCCCGCATTTTTTGACAGCTGCTTGTTGTTTGCTCGAGCTCGAGCTCGCCTCCTTCTGTAGATGTTGTCGATGTAACTTCCTGATGTGGCGCTCATAGTCTGTGTCAACAGGCTTAGGAGCTGGTGGTTGAGCCATACGAATGAAGTGGTCAACTACTTCCACAGGCACTTTCTCCCTTGGCGGCGGTGGCGGTTTCGGTCCAAAATGGGCGTCGACTTCTGCCAGCACTATGGCATTGGTTTGCTCCTCGGTCCTGTCATAAGCCCTCACAGGAAGAGGAGTAGTGAGGTTTGGACCATATTTATATCGCTTGCCTCCGCCTGTACTTCCTGTACTATGACCTCGACTGGTACCACTACGCACCATAGCTGCGGGGTGTCTCTTCTGCGATTGCTGATGCGGCGGAGACGGCTGACGGGGCTGAGTTGGACGAGGAGGAGTGGCCTGAAGTTGTGCCGGACTTGGAGGAGGAGTGGCCTGAGGTTGTGCCGGACTTGGAGGAGGAGTGGACGTCTGACGCTGTGTCGGACTTGGAGGAGGAGTGGCCTGACACTTTGCCGGACTTGGAGGAGGAGGAGTGGCCTCACGCGTTGGTGGACTTGGAGGAGCGGGAGTCTGCTGACTCGGTGGCGGATTTCAACGAGGAGTCGGGTGACGCGGTGTCAGTGGCCTTCGAAAAATGATGCAATCCTTTCTCCATAGGATGATACGATGTTTGGCATCTCCGAGTGTGTGCTCCTCGTCACCTCCAGGAATGTCAAGCTCTAGCCCCGAATATTGGTCCACCACCTCATCAACCAAGACACGAGCATAGCCCGCTGGAATCGGGTTGCAATGGAAGTTTGCCTCGGGGGAATTTGAAAAAGCAACGGCGTCCGCCACCTTCATGGATATGTTCTTCATTTTGAAGTGTAGCTCGCAGTTAGTGTTCTCCGTGATGTCATCCACGGGGTATCTATCCAGCACTACTGCGTCGCCCGGGGCGGAACCCACGCTGCTTCTCGGCATGGATGGGGCGGTGGTATCCAATGCTGGATCATCCACTAGCTGCTGCAGCTGCTGAGACCCCCTTTGCTGGCTAAGTGAGTCGATCTGCTCCTGCTGCCGCTGGAATTTAGCTGCCAATTCCGCTTGACTTGCTTCTAGGCCTTGAAGGCGTTCATAGTCCCGCTTCCTCTGCTCCTCCTCCATCTTCCTCTTCTTGTCCTCCGCAATCTTCTTTCTCGCACGGGTTCTGTAGTCGGCGTTCCAGTCCGAAAACCCCTCATACCACGGAATAGCGCCCTTGCCTCGTGTTCTTCCCGGGTGTTCAGGATTTCCCAGGGCACGCGTAAGCTCATCGTTCTCTCTGTTGGGCTGGAACACCCCCGATCGAGCCTCTTCTATTGCAACAAGTAGCGCATCGTCGGCTCCGTTCAGACATGCCTTCGTCGAAACATTGCCTGTCTTCGGGTCCAACTCCCCCCCATGCGCATAGAACCAAGTCCTACACCTGGGGGGCCAGCTCTTAGTAACCGGAGTGACACTTGCATCCTCCATCTCTTTCTCAGACTTATCCCACTTAGGCATTGCCACCGCGTAGCCACCTGGCCCCAGCTTATGGAACTTATCCTTTTTTTCGGCATTGGCCTTGTTTATTCTCGACCGTTCCTTAGCTAATTCTGAATCCTTGAATTTCACGAAATCGTCCCAATGAGCACTTTGATTCTCTAGTATCCCCTCGAATACTGGAGTCTTCCTTCCTCCCTTGACGTACTTCTCCCACGTCATTCTCTTGTGGTTCTTGAATGCAACCGCCATCTTCCTAAAAGCAGAGTCCTTGACTTTCCGCACATCTGCTTCTGTGATATTATCTGGTAGGGTGAAATGTTCCATGAGAGTATCCCAAAGCAGTTTTTTTTATTCTCGTCGACAAAAGTAACATCTGGACGTGGCTTTGCTGGCTTTCTCCATTCTTGAAGGGAGATCGGGAGTTGGTCCTTCACAAGAACTCCGCACTGACGAACGAACTTGTCCGCAATCTTCTTAGGCGCTAATGGTTCGCCATTAGGTTTGAATGCCTCGATATTGTACTTTACGCCCTCCTTCAACTTTTTGTTCGGGCCTCATTTCATCCTTTTGCCTGAAGATTTGCTCGATCCGGATGGCTGAAAGAAGAAAGATCGATTCGTTAATATATCTTCAACTCATTTAAAACATGCGATGATCACCAGATTCCTGCTTATATAAATATATATACCTCGCCGGTGTTTGTTGTTTCAGGATCAACATGTTCTTCGTCGTAGTTCATGACTTCATCTTCTCGGTCGTCGCGATCGAATATCATATCACCCTCTCCGGTGTTGTTTAGAAATTCGGAGCCGTCAAAATCTTCTTCATTCTGATCATCATCTGGCCCGCGTATGATATCGAACATGGTCTGTTCTCTCTCTCTGTCGGTATTGTCCGCCATAGCTTTTATTTAACTATGCCAAAAGAAATATAAAACAATTTAGTATAATCTCGAATAATAGATATAATCTCGAATACATCGTCTCGAATAATAGATATAATCTCGAATACATCGTCTCGAATAATAGATTTAATCTCGAATATGTCGTCTCGAATAATAGATATAATCTCGTCGAATACATCGTCTCAAATAATATATATAATCTCGAATAAATCATCTCGAATATTATATATCGAATACATCACTAGCTAGCTAGCTAGCTAATAAAGATCGAATACTAGAGAGTAATCTAGGCGGTGGACAACCAAAGTGAAGGAACCATCACTGGATCATAGCTTGGGTGATCTCCCCAAAGAACCTGCCAGGTATTGGAGAACCTGACGTCCATAGCAGCCATGTAGCGATGGACGTGCTCGTCCTCCTCCCTGACGCGGCGACGTACCACCTCCGGCGGGGCCGGCTCCCTCCGCACCGAAAGTGGCCCACGCGAATGCCACCAAAGGAGATGAGGGTCGACGACGGGACCCGGGGCCGGGTTCCTCACCAAGCGTCGCGCCCCTGAAGGTAGCACCTCCCAGTGCCAGCCCGGCGGAGCCTAGTCCCGGACATGGGTCCTCTGAAGCAGGACGTCGTCGCGGACGTGTCGACGGCGAGGATGCGGGCCGGGCATCGTCGACAACAAAATACTATATGCCACAAAAGTAAAGTAACATTTTTTAAATGATGGATTGTGATGATTTCATATATGCAAATTCTAAATTTTATAACTAAAAATATAAGAAACTAAAAAAACATCGATCATCGTCTAACAATTTGAAATTAATCTAATTCATCTAGCTAGCTAAAACTAACATTTCCAAAATTTCTAACATTTCTATATAACTAACATTTCTATAACATTTGACATTATATATATTATAACTAACATTTCTACATACTATTTGACATTAATCTAATCTAATTAATTAATTCATCTAAAACTTTGTATGAAAAACAGAAAAACAGAAAAAACTAAAAGCTAAAAACAGAAAAATTGTGTGTGTGCGCGTCTAGTGTGTGTGTGTAGTGTGTGTGTGTTTGTGCGCGCGCGCATGTAGTGTGTGTGTGTGCGCGCGCGTGTTTGTGCGCTACGGTCGGCGCTGGCGCCGGCGCCGATGTGCGCTACGATCGATTGGAGGGAGGAGAGGGGCCGGGGGAGGGGCTCACAGCGCGCGCGGGCAAGGTCGAGGCGACGGCGACGGCGAGGCGAGGTCGATCCAAAGGCGACGGCGACGGCGAAGCGAGGGGATCGGCGACCGGGACGGCGACGGGGGTGCCGCGGAGTCGACGGGGACGACGCGACGAGGACGGGGGCGTCGCGGAGTCGACGGGGACGGCGCGATGGGGGCGGCGACGGCGCGGGACGGGGCGGCGGCAGAGAGAAGTGGGAGATGAGAAACTGAAAATTTTCGAAGTGTTTCTTATATAGGGGACACCTTTAGTACCGGTTGGAGCCACCAACCAGTACTAAAGGTCTGTTTTGGCTAGCCCAAGCGGCGGGAAGCGACCCCCTTTAGTACCGGGTGGTGGCTCCAACCGGTACTAAAGGCCCCCCCCTTTAGTACCGGTTGGTGCCACGACCCGGTACTAAAGGGGGTGCGCTGCCAGGCGAGGGGCGCGGAAGTTTAGTCCCACCTCGCTAGCCGAAGGGCGCTTACACCTGCTTATAAGCCCCGCCGCCGCTGCTGTCTCGAGCTCCTCTCTAAAGCAGGCCTTCTGGGCCTACCTCTGCTACTCTGCCTTGTGGGGCCTATTGGGCTTGCGGGCCTGCATCCTGGCCCAACCACAGGTTGGGTTTCTAGTCGTATGCAGGCCGCTGTGGCCCGGTAGGTGGGCTTTTTTCATTTAGTTTTTTCTTTTCTGCTTTATTTATTTTGTTTTATTTATTTTTAGTTGTTTTTTGCTGTATTTAGAGTTTCTTTGTGAATATTTTTGATAGTTTTTAGAAACTTTCAGTTAGTGCCGGTAGTTTTTAAATTTGAATAGTTTAAATTTTGAATTATTTGAAATTTGTGTGAATCACTAGTTTGTGAATAACTTAACTTTAAAAATACATTTTTCAGTGATTCTTTTTTTATGTTTAATATTAGTGTGTTTTATCATTATATTCAATTTGGTAATGCTTAAGTTATTTAAAAAATGAAATGCCTTTGTAACAGATGAGTTTTTGTCCGAAACCCTGATACTTCGAAACAGATTGTCCATTTTGTACACGAAGTGCATCCAGTTTTTGCGGTAACCCTCTCTACTTTTTTGCACATGCTATGTGGGTGAAATTATGATACCATGCCAACTTTCATCCTTTTTTGAGTTCATTTAAAATGCTTTTCAATTTCAGGGTCATTTAGGTGAAAAAATCAGTAAATGCATGAAAGAATTTGCTTGCACATAAAATTTCTTCGCGTTTCAAATGCCAAAACACATAACTAGCTACCCTAACTATTACAGAGATTCCCTCCTGGGTGTGAAACACAGAAGAAAGTGATGATTGTTAAGCCGATCACATCCCAGATCTTTGGGTGTGAAACTTTTTCTTCGCGTGTGTCCCTTTGCGTCGTAGCCATGGAAAATCTTCATCATCTAACGGGATGCTCGGATCAATATGCACTGTGAATGGAGCAATTTCATCAAACTTTTCATAATATTCTGACTTGTCTGTCTTGTCATCCACTCCCACGATGTTTCTCTTCCCAGAAAGAACTATGTTTCTCTTCCCAGCAAATTCTTGTGTTCATCCATATACGGAGCCACCAAGGCGGAATTCTGTAGAACTGTGTAGTGTGCTTCAGTGAGAGAATGTCCGTCCATACATATTATTTGTTCCCCTCCTAGCGTGCCTTTTCCATCCAGTCTTCCCTTATGCCATGATTCAGGAACACCAATCGGCTTAAGGTCAGGAATAAAGTCAATACAAAACTCAATGACCTCGTCATTTTGACGGCCCTTGGAGATGCTTCCTTCTGGCCTAGCACGGTTATGAACATATTTCTTTAAGACTCCCATGAACCTCTCAAAGGGGAACATATTGTGTAGAAATACAGGACCCAAAACGTTAATCTCTTCGCATAGGTGAACTAGGACGTGCGTCATGATGTTGAAGAAGGATGGTGGGAACACCAACTCGAAACTGACAAGACATTGCACCAAATCATTCTGTAACCTTGGTATGATTCCTAGATCGATTACCTTCTGAGAGATTGCATTGAGAAATGCACATAGCTTCACAATGGCTAATCGAACGTTTTCCGGTAGAAGCCCCCTCAATGCAACCGGAAGCAGTTGTGTCATAATCACGTGGCAGTCATGAGACTTTAGGTTCTGGAAATTTTTCTCTGCCATGTTTATTATTCCCTTTATATTCGACGAGAAGCCAGACGGTACCTTAATACTGAGCAGGCATTCAAAGAAGATTTCCTTCTCTTCTTTGGTAAGAGCGTAGCTTGCATGACCCTGATGTATGCCGTCTTTTCCGTGCATACGTTGCTGGTCCTCCCGTGCCTCAGGTGTATCTTTTGTCTTCCCATACACGCCCAAGAAGCCAAACAGGGTCACACAAAGATTCTTCGTCACGTGATCACGTCGATTGCGGAGCGGACCTCGAGGTCTTTCCAATAGGGCAGGTCCCAAAATATAGATTTCTTCTTCCACATGGGTGAGCGTCCGTCAGCGTCATTCGGAACAGGTTGTCCACCAGGACCCTTTCCAAAGACCACCTTCAAATCCTTGACCATATCATGTACATCAGCACCAGTACGGTGGCGAGGCTTCGTCCGATGATCCGCCTCACCTTTGAAATGCTTGCCTTTCTTTCTTACGGGATGCCTGCTCGGAAGAAATCGACGATGTCCCAGGTACACATTCTTATTAGCCAAATATATACTGTCGGTATCGTCCAAACAGTGCGTGCATGCGCGGTATCCCTTGTTTGTCTGTCCTGAAAGGTTACTGAGAGCAGGCCAATCATTGATGGTCACGAACAGCAACACCTTTAGGTCAAATTCTTCCCCCATGTGCTCATCCCACGCACGTACACCTGTTCCATTCCACAGTTGTAAGAGTTCTTCAACTAATGGCCTTAGGTACACATCAATGTCGTTGCCGGGTTGCTTAGGGCCTTGGGTGAGCACTGGCATCATAATGAACTTCCGCTTCATGCACAACCAAGGAGGAAGGTTATACAAACATAGAGTCACAGGCCAGGTGCTATGGTTGCTTCTCTGCTCCCCAAAAGGATTAATGCCATCTGCGCTTAGACCAAACCATACGCTCCTTGCGTCATCTGCAAACTCCTTCCCGTACTTTCTTTCGATTTTTCTCCACTGCGACCCGTCAGCGGGTACTCTCAACTTTCCGTCTTTCTTACGGTCTTCTCTGTGCCATCGCATCACCTTGGCATGCTCTTTGTTTTGGAACAAACGTTTCAACCGTGGTATTATAGGAGCATACCACATCACCTTGGCAGGAATCTTCTTCCTGGGGCGCCGACCCTCGACATCACCAGGGTCATCGCGGCAGATCTTATAGCGCAATGCACCACATACCGGGCAAGCGTTCAAATCCTCGTACTCACCGCGGTAGAGGATGCAATCATTAGGGCATGCATGTATCTTCTGCACCTCTAACCCTAGAGGGCAGACAACCTTCTTTGCTTCGTACGTACTCTCGGGCAATTCGTTGTCCTTTGGAAGCATATCCTTTATCATTACCAGCAACTTTCCAAATCCCTTGTCAGATACACCATTCTCTGCCTTCCATTGCAGCAATTCCAGTGTGGTGCCCAGCTTTTTCTTGTCACCTACACAATTCGGGTACAACAATTTTTTATGATCCTCTAACATGCGCTGCAACTTCTTCTTCTCCAAATCACTTGCGCAGTTTCTCTTTGCATCGGCAATGGCCCGACCTAGATCATCAACGGGCTCATCTGATGCCTCTTCTTCAGCTTCTTCCCGCATTGCCGGCTCAGCTTCTTCCCGCATTACCGGCTCAGCTTCTTCCCCCATTGTTGTATCATCGTATTCAGGGAACCCATGGCCAGGATAGCTGTCGTCGTCCTCTTCTTCTTCATTGTCTTCCATCATAACCCCTCTTTCTCCGTGCTTGGTCCAAACATTATAATGGGGCATGAAACCGGACTTAAACAGGTGGACGTGAATGGTTCTTGACGTAGAGTAATTGTGACCATTCTTACAGCGAGCACATGGACAAGGCATAAAACCATCCGCCCGCTTGTTTGCCTCAGCCGCAAGCAGAAAAGTATGCACGCCCTCAACGAACTGGGGAGAGCATCGGTCATCGTACATCCATTGCCGGCTCATCTTCATTACACAACACCGAATAAACCAAATTAATACAAGTTCATACAATTAATACAAGTTCATACATAAAGTTCATACAACACTTAAATGCAACAAACAAATAACTCTCTAGCTAAAGCATTTAAATGCCACAACAAATATGATCAAGATCGCAACTAAGGTAACAATGGATCCAACAGCATAATGATACCAAGCCTCACTATCGATGGCATATTTTCTAATCTTTCTAATCTTCAAGCGCATTTTCTCCATCTTGATCTTGTGATCATCGATGACATCGGCAACATGCAACTCCAATTCCATCTTCTCCCCCTCAATTCTTTTCAATTTTTCTTTCAAGTACTCGTTTTCTCTTTCAACTAAATTTAACCTCTCGGCAATAGGGTCGGTTGGAATTTCCGGTTCACATACCTCCTAGAAAAAACTTCTATGTCAACTTGATGGGCATAATTTGTCATAAACACGAAATGCAACTAGTTTTAAAAGAGAATATACATACCACATCCGAATCATAACAAGGACTAGGGCCGACGGGGACGGATATCAAAACCATGGCACTATATGTATAACAAACAACGTACGGGTAAGATAATTATACGAGTAACTATATATCCAAATCACACAAACATCAATTTTTATATAAAATTTCATGAACAAGAGGCTCACCACAAGGTGGTGCCGGCAACGGGACGGTGCGGGCGATTGACGGTGGCTACGATGGAGATTTAGAAGGCACTAAGTAAACCACACCTACATATGCAAACTAAGTGTTATTTTTGACCTCAAATTGCATATAAATCAAATACTAGCACATATATATATATATATATCCTCCCAAATTACTAAACTCACAAATTAATCACTATATAAACCAATGCAAGAGCTAATCTAGCAATGAGAGATGAAAGGACAAAGTTGCTAACCTTTGTGATCATTTGAATGGATGAGGGCCTTCAAATCTTGACAAATTTTGGGCAAATTTTGTGATGAACTCGAGAGGAAGAAGGGAAGAACAGAGGAGAGGGAGAGGGGAAAGGGGGAAGAACAGAGTGCTGGTGGACGAAGGGTTTATATAGGACGACCTTTAGTACCGGTTCGTGGCACGAACCGGTACTAAAGGGGCTGGAGGGGCCCCATTCTGACAACATCCTGCCACCACTCTCATTAGTACCGGTTCGTGGCACGAACCGGTGCTAAAGGTTCGCCATGAACCGGTACTAATGAAAGCGGCCCGGCTAGCCGTTGGAACCGGCACTAATGTATACATTAGTGCCGGCTCAAATACAAACCGGCACTAATGTGCTTCACGTTTGACCCTTTTTCTACTAGTGGAGATGGCCATACCACCAATATCTGGCAACACAATTGGCTGCCGAGACCCTCGAATATGAGGCCGATCATGAGTAGGGTAGCGCATCCTCCTCAAGAGGTGAGCGACTTAATTTTACCCGGAGCCGAGTGGAACCGAACATTGATCAACGAAGTTTTCCTGCCAACGGATGCTGCAGCCATATACTCTATCCCTCTGTGTACGCACCAGGTAGATGACTTCTGGTCTTGGGTGCATGAAAGGCGAGGCGTTTTCTCGGTCAGATCTTCATACCGCATGTTGGTCGAAACAAAGATGAGAAGAGAGGCTTGGCTGGAGGGGCGAGGGGACCCCTCAAACATGGACAGAGAGAAGCTATCATGGAAGGCGATGTGGAGTGTTGATGTACCCCTGAAACTTCAAATTTTTCTATGGAGATTGGCTCAGCAATTGATCCCGACAGCAGATGTTATGCACCATCGAAACATGTCAACGACAACTTGTTGTGGTTTATGTGGAGCGGAAGACTCGTGGCAACACTCCTTGCTTCATTGCACGGTAGCTAGATGCGTTTGGGCTCTACATGATCATGATCTTGTCGAGGCTTTGAACAGCATTACAGAACCAGATGCGAAGCGTTGGCTGTTTTCGATCCAGGATATGTTTTCTTCTCAGGAATTCATACTCGTTGTTACAACACTATGGGCTATTTGGTATGCGAGGCGACAGGCACTACACGAACATATTTTTCAGAGTCCTCTTTCGACATATACTTTCATTCTGAAATATGTTCGAGAACTGGAGGATTGCAAGACGAAGAAGAACCTACGGGTAGCCGAAGCGGTTGAACCGGTACGATCAAGGTGGGTCGCTCCGGCGGAAGGAATAGCAAAATTCAGAGTTGATGGGGCTGTTTCCAGGGACGGTCAGTTTGGTTCGTTTAGTGCTGTATGCAGAAGTTCTTCTGGAGATTATTTGGGAGCCTCGGCCATCAAGATCGAAGGAATTTCGGATCCGGCGACTTTGGAAGCTTTGGCTTGTCGTGAAGCGCTTGCTCTTGCTGCGGATCTTGGCCTTGCTAGAATTCTCATAGCAAGCGACTGTCAAGAAGTTGTGAATGATATACAAAACGGCACAGGTGGTGTTTATGCTAGTACTGTTAGAGAGATAGTGGAATCAAAGAATAACTTTGATAGTTGCACCTTCATGTTTGAGGGTAGAGCAACGAATGTTGAGGCACATAGCCTCGCTAAGCATGCTTTTGGTTTGGATTTTGGGCGCCATGTATGGCTGTTAAACCCTCCAAACATCTCTTGTATCCCTTTGAACATCTTTGAGTAATAAATAAAGTGTGTTTAGACTCAAAAAAAAAAAGCCGTCGCCTGGGTAGTCGATCGATCGCCGGAAAAGATGAACGCACGGCGGTTCTTGAACGTGCTGACAGGCAAATACAGCGGTGGGTCGCTGAGCCGCATCATCAACCCCAGGAAGCACCTCTTCTACCCCACCACGGCCGAAGCGCAGCAGCACCACATCCAACGACCGGCCAAGGCCAAGGCGGCGAAGGACAGCACGCCGGCGGCCAATACGGAGGAGAAGGAGAAGGTGGGCACGCCAGAGGAGGAGGACGAGAGCACGGCGGAGGAGAACTACGACGGCGTCCTGCGGCTGCCCACGCCCAAACTCAGGTTCAACACCTCCCGTCAAATGAGCGGCTACGTCACGAACTTCGACTTCTTGCCTTTCTACGGCGGCACCGGGACCGGCGAGGGCGAGGCAAAAATCCTTTGCGTCGACGGCAATGGCATGGCCTCGCTCTACGACATCGAGGCCGCCACCGTCGAGATGATGCCCTGTACCAACAAGAAGCCAGATCCATGGTGGAACCCGGTCTCCCTCTGCGCAACCCACACCACTGCCGCCGCCGAGGACAATCCCTCCCGCCCCGATGCGGCCCATGACCCTGACCGCCCCGACGCACTCTACGTCATGGATCACAAGGGCCACAGCTTTGAGGCCTTCGTCTACGGCGACCCCAACCCGCCGTCGCCAAGCAAGTTCATGCATGAGTGGTACCGCGACCGCGTTCATAGGGACAGGTGCGTGTGGCATTGGCGCAAGCTCCCTTCGCCGCCCATTGTCCTCGACGAGGCCAACAACTACCATCGTAGAGGCCGCGACCCTGTCTCCGTTGAGTCCTATGCGCTGGTCCACGGCCATGGCAGTGAGAAGGATGCCTCTAGCAGCAACAACACCATCTATGTCTCGTTCGAACCAACTGCTTCAACACGGGAATGGCCAGAGCCCAACCCCGCCGCCGGCACCTACTGCTTCGACACGAGAACCGGCGAGTGGACCAAGGCATGCGACTGGAAGTTGCCATTCTGGTCCCGCGCCCTGCACGTCCCCGAGCTCGGTAACGACCTCCTGTTCGGCTTCGAGAATAAATACTTCCACATACACTCACGCTTCACCGCCGTGGACGTCTCCGGCACTATGAGGATGGACGGGTCGACCCCGGCACTGCGCCATGCGTGGATTGAAATCGACCTACCATCCGGATGGCACGAGACGGACCGCAGCATGGTGTATCTCGGGGATGGCAAGTTCTGTATCCACAGGAGCTTCAACATCATGGAAATGGACGGATGGGGCAGTGGCACCGAGTGTGTCGACACGGTGGTCCTGCTCACCGGCGTGGAGGTGGTGCGAGAAGGATCCAGACTCCGGATGGTCAAGCACAAGTCCAAACGTCTTGACACACTCATACACTCTATCCTCTAAAATATAGTCTATTTCCTGGTGGCATCATATGCATGCAGTTTAATTCGGAGCGCCAACACCTCTTTTATTTGTTTGTTTTTTGCAATAATTATTTGTAAGTTTGAAATTTGCGGGGTAATAATAATTGTATGAACTATGAACACCTCCTCGATATAAATTTATCATTGTATCTCCAACTTGGCTTTTTTTAGCAATTCAGGTATGTGTGTTATTAACAATTCTTGGCTATTTTAACAATTCTTATATATCGGTTATTAACACATGTCTAGTATTTGAATGCCCCAAAGGAGCAGATATACAGCACGGAAAACAATCAGCATAGACCACAACTATACAAGTATGAAGGAGAGAATCTCAAATTGGAGAATGATGAGATTTTGTTTCAATTCTATGACAACTCTGTTTCTGTTACCAAAAATGCCGAGGCAGGAGATGTGATGATATGTGCTGCAAATGGCGCAGCAACCAAGGTTATCTTTGCGGCTATCCAAAACAACGTGATTTCGAGACACAAGTAAAATTACAGTATAATCATCAAAGAAAGTCAATCTTCAATCAATGAAGCAATTCGGTGAGAACGTCTCTTGGCTGCTGCGAGATGTACAGGAAAAGCGGAAAGTTTTCACTCCATTTTCATCCCTAATTATCACAGTATGCAGAAAATCAATTAAAATGTATGAGCAAGATAAAGTAGTTCTGAGTTTTGGTAAGCTAAGAACCAAATAATGTAACTTTTGGCAAGAACATAAGTGTATAAAATCGGAATAACAGGATGAGAAGCCATCTGAATTAATAACTTAAGCGAGGAAAAAGAGTTCACTCTGCTGTTTTTGTTTCCATCTCTCTAGAGTCATTGACATCAAGTTATCTTCTCTCTTTCTTTGTGTGAGACTGCATATTTCAGTCAGATCCTACATAAGCTTTTTTCAAATATACTTGGCAGCATGTCTAGAAGCAATAATCGTAGCCACACCCCTGGACGGCTAGAGTAGAACCTGCAGTGCAGAGGGAACGGTCAGGACAGGGAAAGGGGAAACAGCCAAGGCGAGCCTTAGTCACAAATTGGCAAGTGGAGACTCGTGTCCTCCCCTGATTCCGGATCGATTATTGTCGAACCTGACTTTCACATCCTTATCTAGCAGGATTTCTGCTAATCTGCTAATGAATATAAGAGAACATAAGCACAAATGCAAGAAAGAGAAGGAAAGATGGTTGTTAGAAAAAACTATGGGCCCAACAGAGAGCATCCGGACCAGAAGGTATTGAAATAAGCATAGTTGCCTAAATTGTAGTGGAATGCATATATAACATTTCCCTCATTTGTGTAAACAATGTAATTGAAGTTCAGGACAACCATTTGAAACTGAGTGCCGTTACCTACATTATCTATTGGTTGCTCTGATCAAATTGGTCCATACCTGAGGTGTCCACCAAAAATAGCACCGCTGATCTATAGCCATACACTGGATTAAAGTAAAAAAAAAAAAGGAACATCTGATGCAATTCTTTTTCAAGTAGCAAATTTACTAAAGGTAAGTATGTAATGCATATCCACATTCATGGTGAATAAATCAAAAGGATGGAGTATTCATCTGGGATTGCAGCGTCCGCGGAGTGAAGCATGTCCACGAGATGATAGCATCCACACATGCATAAATCGAAGCATGTGTATGCTGAATGTCGGATCTAAGGTCAGTGGTGAAACTCAAGCACAACCTATGATATCCCCCTGCTCAAGAATTTCTCCGATTCACCAGTTAACTTGCCGATTAATCCCTACTTGTGGGGTCACCAAGTAGCCGATAAATTGATAAATCGACCAATTAATTGATTAACTGGCCGATTAGCCTACACTAGTAGATAAACCACCATTAGTCCCGGTTGGTAAGGGCCTTTTGTCCCGGTTCCTGAACCGGGACTAAAGGGTCGTTACTAATGCCCTGGCCCTTTAGTCCCGGTTCAGTCCAGAACCGGGACAGATGGGCCTCCACGTGGCCGGTGCGCCGAGCCCAGGCAGGAGGGCCTTTGGTCCCGGTTGGTGGCACCAACCGGGACCAATAGGCATCCACGCGTCAGCATTTCAGGGGCTGTGGTTTTTGTTTCTTTTTGAAGGGGGGGGGGGGGGTTGGGAGGTTTTGGGGGGTTAATTTAGGTGTTTCATATATTGTGTTATAGCTATAGCTAATTAATAGAGAGAATTCCTCTCTTATGTCCGTGCTTGGTCGACACGCTATGTATTATATACATATAGAGAGGACTAGCTAGACACGCTAGCTAGCTAGTAAGCAAACGAAGGAAACAGAAGATCGTCATGAACATATATGCATACAGAGAGAAGTGATATCGACCACCTCTCCTTCTCCGAGAGATTGGTCGAACAACAAGTTCTCGTATATCTATCCGACACTACCGGCTACATATATACAATAATTATCTCTTACAATATAATCTCCTAATTATATACGAAGTCAAGCTCCACATGGTATTCTCGGTCTTCAGCGATCACATGGTCAAGGAAGAATGCCGCCAATTCCTCTTGAATTGCTCGCATACGATCTGGTGGTAGGAGTTCATCCCGCATCCGAAAGATCTAATTTAAAGAAGGGGGTCAATACATATATATATATGAATAAATGAAACTCAACACAAATGATGGTAATAAAATAAAATTGTGAATATTATTGCTTATGCACTTCATACTGTTCTTCAGTGTACCCCCGTTCACAGGTTGTGTAGCGAATGGACTCGCAAATGTAGTATCCACAGAAATCATTCCCTTGATCCTGCCACAACCACTTTACAAGAAATGGAGGTCAATCAAACTGATAAGCAAGCATGCCAAATGGTATTGATGAAATTAGAGCTTGAATCACTAGGAGACGCGCGGAACATGCTACTATAGTACTTACTTTCGGGTGTCTAAATTGCAGCTTCTTCGGCAGTCCCGGAGCTTTTCTGGTGAATTTTCTCCAAACCCTGCCAGACAAAAGAAAACAATTACTTGATATTAGGAAATGAACAAAGTTGCTGATATGGTGGATAATGATCGATTTAACTTACTTCTCGAGGATTTCAGTCATGTCCGCATACTCCTCGGGATCTTTTTGTCTCGAGTCTAAGACGGTTACTAGTCCCTGCTCAAGCTTAATCTCTAGGAGAATGTAGTGGTAACTGGACACACATGCATAACTCATCAATTACGTTACTACAACCTGGACTAATATATAAGGGAAGCCGAATATGCACAAGACAGTAACACTCACTTGAAGTTGTAAGGAAAGAGTATTATATCTTTGTTTTCATTTATTACCAACGATCGTAGCAAGTTGGCCTCGGTAGCTTCGGCATGAAATTTAACCTCAGTTGCATCTATGAGATTTGTGTTAATGAACCCAATATCACCGACTTGTCTTTTCTTCAATTCGGCGATCTTCAATCTGCATAATATAGTGAGGATAATTATAAATACATGCAATGAAAGAGCTGACCTATATAGAGAGGAGGCGGAGTGCCCTGACTCACCAGAGGAGGAGGAGGAGGCGGAGGCATCCAGTTCGGAAGGTTGATGAGCTCCTTCCGCCATAGGCATGGAGTCTTCAGAGCAGAACCCAGCCGAGTCTCCCCTTCACTGATAGGGTGGTCAAGCTGGAGGTCCTCAAATCCCTCCATTATTTCATCCACCATCCCTAACATATCCTTCTGGAATCGGCCGTTAGTGAAAAGTTGTGCCGAGTTTAGTAGGAAAAACAGAGCCAACAGCCGCCTTGACCTTCAAATTCACCCATTGCGTCATAAGGTGGCAATTTTGAGACTCCGTGATAGCATCCACGGGATAGCTAGCAGGAGCCGTCAAGACATGCCCCGGCTGAAGCAGCTCGGTGGAAGCCACGCTGCTTCTCTCCTGAGATGGCGGGGTAGCTTCGGGGGAAGCTTCGGCAGTTCGTTTGCTGCGATTTGCTTCTCGTTCCTCTATCGCTTGTACCCTTGCGTGCAGCGTCTGCAGTTGGATCTGCTCCACTTTCTTCCTCATCTCCTGGCATTTGTAACCGCCTGCGTCCGAAAACCCAGCCTTCCACGGAACGGAGCCTGGCGTGCCTCGTGTCCGTCCAGGGTGCTCAGGATTCCCGAGGGCCATTGTGAGCTCGTCGTTCTCTCTGTCTGGAACGAACGTCCCTTGCTGCACTGCATCGATATAGCGCTGAAGCCTCTTGACTGGTATTTCCAATTGCTCGTCCGTCCAAATGCACTTCCCTGATACAGGGTCCAAGGTTCCACCAGCCCCGAAGAACCAAGTCCGGCAACGGTCTGACCAGTTCATTGTCTCTGGTTCGATCCCTTTATCAAGCAGATCATTCTCAGCCTTGGCCCACTTAGGCCGAGCTTTGAGGTAGCCACCTGACCCCGTGCGATGGTGATGCTTCTTCTTCGCAGCATTTTGCTTGTTTGTCGCCGACATCTTCTTACTCTTTTCCGATGTCTTGTGGGCCACAAATGCGGGCCAGTGATCTCTGATCTTCTCATATTTGCCCTTGAATTCTGGTGTCTCTTTTTTATCGACAAACCTATTCAGGTCTTTCTTCCACCTCCTGAATAGGTCTGCCATCTTCTTAAGAGCCAAAGACTTGATTAATTGCTCTTTAACTGGCTTCTCCGGATCATCCTCTGGCGGTAGGGTAATATTTGACTTCAGCTCAGTCCAAAGATCATTTTTCTGCATATCATTGACATAAGACACCTCAGGGTCTTCTTTAGCCGGCTTTAACCATTGCTGGATGCTGATCGGGATCTTGTCCCTAACCAGAACCCCGCACTGAGCAACAAATGCGTTCTTTGTCCGGATGGGTTCAATCGGTTGGCCGTCGCGCGCGATTTCTATGATCTCAAACCTTTCATCCGAGCTCAACTTTTTCTTCGGGCCTCGTCTCTTTACCGAAGTTGTGCTCGATCCGGAGGGCTAGAAAAAAGAACAAGGACGAGAGTTAATTAATATATGTGTACATACCAAAACAATGAATGCATCAATTAGCTAGTCAGCACAGGCTTAACTAATATATATGCCTGGCCGGACTTGGTTCGGTCACCGGAGCCGTCATCACGGTCTCCTTCTTGCACCGGCATTGGGTCACCGGAGCCATCCTCACGGTCATCTCCTTCTTGCACCGGCATTGGGTCACCGGAGCCATCATAATCATAGCCAGCTGCTTCTTCACCCTCTCCTTCCAGACCATCGGTGTCGTTGAGAAACAACGAGCAGACGGCATCACTTCCTTGTGCGATTATGTCCCCCAACAACGCTTCTTGTGCTTCGTCTTGGGGGGTGTCCATAGTTTCTACAAATATTTACAACATGGCAATTATTATTCAAACATGACATATGGATATATTAGTGGCAAACGTAGAACTAGCTAGCTAATCACAGTAAGGAATCATATTAATTAGTGGCCTCGACGCTGCTTCTCTAGGGTTTGGGGTGGCCTCGAGAACGCTTCAAGGAGGGGGTAATATCGACAACGACGAGATACATACACGGGAAAATAATGTTATCGGGGAGGGGGTATATCGACCCCCCCGCACGTGTTGAAGTTATCGGGAGGGGGTATATCGACCCCCCCTTGTGTTGAAGTTATCGGGAGGGGGTATATCGACCCCCCTCCACGTGCTGAAGTTATCGGGAGTTTATATCGACACGGCATACGTACATGGGAAAATAATATTATCAGGGAGGGGGTATATCGACCCCCCCTCGTGTTGAAGTTATCAGGAGGGGTATATTGACGACGACGGACCCGATAAAACATAAGAAAATGAAGAAGAAATAAAAATAGGAGAAGAAGAAAGGAATAGCTAGAGGAGAAGATCGAAGAAAAAAAGAAGAAAAAAAGAGGAGAAGAAGAAAAATAGAATATATTCTATTTTCTCTTCTTCTCCTCTATTCCTTTCTTCTTCTTCTTCTCTTCTTTTTCTTCTTTTTTCTTCTTCTTATTTATCTCCTCTTCTTCCTCTCCCCTCTTATTCTCCTTTCTTCCTCTTCTTATTTCCTTTTTCCTCTCATTCTTTTTCTTCTTCTTCCTTCTTAAAAATACATGAAGTAGTATTGCTTGTTTTTTTTAAAATAATGTTCAAATAGAAATTTTAGAAAAAAGTAAAGGTTTTGCCTAATTCATTGTTCATATGAATACAAAAACATTTGCATATTTACAATAATTAATATCACAAAAAAAATCTATGAACAGAAAAAAATACTATTTTTTCTAAAAATCCATCTTTTGCATATATACATGAACATATATATACAGAGAGAACATATATACATACATTTTTATAAAAATGCAAAAAACAAAAAATCCAAAAAAAGGACATATAAACAGATATACACACATACATATACATATAATCAGGAAAAAAACATCTATATATTTGCAAAAAAAAACAGGGGGAAGAGGGGGGCGGTGCCGGCCCTGACCAAAGGGAGAGGTGCGGCGTGGTCGGGGTAGGGGCACGGCGCGTGTTGGGGTAGAGGCGACGGCGGCATGGTCGGGGAAGGGGCAGAGGCGATGGCGGCGTGGTCGGGGCAGGGCGAGGCAGAGGCGACGGCGGCGCGGGGCAGCTGGGGCGACGACGACGTGGTCGGGGCAGGGGCGCGCGGCGTGGTCGGGGCGGGCTGCCGGCTGCGTGCTCGGGGCAGGGCGGCTGCGCGTCGACGAGGCAGCAGAGGGCGGCGACGGTGGCGACGGGGCGAGCTCGGGCAGCCTGGCGGCATCGTTGGGGCGGGGAACTGATGCAGATGAATCTGAAAAATGCCAAGTGCTTTCTTATATACTGAGAGTATTGGTCCCGGTTCGTGGCACCAACCGGGACCAATGCCCCCCTTTAGTCCCGGTTGGTGGCACCAACCGGGACCAAAGGCCTCTTTTCAGCAGCCCAAAGGACGGGAAGCGGCGGCCTTTGGTCCCAGTGGGTGGCACCAACCGAGACTAAAGGGGGGCATTGGTCCCGGTTTTTGCCCCGAACCGGGACCAATGCACCCCTTTAGTCCCGGTTGCTGGCACCAACGGGGACCAAAGGCCTTGTGCTTCCCCGCGTCAAAAGTTTAGTACCACCTCGCTAGCTGAGAGAGCTCGAGAGTGGTTTATAAGCGCTGTTGCGCCTTCCCTCTCGAGCTCCTCTCAATTGCAGGCTTTCGGGCCTAACCGTGGGTTGATGTGCCTCTGGGCCTACTGGGCCTCCTGTGGGCCTGAATCCTGGCCCATGGTAGGGTTTCTAGTCGTATTCAGGCCGTGGGGGCCTAGTAGGTGTCACTTTTTTTGTTTTTTCTTTGTTGTTTTATTTATTTTATTTTGTTTCTACTTACAACAAAATACTTATTGTTGCTATTTTTATTTTTTTCTAGTTTTTTTGTTCTCTGCATTATTTATTTTCTTTTGTTTTTTGCTTTATTTTTTAATTCTTTTTTCTTTTAGTTTTAGAAAAATTATAAACTTTCTGTTAGTGCCATTAGTTTTCAAATTTGAAAACACTTTTTTTATTTTTTTTGTTTTCTTTGTTGCTTTATTTATTTAATTTTGTTTCTACTTACAACAAAATACTTATTGTTGCTATTTTTATATTATTTTCTAGTTTTTTTGTTTTGTTTTCTGCATTATTTATTTTCTTTTGTTTTTTGCTTTATTGTTAATTCTTTTTGCTTTTAGTTTTAGAAAAATTATAAACTTTTGTTAGTGCCATTAGTTTTCAAATTTGAAAACACTTTTTTTGTTTTTTTTGTTTTCTTTGTTGCTTTATTTATTTTATTTTGTTTCTACTTACAACAAAATACTTATTGTTGCTATTTTTATTTTTTTTCATTTTTTTGTTTTATTTTCTGCATTATTTATTTTCTTTTGTTTTTGCTTTATTTTTTAATTCTTTTTTGCTTTTAGGTCAGCAAAATTATAAACTTTCTGTTACTGCCATTAGTTTTTAAAAAATTATAAACTTTATGTTAGTGCCATTAGTTTTCAAATTTGAATAGTTAAAATTTGAATTCTTTGAAATTTGTGTGAATCACAAATTTGTGATTAACTTTACTAAAAAAATGAACATAGATGCGCCTATAGAGAAAATTCAACCTAAATTCATAATAAATGTCTATGAATTTCAGAGAAATTCACTATGAATTTAGGTCAAATTCCCTGTATAGGGGCATTTATTTTCACTTTGAGAGGAGCTCAACAAGGCAGAGAGGGACGGGCTTATAAACCGGTGTGAGCGCCCTTCGGTTGGCGAGGTGGGACTAAACTCTGACCGCAACGAGGACCAACCCTTTAGTCCCGGTTTGTGGCACAAACCGGGACTAATGGTCATGGGCCAGGGGCGAGGCGCATTGGTCCCGGTTCGTGCGTGGAACCGGGGCCAAAAGGTCCAAACGAACTGGGACCAATGGCCCACGTGGCTGCCCTCTTGAGAGTGTTCTTGGTGAGAACATAGTTGACAAGGAGCGAACCGGGATTAATGGTATTACGAGGGCCGAACCATAAGACATTAAAGCATTTCAAATGAACTCGTCTGTTACAAAGTTGGCATGGTACCATCATAATAGTTGCGGGAGAAAGTCTTCACTTTTTCTTCGCTTGTATCATTTGCTTATTGTGCCGTAACCATGGATAATCTTCATCGTTTATCAGGATGCTTGGGTCAGCCTTGACTTTGAAGGGAGGAATTTCATGAAACTTTTCATAATCTTCAGACATGTCTGTCTTGCCCTCCACTCTCAGGATGTCCCTTTTTCCTGAAAGAGCTATGTGGCGCTTTGGCTCATCGTATGATATATTCGCTTCCTCATCTTTTATTTTTCTCGGTCTGGTAGACATCTCCTTCACATAGATAACCTGTGCCACATCATTGGCTAGGACGAACGGTTCGTCAGTGTACCCAAGATTTTTCAGATCCGCTGTTGTCATTCCGTACTGTGGGTCTACCTGTACCCCGCCTCCTGACAGATTGACCCATTTGCACTTAAACAAAAGGACCTTAAAATCATGTCCGTAGTCAAGTACCCATATGTCCACTATGTAACCATAATATGTGTCCTTTCCCCTCTCGGTTGTTGCATCAAAGCGGACACCGCTGTTTTGGTTGGTGCTCTTTTGATCTTGGTCAATCGTGTAAAATGTATTCCCATTTATCTCGTATCCTTTGTAAATCAATACAGTCAAAGATGGTCCCCTGGACAACAAGTACAGCTCATCACAAATAGTGTTGTCACCTATGAGACGTGTTTCCAACCAACTGCTGAAAGTCCTGATGTGTTCACATGTAATCCAGTCGTTGCACTGCTCCGGTGTTTGGAGCGCAGACTGTTCTTGTGTTCATCGACATACGGGGTCACCAAGGTAGAGTTCTATAGAACTGTGTAGTGTGCTTGAGACCAAGAATATCCGTCCCTGCATATTATTGAGTCCCTTCCAAGCCTTCCTTTTCCAGTCAGTCTCCCCTCGTACCGCGATTTAGGGAGACCTATCTTCTTAAGGCCAGGAATGAAGTCAACACAAAACCCGATGACATCATCTGTTTGATGGCCCATGGAGATGCTTCCTTCTGGCCTAGCGCGGTTATGGACATATTTCTTTATGACTCCCATAAACCTCTCAAAGGGGAACATATTGTGTAGAAATACGGGCCCCAGAATAACAATCTCATCGACTAGATGAACTAGGACGTGCGTCATGATATTGAAGAAGGATGGTGGAAACACCAGCTCGAAACTGACAAGACATTGCGCCACATCACTCTAAGCCTTGGTACGATTTCTGGATCGAACACCTTCTGAGAGATTGCATTGAGGAATGCACATAGCTTCACAATAGCTAATCGGACGTTTTCCGGTAGAAGCCCCCTCAATGCAACCGGAAGCAGTTGCGTCATAATCACGTGGCAGTCATGAGACTTTAGGTTCTGAAATTTTTTCTCTGGCATAATTATTATTCCCTTTATATTTGACGAGAATCCAGTCAGGACCTTCATACTGAGCAGGCATTCAAAGAAGATTTCTTTCTCTTCTTTCATAAGAGCGTAGCTGGCAGGACCTTCATACTGCTTCGGAGGCATGCCGTCTTTTTCGTGCAAACGTTGCAGGTCCTCCCGTGCCTCAGGTGTATCTTTTGTCTTTCCATACATGCCCAAGAAGCCTAGCAGGTTCATGCAAAGGTTCTTCGTCACGTGCATCACGTCGATTGAAGAGCGGATCTCTAGGTATTTCCAGTAGGGTAGGTCCCAAAATATAGATTTCTTCTTTCACATGGGTGCGTGTCCCTCAGCGTCATTCAGAAAAGCTAGTGTGCCGGGACCCTTTCCAAAGATTACGTGTAAATCATTGACCATAGCAAGTACATGATCACCGGTACACATGGCGGGCTTCTTCCGGTGATCTGCCTCGCCTTTGAAATGCTTGCCTTTCTTTCGACATTGATGGTTGGTTGGAAGAAATCGACGATGGCCTAGGTACACATTCTTTCTGCATTTGTCCAGGTATATACTTTCAGTGTCATCTAAACAGTGCGTGCATGCGTGGTATCCTTTGTTTGTCTGTCCTGAAAGGTTACTGAGAGCGGGCCAATCGTTGATGGTCACGAACAGCTACACCTTTAGGTTAAATTCCTCCTGTTTGTGCTCATCCCACGTACGTACACCGTTTCCATTCCACAGCTGTAAAAGTTCTTCAACTAATGGCCTTGGATGAGAACTGGCATCATAATGAACTTCAGCTTCATGCACATCCAAGGAGGAAGGTTATACATACATAGAGTCACGGCCCAGGTGCTGTGATTGCTACTCTGCTCCCCGAAAGGATTAATGCCATCCGCGCTTAAAGCAAACCATATGTTCCTTGGGTCCTTTGCAAACTCATCCCAGTACTTTCTCTCGATTTTTCTCCACTGCGACCCGTCAGCGGGTGCTCTCAACTTCCCGTCTTTCTTACGGTCCTCACTGTGCCATCGCATCAACTTGGCATGCTCTCCGTTTCTGAACAGACGTTTCAACCGTGGTATTATAGGAGCATACCACATCACCTTCGCAGGAACCCTCTTCCTGGGGGGCTCGCCGTCAACATCACCAGGGTCATCTCGTCTGATCTTATACCGCAATGCACCGCATACCGGGCATGCGTTCAGATCCTTGTATGCACCGCGGTAGAGGATGCAGTCATTAGGGCATGCATGTATCTTCTGCACCTCCAATCCTAGAGGGCATACGACCTTCTTTGCTGCGTATGTACTATCGGGCAATTCGTTATCCTTTGGAAGCTTCTTCTTCAATATTTTCAGTAGCTTCTCAAATCCTTTGTCAGGCACAAAATTCTCTGCCTTCCACTGCAACAATTCCAGTACGGTACCGAGCTTTGTGTTGCCATCTTCGCAACTGGGGTACAACCCTTTTTTGTGATCCTCTAACATGCGATCGAACTTCAGCTTCTCCTTTTGACTTTCGCATTGCGTCCTTGCATCGACAATGACCCGGCGAAGATCATCATCATCGGGAACATCGTCTGGTTCCTCTTGATCTTCAGCAGCTTCACCCGTTGCAGCATCATTGGGCACATCGTCTGGTTCCTCTTGATCTTCACCAGCTCCCCCCGTTGCAGCATCACCGTATTCAGGGGGCACATAGTTGTCATCGTACTCTTCTTCTTTGCTGTCTTCCATCATAACCCCTATTTCTCCGTGCCTCGTCCAAACATTATAGTGTGGCATGAAACCCTTGTAAAGCAGGTGGGAGTGAAGGATTTACCGGTTAGAGTAAGACATCGTATTCCCACATTTAGTGCATGGACAACACATAAAACCATTCTGCTTGTTTGCCTCAGCCGCATCGAGAAACTCATGCACGCCCTTAATGTACTCGGAGGTGTGTCTGTCACCGTACATCCATTGCCGGTTCATCTGCGTGCATTATATATAATTAAGTGTGTCAAAAACCATTACAAAACATCATGAATAGATAATTAAGTGACCAAATTAATAGAAGTTCATCATCACATTAAAACCAAAGTACATACATAGTTCTCATCTAACAACATATAGCTCTCCAGAGCATCTAATTAATTAAACCATACACTGAAACTATGTAAAAAATTTCAATGCGAAAACAAATGCGATCATAATCACAACCAAGGTAACAATTGATCCAACGGCATAATGATACTAAGCCTCGGTATGAATGGCATATTTTCTAATCTTTCTAATCTTCAAGCGCATTGCATCCATCTTGATCTTGTGATCATCGACGACGTCCGCAACATGCAACTCCAATATCATCTTCTCCTCCTCAATTTTTTTATTTTTTCCTTCAAGAAATTGTTTTCTTCTTCAACTAAATTTAACCTCTCGACAATAGGGTCGGTTGGAATTTCCTGTTCACATACCTCCTAGATAAATAAAATCTATGTCACGTTGGTCGGCATGATTTTCATAAACAATAAATGAACCAATAGTTATAAAGATAATATATACCACATCCGAATCATAGACAGGACGAGGGCCGACGGGGGCGGATACCAAAACCATCGCACTATATAAGATGCAATAATAAAAGTAAGAAAATAATACAAGTATCTATCTAAACATACAAGTAAGAATATTTTTCCTTTCAGAAAGAAGATAAGAACAAGAGGCTTACCACGGTGGTGCCGGCGATGAGATCAGCGCGGGTGATCGACGGCGGTGAAGACGGGGACGGGGCGTGACGGATCGCTAAACCTAGACAAATATTGAGGAAAATGGAGCTTGGAGGTCGAGCTTGGAGAGGAGAAAGCTAATGTAGTGTGGCTCGGGCATTCCATCGAACACCTTGTGTGCATAGGAGGTGAGCTAGAGCACCACCAAGCCCTCTCCCCTCGGCGGCCAGAAAAAACAGAGCAGTGTGCTCTGCTCTTACGCGAGGGGGTATATATAGGCACCTCATTGGTCCCGGTTGGTGGCATGAACCGGGACTAAAGGGCAGCCTTTGGTCCCAGTTCAAGCCACCAACGGGGACCAATGGTGGTGGGCCCGGAGCGAGGCCCATTGGTCTCAGTTCGTCCCACCAACCAGGACCAAAAGGTCCAGACGAACCGGGACCAATGGCCCACGTGGCCCGGCCGGCCCCCTGGGCTCATGAACTGGGTCCAATGCCCCCATGGGTCCCGGTTCTGGATTGAACCGGGACTAATGGGCTGACCCGGTCTGGACCTTTTCCCCCTTTTCTACTAGTGCTAGTAATCCCCTACTCGTCAGCCAACCGAGGAGCTACCAGTTAACGATTTCCTCAACAATGATGATATCTATGACATGGTATCCGTGAATCAAATGATTAGTTTTCCAAACATGAAGTATCTATGGGAGGTGGGGGAGGATGGGAAGTGGAGCATGCCAAAGATTACCACTGAATCCTCGTGCACCAATGTTGTCCGTTGTCGCCATCGGCATAAGAATTCCTACCACAAAAGAAAAGCATTCCAGGTCACACATCAACATCCACAAAGCGGCTATGTGGAAAGAATATATATAATTTCGCCAGCACATATATCTTTAGAGTCCAAGTGTGGGTTTGAATCATTTCAGGCACTCTGTCATCCCAAAACCTTGGAGTAGAGAAATCTAATTTTTTAATCGTTTGAGGGAATCTATCATCTTAAATAACCTACCGCGCCCATAAAAAGAAGGTAGCTAATTCATCCAAAGTTAAAAAAAAAATCTCACTTTGAGCAAGACATTACAAGAAACATGTGGTGGGCAGATCTGTCTGCAGTGCCACCTCCAGCCAGGCAGCCTAATTCATCTTAGCAAACAGAAATCCCATCCTATGACTAGTAGAACGTCCGTGCGTTGCCACGGGCTAACAAAACTATATATAGAAAAAGTGTCGATCAAATAACTATAATTCAACATGTGGACGTTACATGTGACTTATAATTTTATTGCTATGAATACCTGTCATTCTAATACTACCCCCTTTCCGATTTATTAGGCCCACACGTATCGCTAGATCGATGATATTTTTTCAACATAATGCAAGTTATATTTTACAAAACTTACACCATCAGAAACTTCAAATGTTCTATTTTCAATGGTACAACTTTTGTCATGTATAATCCATATTACAGTAGTAAAATTACCGACCCTAGAGATACACGCAGGACCTGAAAAGGAGGTAGCACTTTCTCGACGTCCCATATGCAAACACAATGTTTATTAAAAGGATAGCATATTTTTTTGACATTCTGCATGTAATGAAAATGCAATTTGTTTAAAGTGTATGTATGTCGGTGAGTTCTCGAACTCAAAAACCACGTCTTAGAGTTAAGTGGGTTCATTATGAATGTCTAGCAAATGTGAGACATATAGAAATAAATTGTAAAATATTGCCAAATGTAAGACACATAAAAAAAGGACAATTATACGTGTGTTATTGTCAAATGGGTGAATTTTCAGTCCTCCAGTTAGGGTCTCAAACGAGTCGAGCTCAAACGAGTTGGTCTAGATCAACTTAAACTTAAATTCAAGCGAGCTCAAACAAAGTGAAGTTCAAAGTTGAGTAATAGAAAATGGCTTGTACTCAGCTTGTAACGACATCTAGCTAATTTTAAGCTAAATAAGATGATGAAATACGATATAACATAAAAAAATAAAAAATAAGTATTGTCTGTTTTCAACGAAAGAGGCTCTAGTTTGAGGGTTTTTCTGCTTTTTTTCTCTCTCGGCCGATCATGCACCGAAGCGTCTACAGTAGAAAAGTAAAGGAAATGACTTCAGGAACGAACACCGAACCAGCGCTGCTACTTACCTCAGAAAAAAAAACCCAGCTAGCTGCTAGCTAGTCTGCTACTACCTCACTGAGCTCTGCCTCGACCTCTCCAGACTCTTCCTCCTCCCACCGCCCCTTGCCAGATCCGATCCAGCGAGCTCCGGCTGCCCGCCACCTTGTCCATAGGATGAGATCTCCAGGCCGACCTCCCTTACCCTCAGATGTCGGCCAAGGCGAATGACGACGCGCGGACGGAGGAGGCAACAGGTTGCGTCTTCCACTTGGGGACGAGGCCGGCGAAGCAGGGAGGCGGCGAGGCTGATGGAAGGGAATAGGGCGCCCCCTGGAAGTGGAGGCAGCAACCAGTGTCTTCCGCATGGGGACGAGGCCGGAGGAGCTGGCGGAGGAGGCAGCAGCCGCGCATTCCTGCATGCGGACGAGGTCGAAGGAGCTCGCGGCGAGACTGGAGGGCAGCGCAGTGGAGAGGCAGCGGTGCACGAGCATGAGACGAGGCGTACATGATGGACAAGCTCGCCGCGTACACGATGGGAAAGCTCGTCGGCATCGTTATCAAGTACAGTGTTCAGCTGACAAAAAAAATTAAATTTCATCACGTTGTTCAGGAGGCAGATATCTTCGTTCATCAACTCGGATACCACCATGGCATTAGCATATTTTTCCCTCAAACATCATACGGTTCTTTCCTTCTATAAGTGCGAGGCAACATACATAGCATTTGTGGCTAGGTGCTAGGTATCTTTGGAATTGGCCATGACCACAACTTACGTCCATCATTTCTTGATGTTTGATTTCTAACCTTATATTCTCATAATCTCCAGGTTGGTAGAATCGAGCTCGCAAAAGGAGAAAGGGTGAGGCAGGCAGCACTTTCAATGATTTTGTCGCAAAAGGAGCAGACTTCATCACGGGGCCATCCTCTGCTCAGCACCCTATCTACTTTGAATGTACACCATCTTTAGATTACATGATATATCTTCAATAGTGATCTCAATATATCCTTGAGGTAACGAATGAAGTCCTCCATTTTTGCAGATTGAGAAACCTGATATAGCTTCACCCATTCTCTTATATCTCTTGTATCATTGAAGAATCAAGATCCCATCACAGACCACTTATGTATGATGTTATATACTTATACGACCTTAGCTAAAACCATAGTTTTTGCTTGTTATCCATGGTATGACACAACGAACGTACAAAGAACTTTACTAATCCCAAATCTTGCAAGTGATTGAGAGCTACAAAGAGAGCACACTCAATGTAGTTTGAAATAAGGACCCCTTCAAAATATCCTGCCAAATAGCTGGAGGTATATGACACAATAAAATCGGAGTAGTGATTCTTTAACTGAAAATACTTGTAATTTCACTTTGTTTTCTGCGGCCAGTTTCCTTCAGTAAGAGTTTTAGTGCAAGCAATAACCTTGGGACAAAACTGAATACTCAAAGCCATAATTTGAATGTACTCAACTTAAAAAAACACAGGGACCAGTAGAACAGAACATGGTAACTGAAAAGTAGTTCTTATTCAGATATCCCTTTCCCTCTCACAGTCTAGGGGAGTCAATGATGTGATGATGGGGACTGGAACATGTGGAACATCTCTTATATCTGAGTTAAAATCAACCGAACCAAATAGAAGTTGTTGTTTCTTACATCTGGATTTTCTTCAAGATGTCAATTAGTGTAAAGGCTTCTCAAGTGGTATCTTCTTCTCACAGGCAAACAATTCTGTAAACATGGAGAGAGAATTGAGGAGAACTTAAAAAATCAAGTGCTTGACATTGTAACTATGGATAAAAGGTATGTCCTAAAAAACCATCATCAATTGGGTTAATCATTTCCCCCCTCTATTACAAGTTCAACTACAAGTTTTTTTCTCGTATTTCATATACTTTAAATAAGGAAATGTAGTTCATCAGACCAAACATCTGAAATAAAAAATCATTTTATGCCCACCTTGAATAGAATATATCAACAGAAGTGGAATGCATATCCCAGATTCAAAGTTATTATTTTCTTTCTTGAGCTCTCCCTCATGCCTCCTTTGTAATACCCCTAACAAAAGTATTGTGTTATATGGATATATTGTTCTCTCTTGTATTTTGTTTGCAAAAATGTCTGAAGTATACATCATGCATAGATATAAATTGTGTGTTTTCTTTTTACTGAACTATTACTTGTAGGTAAAGAGATAGGGGGATTGAGAAGCAACACTCGGTAATACTGCATGGTAAAGAGATGACGAATATAATTTAAGGAAAACACCTTTTTACACAGATCTTAAAAGGGTAGATATGCAGCTTTATCTGCTTGGAAGAAACTGACCTCTTCTTTGTGTTCTGCATAGCTTGAACTTTTCTTTGCTGGTTCACGAGTCAAAATCTGGAAGGATACTTTAAAATTTGAGAACATGTGTGTTTTTAAACACACGTATATTTAGAATTATAGACGAGGAGGGGCAAGAGACGGATGTGCAGCTTGGACTTGCCGGCCTCCAAGCGGAATTGCATGCCGGCCTTTCCCACGATAATTACACTGCATAATTCTTTCTTATGTCAAAAATAATAAACAACCATTAAGCCAAATACTCTAATATGTTTGCTTGGCATATCACGATACATGATGAAAGGAAATATTGACATTAGCACATAAAAAAGTTATAAGCTTACCCATACAAACAAAGTCTAGGTTTACATAATTTGTTTAGCGCAAAATAACATGGGCATATTTATTACACCAGAGATAGTTTTGCATTCATAGAAAAAAAACATAACATATAATTTAGCATATACAAAACTCACAACTCTTGCTGACCATGGAAATTGATTAGCCGAGGCTGTTCTATATGTGTTTCCGGCCGGTCGAAAGCTAGCTAGCAATGAACGGAAAAGATCAAGAAAAGCATGTACCTGCGCCGGCGGCGTACATGCAGCCGCGCGTAAGGGTGTGTCGTAGGTGCAGCTGCGCATACAATCCCAATTGGAGGAGAATCTGATTAGCGTCAAGGCCGTCCAATCCGATGCCCACATCGTGCAGCCACGCTTGCTCACGGTGGGAGAGGCCATGTGCAATCCCGCATCGAGATCGGCAAGTCCAGGCTGCACGTCCGTCTCAAGACCGTCTAGATGAGCATGGAGGTCGGCGTGCAATCCCGCGTGGTTGTGAGGAGGGGCATGCAGGGTGGGTGGGGCGGCGGCGCGGCGCATGGAGGGCCGAAGCCGAGGAGCGGTGGTAAAGGGGCGGGTTGTGGGGTGCGTGAGAAGGGGCTGGAGTTAGGGTTTGCTTGGACCTGATCGTGCGGGTTGGTTACTTGTTTGACCACCTGATTTTTTGGGGTGTTTTCTCCACCGGTTTTCATAGGGATGGAAAAAATTGGTGGGAGGTGGGGTGGGGGGAGATCGAAAGGAAGTAGCGAGCGAGCGAACGAACGAACGACGTACGGACTGAGACATTAGAAGTAGAGATAAAGAGAAAACAAAATCACTAACTAACGCATCTACTCCCTCCGTTCCAAAATAGATGACCCAACCTGTAACAATCAATCTAGAAACAAGGAGAGAGAGAGAGAGAGAGAGAGAGAGAGAGAATGATATGCCCTTGCCTCGTCGGAGCTCCGGAACAGTCGTGAAGGGGGAGGGGTCCCGAACCTCGCTCCCGTCGCGGCCCTCCTCCTGCTGCTGTACGTGAAGGGGGGAGAGAGGCGGGGGATGGGGATGGAGGAGCTGGTGCTCGGGCCACCGCAAGCGCGACAAGGAGGAGCTGGTGGCGGAGGCGGCGGAGGGCAAGGTCGCGTGGGGAGGCCAAACGCGGCTCCGCTGCACTTGTCCTTGCCGCCCGTGTCGGCTTTCTCTTGCCGCTGCGAGCCTCCGAAGGCGGAGAAGACGACGAGCCTCCGAAGGTGGGGAAGGAGTGGCGACGGCTCAATAGAAGATGCTCGTGCAGGAGACCATCCATCATCACGGGTAACAGCAACAGACGAAGAAACATAGCAGTAAATTTTGTGATGTATTGGAACAATTAATTGCGCTCACGTTACAACATACTAGTATATACTCCAGTTCACACACATAATGCTCGATCAAGCCTGAACAGAATTTAGCTACTCCCTCCGTTCACTTTTGTAAGACCGTGTAGACATTTAAGACAACACCCAAAACAGTTCAATTTCTGCTGTCTAAAATGTCTTATAAAAATGAACAGAGGGAGTAGGAAACACGCACACACGCAGTTGGAAGGGAAAAAGCACACTGATTAAGGCCCTAGAAAACGTACAGGCCATATCAGTCCACTACAACTTTGATCGGATTGGACTCAGTGGAGATATCCTTGAGCTGCTCCACTGCACGTTTCATTGCCGGGTTGCCTTTCCAACCACTAAGCTTGACCTCTTTAAGTTTCTCCAAGTTCTTCAGCCCAACAATCCTCGTCTCCGTGGAAACAAACCGCAATACAAGCGTCTCGAGCTTTGTCATTGATCCTTTCTCGAATGTGAGCACGGTGGGACATCCAAGCACCTCCAAGATCCTCAACGCTGGGAAGATGTGTTCGGTGCCTGCGACCAGTTCTCCATTTTTGCACTCAATTACCACCAGTTTGACGCTCTGCAGGTTGGGCAGCTTACACAAGACACCAAATAACTGGTCGCCAGCAAGTTCTGTCCGTCCCACTTCAAACTTCGTGAGGTGTGTGAGTGATGAGATCCAGTCGGGCAGTTGGCTAATCTGGCCAAACACACTAAGGCATTGGAGGAGTGGCGGTGGGGACACATCATGGAGAAACTCCAAACTGCCGTCCCATCTTGTCAGATTAAGTGATCGCAGAGTGTGCTTCTTGCTCAGGGAGGATGCAAGCGCAGACAAGACCCCCTCTTTCAGCTCACTTTCTTTGTACTGGTACCCGATTTGGACACTTAACATCTGCAACTGTGGCAGGTCACCGATCTCTTTGGCAACCTCAACATCATCGCCTGTGAGAACTGCCATATCCACCTCACGCAGCGCCTTCATGTTAACTAGCCCACGTGCCAAAAACCACCCAGTGCACTTTAGGCGCTCTAGTTTGCTCAACTTTGTCAAAGTTTGTGGCAGCTTCCCCCCGATGTACGTGCTTCTTGCATCAAGATACTCCAAGTGCTCTAAATTGCCAACATTGCTAGGCATCTTCGAGACATCTGTACCCCTCAAGCTCAAGAACCTGAGAAGATACAGCTGGCATACATCTCTCAGGTGCTTGCTTCGCAGGGCCTTGCAATCTTCCAAGTCAAGTACCCTCAACAATTTGAACTCGCCTAGACGATCCAGTAGCTTGCCGAGGCCATAATTGTACTGAAATGTGGTCAGTGACCGGACATGTTGTAGCTTGATCGCCTCAAAGCCATGCCTCACATGACGCCGCTCAACTTGTTTGGGCCTTTGCTCATCATGGTCGTTATCATGGATGGAGAGACGTCGAACCTTACCATGTCCATGTGGCATTCCTCCGTATTGCCGCCCTACCAAGCTAACAAATTTAGACTCCTTGGATTTGGACACCATAACCTCAAGGATCATGTCATGCACCCGGCACCCCACTACCTCCACTATTACAGAGTCTTCAATGGACACAAACTTGTCTAGTTGAATCATGTTCCTACTTATCAGTTCGTTGAAGTATTCTTCTGCAACCTCCAACAAAGTCAACCCGCGCTTCTCAGTGACCAAACCTTCGGCAATCCATCTGTATAGCAGCCTATCCTTGGCAACCACAAAATCCTCCGGGAAAATGCTGAGATACATCATGCAAGCCTTGAGATGATGTGGCAAGTAGTCATAGCTGAGTGTAATCAACTGCCTCATCCCCTCAAGTGTAGGGTGGCTCTCCATATGAGAACCAATTGATCTAGAAACTCTTTCCCACATCACTGTGTCCTCAGCCGATGTATAGCTTGCTAGAAGGCTAGCGATGCTAACGATTGCTAATGGCAACCCACCACATTTTTTCAAAATTGTTTTCATGTGTTCTTCGAGTCCATTGGGGTAAGTACCTTCCTCTATGGAGCCAAACACTCTTTTGACAAACAGTTTTTTAGAGTCCTCTGGTTTCAGAGGGTCCATATGATGGACAAAGTAGACACTAGCTGCCTTGGCCACCGCCTCCATCCGAGTTGTCACAATGATTCTGCTGCCGCCATTATTTTCTGGCAATATGTTGCGGATAGCTTCCCAGGCTGGTAGGCTCCATACATCATCGATCACAATGAGATACCTAGTTTAATTGGACATATACATGCTTGGAATGAGAAAATTTGTGTACATGCAAAAATAGAATTCTAAATAGTTGTTCAAATAGAAGTACCAACAACATTTACCGCAAACTATGGAGTTTGATTCCCTTTTGCAAAGAAAACAGAATTTTAGTTTCTCTACAAATGGTAGCTAAGATTCTTTGTCTACGTGTTGCAATTGTGTACTCAGATGTTATATTTTCCTTCGAAATGAGGAAACCAAAGGTATAGTGATTCTTAGCTTAGGTACTGTGGGGCCTTTATAAAAAAAGCTACAGCTTTCAATGAAACAGTATTGTAGAGACGTCCAGAAAAATAGCCCAAGGGGAACATTTCTTATGAAGATCGAATGTCCACACGGAAAGAAACCAATAAACAACAACAACTGCAGAAACTTTTCTATCATCTTTCATCCTTTTTTTGTGTACTTTATCTCCACTCTACTAGTACGATAAGCAATGTATGAAGTATACAACATACAGAATACAGATACATAACAGTGTGCTTGTCGCTGATTTTTATTTCACCATTCTGCAACAAGCAATTCAGCGATGTTCTGACCAGCCACTTTTTAATTTCTCACTTGTAGTAAATTTACTAAAAAGTGGAAAACCTTTTAGCCCTTATGTGTATTTCAAAATAGCTGCTAGTCCCGGCAAAAAAAGAAAAAGAAATAGTTGCTAGCCTTCGTGCGCATGTGCTGAAGACTAGTAGAAATACGTACTCCTTAAGAAGCTGATCTCTGAGTTTGTAATATTTATAAAGATGATGTTGATATCTGAATTAATTTTGATTACACCCTCGTATTATGTTTATAAAGATGATGTTTACCAGAGTTTAAATTTTTGGGGACGGTAGGGTAGTCTATACCTCTTGTGATCAAGAAGCTCCTTGATCTTGGTGGACAGCTCTTCCACATTCATCTTGTCGATTTGGGCCTCCTCTTCCTTGTTGGTTTGGTTAGCGGTAGTATCCGCTTTCCCCTTGAGGATCTGTTGGAGCATCCGCACCAGCAGTCCCTTCATGTCCTTCCCGACATCGAACGCTTGTGATACGGACACCAGCGCCTGGCAGGGAAAATCTGCATCTAGCTGCCGGCACAACTCCATAGCCAGAGTTGTCTTCCCCAGCCCTCCGAACCCCACAATGGAGAACACCTTGAGACTCTTGTCATGCTGATCATAGACCGACGCGTTGATCTGGTCATCCTCGTCATGGACCAGCGCCTTCATCTTGTCATGCTGATCATGGACCCGCCCCTTGATCTTCTTGGCCAGGTCGTTGGCCTGCTTCTCGATGCCGACAAACTGATGAGTGTTGTCGGCACGGCGGAGGGCATTCGCGGAGAGAGACGCTGCCGAGACAGGGGCCAAGTAGGCAGCTCTTGGCAGTGTGGCCCGGTCGATGCCATACCGAGCGCGGCGTTCGCTGACGATGGTGGTACGGGCCAGGAGATCCTTGATGTCAGCGGCGAGGGTGCGCTGCAGGACAAGCTTCAGGTACGGGTACCTGGCAACGCGCTTGGCGTGGGAAAGCAGGTATCTGGCCCAGCTGCCGGCGATGTTATTTGGCGGTCGTGGGGTGGGGCGGACGATGCGGAGCGAGTAGATGTCGATGCAGTCCTGGGCGTCGTAGACGAGGTCGTGCACGTGCTTCTCCCACTCCCGGACGATGTGGTCGACGCAGTTTTGGTCCGCCTCGGAAATGACGCGAAGGACGGCGTTCATGGTCGCCAGCTCGTCCCGCAGGTGGAAAACCTTGTCGCCGAAGCCGCGGATCTCCTGGATCTCATCCACTAGCACCTGCCCGACCTTGCTCACGATGGACTGTGCCGTGCTCTCCATTCTCGACGGACAACTTGGTTGCTTGCTTGGTTGGTTGGACGAGGAAGATGGCAAATGGCGACGGGCTGGACTTGTCTTTATAATCTACTAGGAAGCACACTGTCTGTCAACATGTATTAAGTAAACTAGTAACGGTAGTAAACGGGTACATGCGGGCCTCAGTCAGGTCAGGGTCATGTGGCACCTATTTTCTTTGCTTGTGGGCACATGAATTAACGTTTGCGAGCCCAATGAGTACTCCTAGTCCTACACAACAGCGTATACATTAATTATCCTAAAAAAAGCGTATACATTATTTACGGTAGCTTTCATGTCCCTCTTATATTAGGTGGCAAGCCTTCAATGGCCGCCCTATTAGGTGGCTGCTCCTGTCATGTGTTGTACTCTCTCCGGTCCAGTATACAATTAGCTTTCATCCTATTTTGAGTTAAAATTTGACCATTAATATAAATGAGAAAATACGAGTTGTATGCCCCAAAAAATATACCATCAGATTTCATCCGAAAGATATTTTCAACAGTATAATTTTTTCGGAACGTAACTTTTATTTTCCTGGTTAAATCTGTGATCAAAGTTTGACTCAGAATACGAGTGAGCCCTGTATACCTAACCGAATGTAGTGGCTGTAAGAGAGACATATTGAAAAGACTCGTCTATCTATTTACATGTGGTGCTCATTTTAGGCTGTACCTAACCTATTTTTGATGAAACGTCAATGTTTACTCAAAACTGTGTGATTGGTTTATTTTTCCAAACAAAAACACACGCATACTAAAAAAATGAAAAATAAATGTTCGTCCAAAAATTATATTTTTTTAGGATGGTTATTAGTGTTTAATGAACCTATTTTTGATGAAATACCAATGACTACTTTAGCATGCTACATTATCCGAGGTCCAGTCCATGTATAAACTTCATTTACACAACGCCGGATATAGTTTTTGGCACATGTTTAACTAAATATTTGTATTTCATCAAAAGTAGGTTCGTTACAACCCTAATAAGCTTAAATAAAAATTATATTTTTTGGACAGACAATTAGTTTTCTAAGTTTTTTTTCTGTTTATTCAGTTTTTAGTCCACAAAAAACTAAGCCGAGCACCCATTTTTATTACACATCAATGTTTCATAACAAATGGGTGTATTTAGTTGTGTATCCACACAAAAATTCATAATTTTATGATAAATAATTTTTTTCCTATGAATTTTTACGCCTTTTTTAGTTTTGTCGATCACAGGACCCACCCATTAGAAATCATGTCGATCCCGTTAAATGCTGTATTAGACCTAACTGCAAACTGGTTACACCAATAGTTGGTGTTTTCTGTAAAAAAAAACCGAAAAGTAGATAATCTGTGCAAAAGCAAACCCCAAAAGGTGGTAATTTCGGTCATTTCCTTTGTTAGTGCCCAAAGGATCGCATTTTTTATTATCATTTTACTTGTTGTGAGGACTTCGGCAGTGCCAGTAGCTCGCATTTCATGAAACTCTGTTGCAATTCACGAAAAACTTATTCTATTGCAGTTTCAATTTTTTTTAAAGAAACATCAAGGAAAAAACCATTCTTAAAAGAAACAGGCAAATTGAAGATAATGCCAATGTGATGCGTCAGTAAGGACATCTCCAATGGTTGTAAGATAGTTATTGGTAGACTTTGTCACATAGGATTTTTGATGATGTGTACAATAAATGAGGAAAGAGAGGAAGGTTGTATGTACATGAACCAGCACCCCTTGCACAAACTTCAATGTACAATGAGAGAGCACCTTATTTATTATCTCACATCCTATTGGGCAAACTAGATACAATCCATTGGAGTTGTTGTATGTTAAGATGTTGGTTCATGACATGGAATATTTTACCAACAAGCTAACATACAAACTGTTGAAGATGCCCTAATTGGTTTCACAGGATTTCCTTTTCCAATGCCGCTGTCTGGATATTGACGTCAGCACTAATGGCCAACCAACCAACCAACTACTCACTACTTGAGCTGGCCGAAGGCTTATGGGGACAAGTAGGGAAACATCTTGCATGTACACATCTCAGGCGCATCTCAGCACGTCATGAAAGAGACCGAAGCCCATGTGCGGCACATTGTTATTCGAGAGCAACATGCCAACTACTCTGTGTATCCGTCCAAAACTTAACACTGATGGATCATGGTTGAAGGAGGAGAGTACAGGTGGAGCTGGCATGATTCTTTGAGATTGTACAGTAGCCATCATCTTTGCCTCATGTCGTTTCATCCCTTGCTGTGCAAGTGGGCTTGAAGCTGAGATTGCAGCTATCATGGAAGGGGTGTCTCTCGCACTGGATAGGAGCACAGACTAGCTGTTGATCAAGACGGACTGCATGGAGGCAGCATGCATGATTAGTTCCCAAGCTCCTGATAGATCCCGGGCTGCTGCTATGGCGAATGACGTGCCCAGAACTGAGCTCTAGAACACATGAAATAAAGCTCGTAGGACGTGCCCAGAACAAAGCTAGTCATGTCCTAGCTCGCATGGGCCGATCTCTTCCTAAAACAGCTGTCTGGTTGCGTTGTGCGCCTGAGGAAGTTGAGACTCTATGTCAACTTGAGTGTAATAACTCTATTTAAATAATGATATTGTTCCTTTCGCAAAAATAAAATAAAATGAAAGAGACCGAAGCCCATGTGCGGCACATTGTTACCGGAGAGCGACATGCCAACTACTCTGCATCCGTCCGAAGCTCAATTATTTTTGTACTCATGTTTTGTTTAGTTTTCATCCTGTGGTGTATTTTTTACAAAAAAGATATTCTTGTTTCTTTGGACAAAGGATATTATTTGTAGCAACCTTTTTTAGATTTGAGTACTATAGTTCTTTTTTTCAATAAATGGATTTTTTTATTAACAATATCTGGATTATTATATTAGTAAGGAAACAACACAGTACAGAGGATACATCCAGACACGGGACAGATCCGCCGCCAATCATCTCCTCGCCGTTGCACCGCCGGAGCCGGAGAAGGGCAGAGAACAAGATGGAGGCCGCTGAACCACCAGCTCAGGACTATAGAGGACCAAAGTCAAACCCGTTTGAATCGTCGCGTGAGTCACTCATCGTTTGCCGGCGACATCTTGGCACCAAGGAAGGCCCATCAGCAGGGGACACACCCCGCCCTGAACAGGTAGTCGAGCTGGAGACGTCGCCCGAAGGCGGCAGAGCAGCTCGCATGAGAACCGAAGACCGGGACAGCACCAAAAGACCGGCCGCCGCCAAATGCCGGAACAATGGGCGACCAGCAAGCTCCTGTACAACCACCCAGGCAAGCGCTGGGAGGGACCTCCACCAGCTCGCCGGCAACGACGGAGCCACCATCACTGGAGTGGGGAAGAGCCGGGAGGACTTATTCCGAGATGAAGACGACGACCCCGCCTCGCCGGCCTCGATAGTGTACGAAACCCTACCACTAGGTAGACCTACACCCCTCCTGTCATGGAGGAGCCGTGGTCCGCCGCGGCTCAGGCAGCCATAAAGGCCACCTGAGCCGGAGCGGTCCGCCGGGCACGCCGACGGAGGAGAACGAGCTCGAAATTGCCTCTCGGTCGCCTCAGGCACTGTAGTGTAGTAGAGAGGGGAATGGGAGGGTTCGAGAGAGAAAAGTTCCTCAATTTTGAACCTTTCTGATTGCATTCCAAAATTTCTGTAGGGAGTCTCTCTTTCCTCACTCTTTGGAACGTCATGTTTCCTAGATAACGACTTGTACGTGTAAAGCTTGGGTTCATTTCAACATGTAAATGCTTGGGTTGATCATTTCTTCTTGGTGGTTTAATTGCTGGATAATGACATATGGGAAAGGTGTGATGGCACCCGGGAGCCCCGGCACCCCCTTATTTGGCGCGTCCAGCCGTTTTGAGATTTGTGTAGGAGCACAGCGGTAGCAGGCCATTGAGACGGCGTTTAATTAAGCACCTTTTTGACAGTGGCCCTGTTTGGATACTCTAACACAGTTAGAGTTAGAGTTATTTTCAAACCCACTCTAATCCAAATAAGCACCTCTTCACTGGGATAGTTGGGTTAGATGGAACTAACCCACTCTAACCCTCCCTGTTTGGATACTTTTAGGTTATTTGAGCCTCCAACTAACCTAAACTAGCTCTAACCCCATGATCCAAACAGGGCCAGTGATGGACAGGGTTGGTCGTAAGGCTGTGGCATGCATAGCAGGCTCTGGCAGAGGTAGGCCTGGATGGGAACCTTGAAATGACAGCTCACAGGACGGTGCATGCAGGTCATAATTTTTTATTCTTGCTTGGAGCCACAACTATCTATTACTCCATGTTTCGTCTTCTGCCTCAATCATTCTTTCTTCTTCCTGAGAGGTACCATGCAAAAAAGAGAAAGGTGAGGACGGAGAAAGAGATTAAGTTTTCTAGTAAGCTTTTTTCTGGATTTAGATGTTTAGGATGTTTTGAAAAAGTGAGGAGAGAGAGAAGGTTTTTAGGATGTTTCTTCTAGAAGAGAGAGAGAGGTGTTATGCGTTAGAGAGAAAAGGAAGAGAGAGATGCTGTGAGAGGCAGAATAGTAATATAGAATGGAGAGATGTGTTGCATGCGTGACAGTCTGAGAGGAAAGGAGAGATGTGGACAGCACGTTTACTTCTTTTCTTTACTACTAGCCGACATGTCACGTCCAGCTCCATTTGAAATCCTCCCAGATTCCATCGGTTCACAACCAGTACGTCTGCTAATCAGTTGTTTGCTACAGTACACTGCACATATCCCTAAACGCTGGAATCTGTACCAACGGTGCTGATAAGGGGGTGTCTAGGCATCCGGGTGCTGAAAATTCACTCTCATGACATATGTATGTGTGGCCAGATCGGTTGCGTCTACCATAGTGTGAACTCCTGCACAGCTGGCAGTACCACAAAACAAAATATATGGCATGCATGTCACCGATTCTCATGTCGTACGTTCTCACCGGCCGTACTCATACTTTTGGCTCCTAACGAAGAGCAGCAATGAAGTTTTTTATTATTATTATTTTAAAAATGGAGGAGGACCTCCGGTCTCTGCATCTGAACGATGCATGCAGCCACTGTATTAATTATTCACACAAGACCTTATAAAGTTATACAAAAGTAAGACTAAAGCCACCGTCTAGGCAACATCTATTGCTACTCCTATCCAGTTGATGAAGAGATGCTGATAGTCTGGTCCTAATATCAAACAGACCTCGCAGCCAAACCTAACATCTAAGACTTGAGGTTCCAACCAGGATGCCTGCCGGGTATGGGGCACCCACCAGTCCGGCGCACTCCTCAAACTGGACGCCTCCTGGGTATGAGGCCGCCGCAGCCACCTGCCACCATTCCATCTTTAGTGTTGTACTGCTGCATGTACCTTGCACGGTCTAGCTGCCGTCGACGCCACCACGACGCCAGACAACGCCACCATCCTGTGCTCGTCCATCATCACACACCCACCGGCGAGACCCTGCTACTCCATGCCGCTGAGACCCGCCGTTGTCGACGTGTTAGATACCACGCCGCTCCTCCTCTTGTCCCCTCCAACCAACACTTGCTCCAAAACGATGCCCCCAGGAGGGAGAACAACATTGAAACGTCGCCATTGTACGATCCAGTAGATCTAGATCTAGGGTTTCCCCCGAAACCTTTCGATTAGGTTGACGTGACCTGCAACGACGATGCCTCGAGAAGGGAACGACGTCCGAGACGCCGCCATCGTCCGCCATGACCGCAGTCAGGCGCGATTTTCACCGGAAGCCACGTCGTACCGATCTCGTGGTTGGCTGGAACCAAGCGGTGCCCGCCGCCGATCCGGTCACGCCAGCGCCATGCGACGCCCTCGATGGAGATCCCGATCTAGATCGAAGACGACCCCGACCGAAACCCCACCACCAGCGTTGCCGCACCGCGCCACCTCCTCCTAGCCCAGTCGCCGCCGGATCCAGCCGTCCCCGCCTCTGGGAGACCAGCCGGACGAGGCGCCCCTTTCCCCCGAACAGCCGACCCGCGCCGCCGCCACGAGGACCAGAGGAAGGAGGGAGTGCCCCGCCGCCGCCCGCGCCGCATGGGCTTCCCCCGACGGGCGCACTCCGACAGCGGCGAGGGGATGGAGACGTTGACGAGCGGGAGTCGCAGGCGGCCGATCTAGATCTTGGCGAGGAGCGGCAGTAGGTGCGGGGAACCGGTGGCGCTCGGCGTTGACCTTGGCGAGGACGAGGATGGTAGCAACCTGCGGCGGAGGGTGTCGGTCGTGGAAGTCGCCGTCGTGCGCGGAGGGATTCGGTGGCGGAAGTCGCCGTCGTGGGCGAAGGGGCTCGGCGGTGGAGGCTTGGTCGTGGCGGCGGCGGCGTTGGTTGGGGACGGGGGTTGGGGACGAGGGTTTGGTTTGGGGAAGACTGGTCGGGCCGGGGCTATATTTCTTTTGGTGAGAACAGTTTGGGCTTATTCGCGCGCTTGGCCCAATAACTTTAGGTCTCTCGCTATGGGCCTCCCGGCAGACTACGGGCCAGGGTTTCGTTGTGCCGGTAGATAGGGTGACCTTAATTAGTGTCGGCAGTGTGCATGCCTTCTTGTATGTATTTCTCCCGGCAGTTTGTCTGCCTTTAAGTACTTCTGCCAACAATAACAAGATCCCCGTTTGCCCCTGTTCTGATATTTCTCCCGGCAGTTAACTGCCCCCAATCAAGTGTTGTGGTGTAGTGAGAGTTGTGCAATTTATCAATTGGTAGTATAAATTAACGACACACTAGAATTTATCACTGAGCAACTCCAACAAACAATATTGCAAGATCCATCGCACCAAAGGCCATGATCTCCAGAACTGCCGGCAGGTTGAGCTACTTGCCGAGAGGCAAAGGGCTGAATATGAGAGGCGGGACAAGGAGAAGGGCCAGGACGGCGCTGAGGGGTCCGGCAAGAAGCGTGACGGCCAGGCGGGCCGTCGCGGCAAGGATAAACAGTAGGAGCGGCCCGCCCGGGGCCGCGACAAGAAGCCAGAAGACGATGATCACGAAGAGGACAACGAGTCTGGTGACCAAGAATTTCAGAAAGCTACAGAGGCCATGTGCGTCGACGGCGGCGCCTCGCTGCATACCTCTCACTGCCAGCTTAAACAGTGGGCACGTGAGATTACAGCAGCAGAGCCATCGTTCGATGCCCAAAAGCCGCTGAAGTGGTCCAGCACACCTATCATTTTTGACACCGAGGATCACCCTGATCGCACTACTGTGGTCGGGTGCTTGCCATTGTTGGTTTCACCAACAATACGCAACCTCAAGGTGACAAAGATGCTAGTCGATGGCGGGGCCGGTCTGAACTTAATCTCGCCTGCCGTGATCGAGAAGCTACAGATTCCTGACGGAGACCTCGAAGAGACGGGCATGTTTCAGGGGGTCAACCCGGGAAGAAGTCAACCAAAGGGGAAGGTCACGCTACCTGTGACTTTTGGGAGTGACCTGAACTACAGGACGGAAAGGATCGTGTTCGATGTTGCCAAGATCCCCTTGCCTTACAACGGGATCCTTGGCCGCCCAGCGCTGGCCAAGTTCATGGCAGCGTCGCACTACGCCTACAACACCCTGAAGATGCCGGGCCCTGTGACGATCATCACCATCCCATCCGACAAGAAAGATGCGCTAATTTGCACTGACCAGCTCTACCAACAAGCAGTTGCAGCAGCTGCCGCTGCTAAGGCACTTGCTCCTGCCACTGGAGCCCCGGAAGGGAAGAAGAAGAAGAAGACCGGTGAGACCTCGGGCACCCACTCCGGTAAGCACACCTCTTCGGAGTGTAGTGCTCCCGTCGAGGATGTACCAGAGAGCTCCACCAGCAAGAATAAGATGTCCAGGGCCACGCCACTGGCGACCAAGAAGGTACCCATCAAGGAAGACGGCACAGGAGGGGCTTTCACCATAAGCTCCGCCCTTGACGACAAATAGGAAGACGCGCTCGTCACCTTCCTGCGGGCGAATGTCGATGTGTTTGCGTGGCAAGCATCCGACATCCCCGGCATTCCCAGGGAGGTGATTGAGCACCACCTTGCTGTGTGTCCTCATGCGCGGCCCGTCAAGCAGAAGGTCAGAAAGCAAGCTTTGGAACGGCAAGAGTTCATCACAGAGGAGATCCGGAAACTGGAAGCGGCGGGTTTGGTGAGAGGAGTGCTCCATCCAACGTGGTTGGCCAATCCAGTGGTAGTGCGCAAGGCGAATGGGAAGTGGAGGCTGTGTGTTGATTACACAGACATCAATAAGCCTTGTCCCAAAGACCCTTTCCCGTTGCCGCGCATTGACCAGATTGTTGACTCCACGGCTGGGTGTGATTTGTTGTCATTCCTTGATGCCTACTCCGGCTACCACCAGATCTTCATGACGAGAGAAGACGAAGAGAAGACAACATTCATAACCCCATGTGGTACGTATTGTTTTCTACGGATGCCTTTCGGGTTGAAGAGTGCTGGCTCAACGTTTGCGAGGGCAGTCCAGATTGGTTTTGAACCCCCAGCTCCATAGAAATATGGAAGCTTATATGGATGATATAGTGGTCAAAACCAAGAACAGGGCAACCCTCATACCGGATTTACAAGAACATTTGCAAACCTACGCAAGATCAATCTCAAGTTGAACCCTGAGAAGTGCGTCTTTGGCGTCCCGTCCGGCAAGCTTCTCGGATTCTTTGTGTCGCAGCGTGGGATAGAGGCCAATCCGGACAAGATCAAAGCTATAGAGCAAATTGAAGCACCCAAGCGAGTCAAGGATGTGCGTCGGCTTGCTGGTTGCGTTGCCTCCATGAGCAGGTTCATTTCCAAGTCCGCCGAGCGCGCCCTCCCCTTTTTCAAGATTTTGAAAAAGGCGGGCCCGATGGAGTGGATGCCAGAAGCCGAAGCAGCATTGCAAGATTTGAAAAGGTACCTCTCCTCCGCGCCAATACTAGTTGCGCCTAAGCCACGGGAACCGTTGCTGCTATACTTGGCGGCAACGAACCAGGTGGTCAACGCTGCACTAGTGGCGCAGAGAGAAATTGATGACGAGGTAATAGCAGCAACAGAGCCCGATGCCATCGATGCAGAGACGATGCAGCCAGTTGGAATGCCGCCGAGGAAGAAAATGATGCAGCACCCGGTCTACTTTGTTAGTTCCCTCCTGCAGGGGGCTAGATCAAGCTACTCCGGTGTGCAGAAACTGCTCTTTGGCCTTCTTATGGCCTCGAGGAAGCTGCGTCACTACTTCCAGGCGCACGAAATCACTGTCATCACTTGCCTCCCTCTACAACGGATATTGCATAATCCAGACGCAACAGGAAGAATCGTGGAGTGGGCACTGGAGCTGTCCAGCTTTGGCCTCAAGTTTGAGAGTACCTCGATGATTCAAAGCCGAGTCCTAGCGGAGTTCGTTGTAGAATGGACCGCGACGCCTGATGAAGAAGCCCAAGAGACTGTTCTCCCCGGCAAGGAGGCAAGTTGCGACTGGATCATGTACTTTGATGGAGCTTTCTCCTAACAGGGCGCCGGGGCTGGTGTACTGCTTGTCGCGCCCACCGGAGAGCACCTCAAGTACGTAGTTCAGATGCACTTCCCCAGGGAGGTGTCAACAAACAATACGGCTGAGTACGAAGGGCTCCTTGCTGGTCTTAGGATCGCGGCGGACCTCGGAATCAAGAAACTTGTCGTCAGGGGCGACTCGCAACTTGTCATCAAGCAAGTCAACAAGGATTACCAGAGCCCGTTGATGAAGGCCTACGTCGATGAAGTGAGAAAGCTGGAAGAGCGTTTTGACGGTATACAGGCAGAACACGTTCCCCGAGCGGAGAATGACATCGCCGATTACCTGTCAAAACGCGCTGCCCTCAAGCTACCTGTGGAACCAGGTACCTTTGTGCTTCGGCTAACTCAGCCATCCGTTGATCTATCAACAGAGCAGAACAAAAGGAGAAAATCAGGGCCCGGGAACTACTTTCCCGCCGAGCTCCCTGGAGCCGCCGGCAGGAATGTTGCCGATACACTGAGCCCGCCACGGGTCGGCTAGCTCCGGCAGGACACCAAGCCCTTGTCGTGGAGACAGCTGCTCCTATAGCAGAGGAAATGCCTTTGGTCCTCGTTGTCGAGCCTCAGGCTCCAGCGTGGGCACAGCACACCGTCCAGTTCCTCCAGATAGGGGAACTCCCCGAAGAATAGGAGAAGCGAAAAAAGTAGCCCGTCGGTCTTCTATGTACCAGTTCATCGATGACGTTCTGTACAGGAAGAGGCTGAACGGTGTGAAATTGAAGTGTATCTCTCGGGAGGAAGGACTGGGACTGTTGGTGGAGATACATGGAGGCATATGTGGATCCCACATAGGGTCGAGAGGCCTTGCCGGCAAGGCATTTCGGCAAGGCTTCTTCTGGCCCACTGCCCTCCAGGATGCAACGATACTGGTCACCAGGTGTGGCGTGTGTCAGTTCCATTCAAAGAAGCTTCATCAGCCAGCTCAAGCCCTCCAAACCATTTCTCTCTTCTGGCCCTTCTCGGTCTAGGGGCTCGACATACTGGGTCCTTTCCCCCGCGCTGTCGGGGGCTTTGAGTACTTGTACGTTGCAATCGACAAGTGTACAAAGTGGCCAGAGGTGGAAGCAATGAGGAAGGTCACAGCTCAGTCAGCCGTCAAGTTCTTCAAGGGACTAGTGTGCCGTTTTGGTGTACCCAACAGGGTCATCACCGACAACGGCACGCAGTTCACAAGCCACACCTTCATGCAATATACCCAAGACCTCGGCAGCAAAGTCTGTTTCGCTTCCGTTGCTCACCCACGAAGCAATGGTCAAGCTGAGAGGGCAAACGCTAAAGTGCTGCGAGGCCTAAGGACAAAGACCTTTGACAGGCTGCACAAGAGTGGAAGGCGCTGGATTGATGAGTTGCCGGCGGTTCTTTGGTCGATCAGAACGACGCCAAATCGAGCCACCGGCCAGACACCCTTTGCCCTAGTATACGGGGCAGAAGCAGTTCTCCCCACTGAACTCATATACGGGTCACCTCGAGTGCTCGCTTATGATGAGCTTGAGCAAGAGCAACTGCGGCAAGATGACGCAACGCTCCTTGAGGAAGATCATCTTCGGGCGGCTGTGAGAGCAGCACGCTACCAGCAAGCCTTGCGTCGCTACCATAGCCGCAAGGTCCATGCCTGAAGCTTTCAGGAAGGTGACCTTGTTCTTCGGCGCGTTCAATCGGCCAAGAATACCAATAAGTTGACGCCAAAGTGGGAAGGCCCTTATCGGGTAATACGAGTCACCAGGCCTGGCGCAGTCCGCCTGGAGACCGAAGATGTTGTTCCAGTGAGTAACTCCTGGAACATTGAGCATCTTCGCAAGTTTTACCCATAAGGCGCGGCTTGCCGGGCTCCCCGGCAAGCCACCTTTTGTACAAGCCTTGCCGGGAAGGCATGTAACCCTTTGTACAAAGCCAGGCGTAGACCCTGAGCACAAATAAATGAAGCGCTGGCGCCCTAAGTTATAGCATGCATGCTAGGTCGAGTCTTGTCCTTGGTTAGGGTTGATAGTGCTTAGCGGCGACTAACCCCTAGCTTAGAGTTCGAGTGTGCGTCTCTTTGTTCTTCTTTTGTCTTCTTTGGTCCGCGGGACTCACAGATATCCTTGCCAAGCCACTTGGGAAGAAAAAGGAACAGACCAGCATTCAGGCCCCGGCGAGCCAGTGTTGCCGGGGGCTGCAAGAGCAAAGATTCACCCACGGCAAACCAGGGTTGCCGGGGGCTGCAGCTTCAGATAAGTTCTTCATCCCTTATCATGCATTCCATTATGGACTGAGGTATGTGGAACCTCATTTCTCCTTAAGCTACCGTACTCCCCTAACTCTAGGCCCTAGGGCTCGTCCCTGGGATCAAGTTTGGTCATGGTCGCGGTAGCGAAAGGATGAAACAAGGAGCCTGAACCCACCTCATCCCTGCCTCCGCCAAAGGCGTGATAAAGGTCGAGCGAGGTGGGGAGACGGCAAGGCCTGTTGCCAGGAAAGAAAATGTTTATCTTAGAGATATCAAGGATTTACTCCTTGTCGTGGTTTCCACCCGCAAAAAATGACCCGGCAAACATCCCTTTTTCATTAAAAAACATCCCGCCCAGGTACAGTCCATAGGGAATGGAAAACATGAATAAAGGGATTACAAGTTTTAAATTCAACAAAGGCCCGAAGGCTTACAAACTAAAAAGAGATAAGGTGCCCGTAATCCCTTTCTTGTCCCTTTCCTCAGGAGGCAGGTCAAGGAGGCGAGAAGGGCAAAAGGAGCGCCTAGGCGAGCTACGGGTGGAAGAAGACGCCGAGAGAACATCTTGGTGGTCGTCTAAAGGTTGGATGGTGATGGCGGCGCCGGAAGCAGAGCTCGAAGATGAGGCGGCAGGACGTCAGTACGCGTCGGAGGCGTCGGTGCCCACGTACTCCAACTTGACGGCCTTGCCGCCCGCCCTCTTCCTCTTCCGCAGCCTCCCAACGCCAGCCGCCCAAGGAGACGACCCCGAGAAGTTCAAGGAGCCAGCGACACGGATGATGGGGTCGCCGGTGCCACACGGAGCGGCGCGCGACACCTAGTCGGACCCGTCATCCTGCCGCCTACCGCCCTCGTCGTCGCTGCCGCTGTCCTCCTCGTCACTCTCGCTCGAGGAGGAATCATCACTATCAGAAGAGCTCTCCACGCAGCACCTTGTACGAGTCCCAAAGTGCCCGAAGACCTTGATGGAGAGAAGGCCACCCTCCATCAGCTTAAAATGGAGAGTGAGCCCCTCCGTCAAGCTGTGGATATGAGCAAACGTCTTCCATCCCCGACGAAGATACATCATGTGAGGAGCAGGGAAGTCGACGCGGACCCGCGTGCCACTGATCCCGCAGCCCCTCATGTGCAGCCGCAATGACTCCGGCGGATCCAGCTCCATCTCCCACGCAAATGGAGTCGGGAGACGAAGGCGACGGCGCGGCGGCCGGCGCAGCCTGACGAAGAACTCGCAAGGGTCATCCCCAACATGGACCTCCATTGGAGGAGGAGCTGCTGGCGGGGGCGAGGCCGGCGCGCCACCCCGTCCTCCTCTTCCCCAAGCGCCCCGGCCTCGCCCACGGCCTCGCCCCTCCCCCTTCCCCTCGCGGCCGGCTCTGCCACCGCAGGCGCATGAGGAGGAGGGACGCGTTGTCGGGCGGCGACCCTCGCCGCCACCGTTGAAGGGCCGGGATTTCCTCCCTCCATGACGAGTGGAAGAGAGGTGCAGAAGCCGAAGGAAGAAGAAGATGGAAGAATGCGGGGCGCCATCCCCCCTCCCGCTCATTATAAAGGAACGGGGTTGGGGCTCGGCCGCCCCGCTCGGCCAATCAAGACACGGAAGGCGCAGGGAGCCAGGATCGACCCGCTGCCCCAACCAGCGACGGCCCGGTTTCCCACCTCCACCGTTTGCCACCCCAAGCGCATGGGAGACACGTGGCGGACGTACAGAACCGAAGGGACGGGTGAGGCGACCTCTCCCCACCCCGTGATCGTGGGGAGTGGACGCTTTGAAGACCGCGCCTCGGCCCCATTCAGTAAATGGGCCGCGCCTCCACGCCTCCCTCCATTTATGGGGAACGCGCGAACCGCCCTTTCACTACGACGTGACACATGCGTGCAGAAAGCAACCCCACGCATGCCGCCCATGTCACACGCACCTCCTCACGCCGCGCCACGCGTGGGAGTCATGGGAAGCGCAGCACGCGAAAAATCTTACCGTGGTAAAAACCACCCCGCCTGCCCGCACACCGTTTCTTGGCCTGGCCCAACAATGCGTTGCGCTTATGTGTGGCCCAGGCCCGGGGGCTCCTGTCGGTGTACAAAAAGAGGCGTACACTTTTTGTACCCCTATAACTGTGCACGGGCAGTCAGAGCCGCGCCCACGACCACACCAAGCAAGGCAGGGAAGGTGATCCAAGGTAAGACCGAAGCTCGAGGGAACTGGAGCAACGCCAAGGCTAGGACCACGAAGAGCCAAGGGACGAGGCGGGCTCCCCCGGCAAGATCCTTGCCGGGGCCGGCTTTAGCAACCCCGGCAAGACCCCTGCCGCGGCAACTCGCCCCGCGCCTACGGAGCAAATCACCCTTGAGTCCACTGCCCCCATGGGGCAAGGATTCGGGAGACATCCTCGTGGTGGCATGCAGATCTTTGTGAAGACATTCAAGATCAGATACGCACTAAGAAGACGACGACCCTTGGCGAGATACCAGCCAAGGAAGACCACGAGACCCCCGGCAAGCGCCTTGCCGGGGATGACGGCATGCGCCACGACAAGACCCTTTCCGGGGCCCCGGCAAGGCCCTTGCCGAGGACGTCTACAGGCCACCATCAGGCCCACGCCAAACAAGCCTCCACCGCCGTTCGCATGCAGCTGCCACCCCAACCAACTGGGCAGGCACCTGCATGGCGGCATGCAGATCTTCATGAAGACACCACCACCACGCCACCTCAGCTACCTGCCTGCCTACATGGCACCACGGGCATCACTGGCCAGGGCGTGTCAACACGAGGAGGAGCGGCGACGGACAGGACGGGCGTCACCCCCGCCCCCGATAAAGCAAGGACACCTAAGCAGACGCATTAAATGCGCCTTGTCATGTAATGCGAGGGATAACCTCGCATCACTGTACCCTTTTCACCTCCTGTGTGCCACTGTGGCAACCCCTTTTCCTATAAAAGGAGGCCCGAGGCGACCAGGAGAAGGATTCGGCTTTTTGGAGCTCTTCACACCCCATAGCTAGTTCAAGAACACAGATATACATCCAGCAAAGCAGGAGTAGGGTTTTACGCATCCTTGTGGCCCGAATCTGGATAAACGAATCGTGTGCTACCTGTTTGATCCGCCCTTCTTTCAACCCCGCGCCCCGCCAACCGTAGTAGGGATTCTCGTGATCCCATAGGTGTCGTTCTCACCGACAGGAGATGTCAGGACGCGTAATAGCAAGATAGACAAGACGGCCAACCAGGTGAAGATAGCGAGTGGGATTAGGGAGAGGGTCACCATCAGAGGCACGAAGCTGAACGTTGAGCTCCATAGGAGTCACAATTACGCGCTCATCACCGAGAGCAGCGCGAGCAAGAAAGTCCTGAATATATTTTTCTTGGGAGATGTAGAAGCCATCAGAGGTCGAGGAGATCTCAATCCCAAGAAAATAGCGAAGTGGACCAAGATCAGTCATGAGAAACCGGTCGCGATGGCGAGCCTTAACAAAGGCAATGTAGTCAGAGTCGTCACCAGTGATGATCATGACATCAACATAGAGAAGGAGAAGAGTCCGACCACGAGGAGACGTGTGAACAAACAACGCGGGATCATGATCACTGGGCAAGAAACCAGCGGCAGTCACCACAGAGGCGAAGCGCTCAAACCAGGCGCGAGGGGCCTGTTTGAGACCATAGAGGGGGCGGCGAAGTCTACAGACCATACCATTAGGAGCATAGTACCCCGGTGGTGGCTGCATATAAACCTCCTCACACAACTCGCCATTGAGAAAACCGTTCTGAAAATCAAGTTGGGAGATAGACCACTGACAAATGGAAGCCACAACAAGAAGAGTGCGGACAGTGGTCATGTGGGCCACAGGAGCTAATGTCTCATCATAATCGCGCCCCTGCTCCTGTTGAAAACCACGGGCCACAAGACGTGCTTTGTAGTGCTCAAGAGAACCATCAGAGCGAGTCTTAATAATGTAGACCCACTTGCAAGTGATGGGATGAGCACCAGAAGGGAGAGAAACCAGATCCCATGTGCCAGAGCGCTCAAGGGCAGCAAGCTCTTCGGCCATCGCAAGCTGCCATTCAAGCAGAGTCATGGCAGTCCGATAGGAAGTGGGCTCGGCAAGAACAGAGAGACCATACCGATTAGGAGAGTAGCGATCAGGCGGAGGGCGATGCCGAGCACGGAGGTTATGAACCGGGGGAGGCATGAAGGGAGGGGCACCATAGGTGGAAGGCGCGTTAGGAGAAGCATCCTCGGAACGAGGGCGACGAGTATAGTGGAGAGGAAACAGTGAGAGAGGGCGACGGACTGGAGAGGATGGTGGAGAGGTGGAGGAGGAGGATGGGGAAGACGGTGTCGGTGATGAAGGAGAAGGTATGAGAGGTGTAGGAAGTGAAACCTGAGGCACGTAGCATGGTGTATCGAGGAGAAGAAGAAAAGAGATATCGTCCATAGAGAACCTCGAGTAAGAAGGACGTGGGTAGAAAGAGTGAGACTCATCAAAGGTCACATCACGCGAGATGCGCAAACAACGACCAACAGGATCCCAACAGCGATAGCCCTTGTGCTCATCACTGTAGCCAAGGAAAACACACTCAATCGACTGAGCAGTCAGTTTGGTGCGTTCTCGCGGGGCAAGAAGGACATGGCACACACATCCAAACATGCGAAGAGCTGAGTAGTCAGGAGAACGACCAGTGAGACACTCCATAGGAATACCACCCTGCAGAGTGCTACCTCTTGAGCACAGCGTTGGTTTTTCCTTGAAGAGGAAAGGGTGATGCAGCAAAGTAGCGTAAGTATTTCCCTCAGTTTTGAGAACCAAGGTATCAATCTAGTAGGAGGTTACGCGCGAGTCCCTCGTACCTACACAAAACAAATAACTCCTCGCAACCAACGCGATAAGGGGTTGTCAATCCCTCTACGGTCACTTACAAGAGTGAGATCTAATAGATATAGGATAATATTTTTGGTATTTTTGTGATAAAGATGCAAAGTAAAAGGCAAAGGAAATAACTAAGTGTTGGAAGCTTAATATGATGAAGATATACCCGGGGTCATAGGTTTCACTAGTGGCTTCTCTTAAGAGCATAAGTATTTTACGGTGGGTGAACGAATTACTGTTGAGGAATTGAAAGAATTGAGCATAGCTATGAGAATATCTAGGTATGATCATGTATATAGGCATCACGTCCGAGACAAGTAGACCGACTCCTGCCTACATCTACTACTATTACTCCACTCATCGACCGCTATCTAGCATGCATCTAGAGTATTAAGTTCATGAAAATAGAGTAACGCCTTAAGCAAGATGACATGATGTAGAGGGATAAATTCATGCAATATGATTAAAAAAAACCATCTTGTTATCCTCGATGGCAACAATACAATACGTGCATTGCTGCCCCTACTGTCACTGGGAAAGGACACCGCAAGATTGAACCCAAAGCTAAGCACTTCTCCCATTGCAAGTAAGATCAATCTAGTAGGCCAAACCAAACTGATAATTCGAAGAGACTTGCAAAGATAACCAATCATACATAAAAGAATTCAGAGAAGATTCAAATATTGTTCATAGATAATCTTGATCATAAACCCACAATTCATCGGTCTCAACAAACACAACGCAAAAAGAAGATTACATCGAATAGATCTCCACGAGAGAGGGGGAGAACATTGTATTGAGATCCAAAAAGAGAGAAGAAGCCATCTAGCTACTAACTATGGACCCGAAGTTCAGAGGTAAACTACTCACACTTCATCGGAGAGGCTATGGTGTTGATGTAGAAGCCTTCCTTGATGGATGCCCCTCCGTCGGAGCTCCGGAACAGGCCCCAAAATGGGATCTCGTGGGTACAGAAGGTTGCGGCGGTGGAATTAGGTTTTTGGCTCCATCTCTAATCGTTTGGGGGTACGTATATATATAGGAGGAAGAAGTATGTCGGTGGAGCAACGTGGGGCCCACGAGGGTGGAGGGCGCGCCCTGGGGGGGTGGGCGCGCCCCCTACCTCATGGCCTCCTGGAAGCTTCTCTTACATAGGGTCCAAGTCTCCTGGATCTTGTTCGTTCCAAAAATCACGTTCCCAAAGGTTTCATTCCGTTTGGACTCCATTTGATATTCTTTTTCTGCGAAACTCTGAAATAGGCAAAAAACGGAAATTCTGGGCTGGGCCTCCGGTTAATAGGTTAGTCCCAAGAATAATATAAAATTGGATAATAAAGCCCAATATTGTCCAAAACAGTAGATAATATAGCATGGAGCACTCAAAAATTATAGACGTTGGAGACGTATCAAGCATCCCCAAGCTTAATTCCTGCTCGTCCTCGAGTAGGTAAATGATAAAAACAGAATTTTTGATGCGGAGTGCTACTTGGCATAATTTCAATGTAATTCTTCTTAATTGTGGTATGAATATTTAGATCCGAAAGATTCAAGATAAAAGTTCATATTGACATAAAAACAATAATACTTCAAGCATACTAACTAAGCAATTATGTCTTCTCAAAATAACATGGCCAAAGAAAGTTCATCCCTACAAATTATATAGTTTAGTCATGCTCCATTTTCGTCACACAAGAATGCTCTCATCATGCACAACCCTGATGACAAGCCAAGCAATTGTTTCATACTTTAGTAATATCAAACCTATAAACTTTCACGCAATATATGAGCGCGAGCCATGGACATAGCACTATGGATGGAATAGAATATGATGATGGGGGTTATATGGAGAAGACAAAAAAGGAGAAAGTCTCATATCAACGAGGCTAATCAATGAGCTATGGAGATGCCCATCGATTCATGTTAATGCAAGGAGCAGGGATTGCCATGCAATGGATGCACTAGAGCTATAAATGTATGAAAGCTCAACAAAAGAAACTAAGTGGGTGTGCATCCAACTTGCTTTCTCACGAAGACCTAGGGCACTTGAGGAGGCCCATTGTTGGAATATACAAGCCAAGTTCTATAATGAAAAATTCCCACTAGTATATGAAAGTGACAAAATAAGAGACTCTCTATCATGAAGATTATGGTGCTACTTTGAAGCACAAGTGTGGCAAAGGATAGTAGCATTGTCCCTTCTCTCTTTTTCTCTCATTTTTTTGTGCCTTCTCTCTTTTTTTATGGCCTTTCTCTCTTTTTTTTATTTTTTTATTCCTCACTTGGGACAATGCTCTAGAAAATGATGATCAACACACTTCTATTTATTTACAACTCAATGATTACAACTCGATACTAGAACAAATTATAACTCTATATGAATGCCTCCGGCGATGTACCGGGATATGCAATGAACCAAGAGTGACATGTATGAAAGAATTATGAACGGTGGCTTTCACACAAATACTATGTCAACTATATGATCATGCTAAGCAATATGACAATGATGAACGTGTCATGATAAACGGAATGGTGGAAAGTTGCATGGCAATATATCTCGGAATGGCTATGGAAGTGCCATAATAGGTAGGTATGGTGGATGCTTTGAAGAAGATATAAGAAGGTTTATGTGTGAAAGAGCGTATCATATCACGGGGTTTGGATGCACCGGCGAAATTTGTACCAACTCTCAATGTGAGAAAGGGCAATGCATGGTACCGAAGAGGCTAGCAATGATGGAAGGGTGAGAGCGTGTATAATCCATGGACTCAACATTAGTCATAAAGAACTCACATACTTATTGCAAAAATCTACCATCAAAAACCAAGCATTACGCGCATGCTCCTAGGGGGATAGATTGGTAGGAAAAGACCATCGCTCGTCCCCGACCGCCACTCATAAGGAGGACAATCAAAGAACACCTCATGTTTCAAATTTGTTACATAACGTTTACCATACGTGCATGCTACAGGACTTGCAAACTTCAACACAAGCATTTCTCAAATTCACAACTACTCAACTAGCACGACATTGATATTATTACCTCCATATCTCAAAACAATCATCAAGCATCAAACTTCTCTTAGTATTCAACACACTCATAAGAAAGTTTTTACTAATTTTTGAATACCTAGCATATTAGGATTATTTAAGCAAATTACCATGCTATTTAAGACTCTCAAAATAATCTAAGTGAGGCATGAGAGATCAATAGTTTCTAAAAAACAAATCCACTACCGTGCTCTAAAAGATATAAGTGAAGTACTAGAGAAAAACTTTATGTCTCAAAAGATATAAGTGAAGCACATAGAGTATTCTAATAATTTCCAAATCATATATGGCTCTCTCAAAAGGTGTGTACAGCAAGGATGATTGTGGTGAACTAAAAAGAAAATACTCAAATCACACAAGACGCTCCAAGCAAAACACATATCATGTGGTGAATAAAAATATAGCTCCAAGTAAAGTTACCGATGGAAGTAGACGAAAGAGGGGATGCCTTCCGGGGCATCCCCAAGCTTTGGCTTTTTGGTGTCCTTAGATTATCTTGGGGGTGCCATGGGCATCCCCAAGCTTAGGCTCTTGCCACTCCTTGTTCCATAATCCATCAAATATATTTCACCCAAAACTTGAAAACTTCACAACACAAAACTCAACAGAAATCTCGTGAGCTCCGTTAGCGAAAGAAAACAAAAGACCACTTCAAGGTACTGTAATGAACTCATTACTTATTTATATTGGTGTTAAACCTACTGTATTACAACTTCTCTATGGTTTATAAAATATTTTACTAGCCATAGATTCATCAAAATAAGCAAACAACACACGAAAAACAGAATCTGTCAAAAACAAAACACTCTGTAGTAATCTGTAACTAACGAAAACTTATGGAACTCAAAAAAAATCAGAAAAAATAGGAAGACCTAGGAAATTTGTTTATTGATCAGAAGGAATTGGAATCAGTATTTTATAACGTTCTGGTGATTTTTAACAATTGTTTCGTGAACAGAAAGTTTCTGGAAATTTCTGCAAGATCAAATAACTATCATCCAAGAAGATCCTATAGGTTTAACTTGGCATAAACACTAACTAAAACATAATAATACATCTAACCAGAGGCTAGATCAAAGATTTATACCTAAACAGAAGAAAAAGAAAAAACTAAAACTAAAAATAAAATTGGGTTGCCTCCCAACAAGCGCTATCGTTTAACGCCCCTAGCTAGGCATAAAAGCAAAGATAGATCTAGGTATTGCCATCTTTGGTTTTCAACTTTTTAGCGGAATCAAGCTCGAATCCGGGAGGTTCTTTAAGTTTCCCTTCATATTCTGAAATTTTTAGATCTAAAGATTCCAACCGCTTATTGCAAAGAGTAATCAACATATTCATACGGTGAATATTTTTGCTAACGTTCTTAAGAGTTTCAAGAGACTTCTATAAAATCTTAGTTACCTCGCAATTTTTTTCAAAAACTTGTGTCTCTTCCTGAGTAGGATGAGGCCCCTTTTGTTGAGGTAGTGTTCCCTCTATACCTTCTATAACTTCAAGCGCAATATGGTGATCAATTTAAATAAAATTGTCTTTGGCAACACAATCCAAGAGTTGTCTATGAGACATATTTAATCCAACATAAAAATTGCGAAGCAAAATTCTCAGGTTCACTTCAAAGGTACAATTACAAAAAGACTCCACTATTCTCAACTAGGCATCTTTTAAGTTTTCTCCTTGTCTTTGTTTGAAGTGAAAGACTTCAAACACAGGGGACAACGTAGTGGATAGAGGACTAGCCATAACGACAAGCAAGCGAAAAAGAGGCGAACGAAAAAGAGAGGGCGAATAAAATGGGAAGGGTGAAGTGGGGGAGAGGAAAATGAGAGGCAAATGGCAAATAATGTAATGCGGGAGATAAGGGATTGTGATAGGTACTTGGTATGTTGACTTTTGCGTAGACTCCCCGGCAACGGCACCAGAAATCTTCTTGCTACCTCTTGAGCACTGCGTTGGTTTTTCCTTGAAGAGGAAAGGGTGATGCAGCAAAGTAGCATAAGTATTTCCCTCAGTTTTGAGAACCAAGGTATCAATCTAGTAGGAGGCTACGCGCGAGTCCCTCGTACCTACACAAAACAAATAACTCCTCGCAACCAACGCGATAAGGGGTTGTCAATCCCTTCACGGTCACTTGCGAGAGTGAGATCTGATAGATATGATAGGATAATACTTTTGGTATTTTTGTGATAAAGATGCAAAGTAAAATAAAAGCAAAGTAAAAAAGCAAAGGAAATAACTAAGTGTTGGAAGATTAATATGATGAAGATAGACCCGGGGGCCATAGGATTCACTAGTGGCTTCTCTCAAGAGCATAAGTATTTTACGGTGGGTGAACGAATTACTGTTGATCAATTGACAGAATTGAGCATAGTTATGAGAATATCTAGGTATGATCATGTATATAGGCATCACGTCCGAGACAAGTAGACCGACTCCTGCCTGCATCTACTACTATTACTCCACTCATCGACCGCTATCCAGCATGCATCTAGAGTATTAAGTTCATGAAAATAGAGTAACGCCTTAAGCAAGACGACATGATGTAGAGGGATAAATTCATGCAATATGATAAAAAAACCATCTTGTTATCCTCGATGGCAACAATACAATACGTGCCTTGCTGCCCCTACTGTCACTGGGAAAGGACACCGCAAGATTGAACCCAAAGCTAAGCACTTCTCCCATTGCAAGAAAGATCAATCTAGTAGGCCAAACCAAACTGATAATTCGAAGAGACTTGCAAAGATAACCAATCATACATAAAAGAATTCAGAGAAGATTCAAATATTGTTCATAGATAATCTTGATCATAAACCCACAATTCACCGGTCTCAACAAACACACCGCAAAAAGAAGATTACATCAAATAGATCTCCATGAGAGAGGGGGAGAACATTGTATTGAGATCCAAAAAGAGAGAAGAAGCCATCTAGCTACTAACTATGAACACGAAGGTCTGAGGTAAACTACTCACACTTCATCGGAGAGGCTATGGTGTTGATGTAGAAGCCCTCCGTGATGGATGTCCCCTCCGACGGAGCTCTGGAACAGGCCCCAAGATGGGATCTCGTGGGTACAGAAGGTTGCGGCGGTGGAATTAGGTTTTTGGCTCCGTCTCTGATCGTTTGGGGGTACGTAGGTATATATAGGAGGAAGAAGTACGTCGGTGGAGAAACATGGGGCCCACGAGGGTGGAGGGCGCGCCCTGGGGGGTGGGCGCGCCCCCTACCTCGTGGCCTCCTGGAAGCTTCTCTTACATAGGGTCCAAGTCTCCTGGATCTTGTTCGTTCCAAAAATCACGTTCCCGAAGGTTTCATTCCATTTGGACTCCGTTTGATGTTCTTTTTCTGCGAAACTCTTAAATAGGCAAAAAAAACAGCAATTCTGGGCTGGGCTACCGGTTAATAGGTTAGTCCCAAAAATAATATAAAAATGGATAATAAAGCCCAATATTGTCCAAAACAGTAGATAATATAGCATGAAGCAATAAAAAATTATAGATACGTTGGAGACGTATCACATAGCAGTCGATGGCTGAATGTTGATGAGGTAGGTGGATGCAGAAACAGCCTCAGCCCAAAAGTGGGGTGGAAGCGAAGCAGCAATCATCAGCGCACGAGCCGTCTCAAGGAGATGAAGATGCTTACGTTCGGCAACACCATTCTGAGCATGGGCACCGGGACATGAGAACTGGGCAAGAGTACCCTGTTCCGCAAGAAAACCACGCAACAGCTGGGAGATAAACTCACCAGCGGAGTTAGCACGAAAAGTACGAATGGGCGTGGAAAATTGGGTGTGAACCATGGCAGCAAAACACTTGTATATAGAGAGAACTTCACTACGAGATTTCATGAAATAGAGACAAGTGTAGCGAGAGAAATCATCAATAAACAAGATATAATAGCGATGACCACCTTTCGAATCAAAGGGAGCAGGACCCTAGACATCATAATGAACTAAGTCAAAAGGACGCTGAGATACCGACTCACTGGTAGGATATGGTAACTGGATCTGTTTGCCAAGTCTGCAACCATTACAATGTAAAGAAACATCTTCAGATACATACCCTAAGAGGCCCTGATGAACTAAAGAAGACAAGCGAGAGCCCCCGATGTGACCGAGGCGATGATGCCACTGCTGGAAGGACGCAGACGAAGAGACAGCAAGAGCATGGAAGCTGGCAGAACTGGTGGCAGCAGAAGGAACACAAAGCCAGTCAACCTCCTAAAGGCCCTCTGACTCACGGCGCCGGGGCCCAGCACCAACCAAAGCCTTGGTGCGACGATCCTGAATGGAGCAAGAGTTGGTATCAAGAATGACGCGACAACCAGAATCAGTAAGTTGGGCAGCGGAAAAAGATTCATGGTAAGACGAGGAACATGTGAAACACTAGGAACAGAAAAAGATGGAGTGGAAAGAAGACCACGACTAGCAACAGGAAGAGGTGTGCCATCGGCGGTAAGAACATTAACATGCGAATCAAGAGGTCGGAGAGAAGACAGCACGGAAGAATCAGAAGACATATGAAAGGAGGCTCCAGAATCCAGAACCCACGAAGATGTACCTGACTGTGTAGATGTCTGCGGTGGTGGAGAAGTGGATGCAGTCACAGCTGTGGCGGAACCAGTCGACGAGGAGCCGGAGGAAGCAAGTAGACGCTTGAGACGTACAATGTCCTCGTCAGTGAGTGATGGAGTCGAAGAAGACACTGGAGTGCCGCTGGAAGAGGAGGGCCTCTGGTCTCGCTTCTTCTTGCGACAGTCGGGCTCTGGGTGACCCGACCGGGAGCTGTAACCACAGAAGGTGTCATGACGCGACATGCTCCTCTCAGCATAAGGAGGGCGACTCACCCCCCCCCCTGAAGGAGTAGGCAGGAGGGGTGGAGCAGTGAGGCAAGCAGATGACATTGGAGCTCGGGCGGCCAACACTGAAGGAAGCACAAGTAACCCTGCAGAGCGAAGGCGGGTCTCTTCAGCATGAAGCTCAGCAAGCACTTCCGAGATAGGAACACGACCACGGGCAAGCAAGTGAGCACGTCGGGGCTCAAACTCGGAGCGGAGACGAGATACGAACTCATGAACCCTCTGAAACTCCAAGTCAGACCGCGTAGTCTGACAGCAACGGCAAGTGCCACAAACAACAGTCCGCAGTTAGTCAAGCTGACGCCAGATGGCAGAGCACTGTGAATAGAATTCATCAATAGACGAGTCACCCTGCTCAAGAGCATGCTCCTGACGCACCACAGAAAGGTATAGAGCATCACCAGAGGGCTGTTAGCACTAACAAAGATAGGACCACATCGCTGCAACAGTGCCGAGGCCCATAAACTCCGAAGCAAACTGAGGGAGAACACTCGCAGTGAGAATAGCAGCAGCTCGAGCATCATCATTGCACCACTGAGTGTAAGCAGATAGATCATCCCGGTAGACAGAGAGAGCATCAGAATATGCAGATACCTGCTGATCATAAGCATCAACTGCAGCATCATCAAGAGCCTTGGCTGCATCCCGATCATCCTGAGAAGCATCAGCAGCAAGCACCGGCAGTACCGGCAGCACAGGAGCCACCGGAGCAACAGGGCAGGGCGGACAGGGTACCTCGCCAGAGAGAACGCCCCACAGCAGAAGGCCGCGCATATGGATACGCGTGAAACCCGCAAACTCAGCATAGTTGGTGCCATCAAAGATCACCGAGCAGCGAGAAACAGCCACATAGCCCGAAGATGACATACTGAGATATCCCTCTGTTTTTTTGAAGTCAACGAAGGCAGAAGACCCGATCTGGATCGAGTGCGAGCTCACGCCCTCGCGCGTACAACCGAGGCGAGGGCCAGCGGCTGGCGAGCAGGGGCCAACAACCCGCTCTGTCGGACGAACGAGAGCGGGCGGCGCAGGAGGGGCGAGCGAAGCAGAAGCCTCAGCAGCAGCGCACACGCGGGGGCCGAGCGGAGCAGCAACTCAGCAGCAGGCCGGGCGGATCCGCAGCCCAGCAGCAGCGCACGCGCGGGGCCGGTCGGAGCAGCAACCCAAACAGGGCGGTGGCCTGGCGGAGGAGGCGATGGGACCGAGCAAGGGCCGAGCCGGTCAGCGGAGCAGAGCGGGGCGGCCGGAGTCGCAGCGAGGAGGACCAGGGCGGCCGGATCCGCGGCGAGGACAGCCGGGGCGGCCGGATCCGCGGCGAGAAGAGCCGGACCTGGCAGTGGGTGGATCGGGGGAGGAGCTAGCACGGAGTTGCAGCGTGCGGGAGAGAGGGGAACCTAACATCTGATACCATGTTAGATAAACAGCAACTGCATTCACAGGAGGGCCAAAGGCCAATACATATACATGTGTATGGTAAAGTGCAAGAGACCCCTTATACAATGAGGATAAACCGAAAAGGGCTATACACATCTAACAGGGGATATGTATGTACTCCTTCCATCCAAAAAAACTTGTCCCTTAAATAGATGTATCTAGCACTAATAGATACATCCATTTAAGGGACAAACTTTTTGGACGGAGAGAGTATGTAGCTAGTCAATTAGTGCCTTTGCTGTCGGTGCAGTTTATCTAGTAAAAATCAAGTATATATCCTCCGTTCCTAAATATATATCTTTTAAAAGATTTCAATATGAACTACATACGGATGTATATGGACGTATTATAGAGTGTAGATTCACTTATTTTTCTTCATATGTAGTCCATATTGAAATCTTTAATAAGACTTATATTTAAGAAAGAGGGAGTACATACTATAATTTGTAGTGAGGATTTTGTATCGCAATCGTGAATCAAACTGCAGCTGCATTGTCATTACCAAACGACAGAGCAGCAACTGAAACTCCACCCCACGCCGCACCGGATCACCGCCGCTACCGGAGGCTTACAGTCGCAGTTGAGCAGGACAGGAGAAAGAAGGGTCGCCTCCCTTTCCGCCCGGTGGGCGTGGAGGAAGAGGAACGCGAGGCGGCCGTGGATGTTAACGATGACCTCAAAGACGGGTGCTCGGAGGAGGTGCGGGCAGAGCTCCTGCGAGTTGGCACGGCCGGCATGGTAGTGGTAGCTGTTCAATCAAATTCCAAGCAGCAGAGGAGGGCAATAACCTTGGAATGATACCGAAGATCCAAAGAAACTAGCTACTTGATTTGTCGGCAGCAGGTCTGTTGGAATGATACTGAAGAGTAAGAGGCATTTTATAAATAATGCGAAATACACATATACATATACATAGCACTCATGCTTCTTACAAGCTGTTTTATTTGGCACTCCACTTCCCACACATGAAAATCAATAGGATAACCAAGTGCTGGATCGAGCCTGAGCCCTGGGCAGAATTTAGCTAGGAAACACAGACATATGCAGTTCAAAGGAAAAGCGCACTAATTAAGGCCGTAGAAAACGTACAGGAGCAGCAGTTCCTAATTAAGAGGCGCACCTCACCACCAGTCCGCTACCACTTTGATCTGATTGGACTTGGGGTGAGTCTTGAGCTGCTCCACTGCACGTTCCATTGCCGGGTTACCTTTCCTACCACGGAGCTTGACCTCTTTAAGGTTCTCCAAGTTCTCGACTCCAGCAAGGCTCATCTCCTCATTATGAAAGTCCAATACAAGTGTCTCGAGCTTTGTCATTGATCCTTCCTCGAATGTGAACTTTGTCAAGGTGGGACAGTATAACACCTCCAGGATCCTAAGCACCGGGAAGCTTTGTTCAAGGCGTGCAACTAGTTCTCCGTCTTTGCACTCAACTCGCTTCAGTTTGACGGTCTGCAGGTTGGGCAACTTACACAGGACATGAAATAACTGGTTGCCATCAACTTCTGTCCATTCCGCTTCAAACTTTGTGAGGTATGTGAGTGATGAGACCCATTCGGGCAGTTCCTTAATGCTCCCACAAATACTAAGGTATTGGAGCAGTGACGGAGGCCGGGAGACGTAATGCAGAAACTCCACACTGCCAGTAGAAAGAGCTTGACCATACTCCCAGCATTCCAGATTGAGTGATTGGAGAGCGCATGTGTTGCTCAGGAAGGAGGCAAGTTTATGCCATAACTCGTCTTTGAGCTCTTCAGTTTGTATCTTATTGTTACTGATTCGAATACTTAGAACATGCAACTGTGGCAGCTTACCGATCTCTTCTTGGATAACCTCAACATTGTCACTTGTGAGAACTCCCATGTCCACCTCGCACAGTGCCTTCATGTTCCCTAGGCCCGTGGCAGAAGCCACTCATCGGACCTTAGGCACTCTAGTTTGCTCAGCTTTGTCACAGTTAGCGGCACATTCTTCTGGATGCGGGTGTTTTTTATATCAAGAATCTCCAAGTCCTCAAGTTTGCCAACTTTGTCGGGCATCACTTTAACATCTGTACCCCTCAAGCTCAAGAACCTGAGAAGATACAGTCGACAGACATCTCTCATGTGCTTGTCTTGCAGGGCCTTGCAATCTTCCAGGTCAAGTACCCTCAGCAATTTGAACTCGCTTAGATGATCTAGCAGCTTACTGAGGCCATAATTGCGCTGAAATGTGGTCAGTGACCGGATATGATGTAGGTTCATCGCCTCAAAGCCGTGCCTTGCATGATGCTGCTCAACTTTTGTGGGCCTCTCCCCATCATGGTCACTATCATGGATTGAGAGGCGGCGAACCTTGCCATGTCCATGTGGCATTCCTCCGTATTGTCGCCCTACCAAAGTAACAAAGTTAGACTCCTGGGATTTGGACACCATGACTTCAAGGATCATGTCATGCACCTGGCACCCCATCTACCTCCACTCCCAAGGACACAAGCTTGTCTAGTTGAATCATGTTCCTGCTTATCAGCTCGTTGAAGTATTCTTCTGCAACCACCAACAAAGTCAAGCCCCGCTTCTCAGTGACCAACCCTTCAGCAATCCATCTATATAGCAGCCTATGCTTGGCAATCACATAATCCTCCGGGAAAATGCTTAGATACATCATGCAAGCCTTGAGATGATGAGGCAGGTAGTCATAGCTGAGTGTAATCAACCGCCTCATCCCCTCGAGGTTAGGGTGGCTCTCTATCAGAGATCCAATTGATTTAGAAACTCTTTTCCACATATAGGTGCCTTCAGCCGACCTATAGCTTGCCAGAAGGTTGGCGATGCTAACGATGGCCAATGGCAACCCACCACATTTTTTCAAAATTATGTCCATGGTTTCTTTAAGTTCTGAGGGGCAAGTACCCTTCTCTGTGGAGCCAAACACTCTTTGGACAAACAGTTTCTTAGAGGCTTCTTGTTCTAGGGGCTTCATATGATGGACAAAGTATTCTGAGACACTAGCTGCCTTGGCCACTGTCACTATCCGAGTTGTCACAATGATTCTGCTGCAGCAATTATTTTCTGGCAATCTGATGCGGATAGCTTCCCAGGCTGGTAAGTTCCATACATCATCGATCACAATGAGATACCAAGTTTAATTGGATATATATATATATATACATATATATATATATATATATATATATATATATATATATATATATATATATATACACATGCATGGAGTTAGAAAATTTGTGTACATGCAAAAATAGAACTAGAAATACTTGTTCACATAGAAATGCCAACAACATTTATACAACAAAATAAGTAGTTTGGTTTCTTTTTTACGAAGACAGAAGGAATTTGGTGTCTCTCCAAATGACAGCTAAGATTTTTTTTGTCTATGTGTTTCAATAGTGTACTTAGATGTTATATTTTTCTTAGAAGATGAGGAAACTAAGAGCAGCTATTCTTAGTTCAAGTACTATGGGGCCTATATAAATAAATGCTCAGCTTTCAGTGAAACAATATTGTGGAGAATCTTGAAAATAGTCGATAAGGATTATGAAGATCGAATGTCTACACACTATGAACAAAGAAAATTAGCTGTGGTCATTCTTTTTTGTGTTTGTGCTTTCTCTCCACTCTACTTGTACAATAATCAATGCCCGAAGTATGCAACACATAGACATAGCTTACCACATGATAAATGTGTTAAGCTATCTTAAAAGGATTCCATAACAGTATGGTGGTCATGATTTTTATTTCTCAACTAGATATTTGCCTGTGCATTGCAATGGGGGCACACATATTTTGTACGTAATTACCATGATTTACATACCATTTTATTGTTAATTAATGTGATCGTGTATAAAACATAGAATTTAGCTGCCAAATAAATCAGCACTTATTGACTTACCAAAGAAAACATGATTTTATTTGGTAAACTAATAAAACGTGAGGACAGTTGTGGCGGTTTTTGAGGAAAACAGGTGGAAACAATTGGTAAAACCGGAAACAGAGGATGTGGGTGGAGAGGCGGGACGGAAGAAAGGAATGAATCATGGAACCTTAAGTATTCTTTAAGTTGGACAGATTTTGCAACAAGCAATTGAAAATCCCAGTTCAGCACTGTTCAGTCCAGCCGCTGGCAATTTCTCACTTGTGATAAATTTACTAAAAAAGCCTAAAAAAATAGTGGTTATGTGTACTTTGAAATAGTTGCCAACCTTCCTGTGCATGTGCTGAAGATTAATAGAATTATGTACTCCGTGAGAAGCTTATCCCCGAGTTTGTAATATTTATAAAGATGGTATTGATATCAAAAATAATTTTGATTGCAGCCTCGCATTATGTTTATAAGGATAATGTTGAGTAGAGTTTAAAATTTTATTTGGAGACGGTAGTCTATACCTCTTGTGACCGAGGAGCTCCTTGATCTCGCTGGACAGCTCTTCCACATTCATCTTATTGATTTTGGCCTCCTTTTCCTTGTTTATTTGGTTAGCGTTAGCATCTTCTTTCTCCTTGAGGATCTGCTGGAGCACTCGTATCAGCAGTCTTCTTGCACTCGTATGTACGCCTGGAGGGGGAAGTCCGCGTCCAGCTGCCGACACAACTCCATGGCCAGGGTTGTCTTCCCCAGTCCTCCGAACCCCACAATGGAGAACACCTTGAGAATCTTGTCATCCTCATCATAGATCGGCTCCTCTAGGATCTGGTCATCCTCGTCATGGACCGGCGCCTTCATCTTGTCACGCGGATCATGGACCGGCTCCTTGACCGCCTTGATCTTCTTGGCCAGATCGTTGGCCTGTTCCGTGATGCCAACAAACTGATCAGGGTTGTCGGCACGACGGAGGGCATTCGCGGAGATAGACGCCGCCGAGACAGGGGCCAGGTAGGCAGCTCTTGGCAGCGTGGCCCGGTCTATGTTGTAGCGAGCGCGGCGTTCACTAACGGTGGTGGTACGGACTAGGAGGTCCTTGATGTCAGCAGCGAGGGCGCGTTGCAGCACAAGCTTCTTGTGCGGATACCCAACAACACGCTTGGCGCGGGCGTAGATGGACGGGCGCATGATGGGGCGGACGATGCGGAGCGAGTAGGTGACGGTGTAGTCCTCGACATCGTAGGCAAGGTCGTGCACCTGCTTCTCCCACTCCCGGACGACGTGGTCGACATTGTCTTGGTCCGCCTCGGAGATGACGCGGAGGACGGCGTTCATGGTCGCCAGCTCATCCCGAAGTTGGACGACCTTGTTGCCGACGCCACGGATGTCCTGGAGCTTGTCCACCAGCACTTGCCCGACCTTGCTCACGATGGACTCTGCCGCGCTCTCCATTCTCGTGTCACCCGGGCTCGCCTTGTCTTTATAATCTGGCAAGCACACTGTGTCAACATGTTGTTAAGTAAGTACTATAAGTAAACTAGTAATAATGGTAGTAAAGGGATACATGCGAGCCCAATGATGCTACTACATCTACGTAAACAATTAAGAAAGCTTATGTAACCTTAGGGATGTCAACCAGGTCCCGTTTAAAGTTCACTTATGACATGATAGTTTAAAAAGGTTTTTTGTTTGTTTGAGGAAAATGAACTATCAAGCTAGCAAAAACTAACTAAACGGGATTGCGGCCGCCATTTATTTGCCACTTACATCCCTAACCTGCCTAAACCAAATCTTCTCCGCCCGTAAAAAAAGAAAAATCTTCTCCCCCCTGATTTTAACCGGGGGTGGGCCCCTTCCTCCCCCTCTCTCCAACCCCAGCCCACCACATTGCTTTTTACGTTAGTTTATGTTTGTGCTTTATGTAGATGCAGCATTACCGATGCGAGCCTCAGTCGGGTCAGGATCATGAGGCACCTGTTTTCTTTGCTAGCGGGCCCATTATTTCACGATCGCAATCAATGGTACTCCTACACAACAGATATAAACAAGGTTTGGCCTAGTACTCCCTCCGGTCCTTTTTACTCTGCACATTGGATTTGCCGAAAGTCAAACTTTGCTAAGTTTGACCAAATTTATATTAGAAATTATTAGCATCTATAATATCTAATAAATATAATATGAAAATATATTCCAAGATGAATCTAATGATATTGGTGTTGTTATGTGAATGTCTATAATTTTTTATATAAACTCGGTCAAAGTTGGATGAGATTGACTTCGAACAAACCTAATATGCAGAGTAAAAAGGACCGGAGGAAGTACATTAGTTACGGTAGCTGTCATGTCCCTCTTATATTAGATTGCTATACCATGCCTGCCACACGGTTCTGTGGTGCTCATTTTAGGCTGTAAATAACCTATTTTTCATGAAACTTCAATGTTTACTCAAAACTGTGTGGTTGGTTTATTTTGCCAAACAAAAGCCCACGCACACTAAAAAAACTGAAAAATAAATGTTCGTCCAACAATTATAACTTTTTAGGATGGTTATTATTATTGTTTAATGGACCTATTTTCAATGGAATACCAATGCCTACGTAAACATGCTACATTATCTGAGGTCCAGTCCATGTATAAATTTCATTTACACATTGTCAGATATAGTTTTTGGCAGATGTTTAAGTAAATATTTGTATTTCATGAAAAGTAGGCTTGTTACTCTATTGTAATTAAGCATCCAAGAAAAAAATATAACTTTAGGGCGGACAATTAGTTTTCTATGATATTTTTAGTGTTTAATGAGTTTTTTGTGTGCAAAAGAAAAAAGCTGACTACACATTTTTAGTAAACTTTGATTTATCATAAAAAAAAGGGTCAATTACTACCTAAATTGACCACACAAAAAATAATTGTTGGATGAATACATTTTTTGGTTTGGATGGGCCCCTAGTTTTGTAGGACTATGACCAGGCCCGCCCTCTACATGTGGTGTTTCGTTATGAAATGACAAAGATAAGGTGAGGTGGTATGGGGTGCTAAGGGCATCTCGAAGACAGACCAGCAAATCTCCCACAATGGTCCGCACGGCACAGTCCGGACCGTGGAAGCCATCCAACATGATCCTGTATCAATCAGTAGAGCTATCCGGGCACGATTTCTCTCGCAAACCGGAGACAAATAGGGGGTGTTTGCGGGAGTCCGGACCGCTACTTCGCACTATTCTGACCACCCTAACCCACAAAAATCCCTCCACCCTCCTGCACGTGCTTCCCCGCCCATCGCCAGCTCCCCGCATTCATATGCCGCTGTAGAGCGCGCCGCTCAACATTGAAGGCGGCTAACGGCGAACGCGACCTCTCACTGCCTTCACCATTGAAGTGGCCGCCGGCCGAGGGCGCCGCCTGCTGCACACCCGGCTGAACACGCCTCCTCGCCGCATTCAAACACCTTCATTAAATCCGCATGGAAGCCGAGAAACCTACTCCAGCCACACGTCCGTTCATGAACGGGCCGGCATTAAACGCAATGCCGGCTGAGCTCCTCACGTCCGCCCTCTATTTAAATGAGACCAGACTCCGGGCAAGAATCGCACCCTTCCGCCGCTCACCCGTCTCCTCCTTCGTCATTTTCTCCACTCTTTCGATGGCTTTCGAAGAACAGTTCTCCGGCACACAAGCCGGCTGGGTGGCCCGTCGGATACGAGCACGAGCAAGGCAGCTAGTTGACCGCCTCCGTCACCTCCCTCTCCCAGCCCGAAGGAGCCTGTTGCCGCCCCAGGCCGGCACATGGTTCATGATACGTCTCCAACGTATCTATAATTTTTTATTGTTCTATGCTATTACAGTATCAATCTTGGATGTTTTACAAACATTTAGAAGCAACCATATATCATTTTGTTGGGACTAACCTATTAACTTAGTGGCCAGTGCCACTTGTTGTTTTTTGCTTGATTTCGTAGAATATCAGTACGAAATGAAGTCTAAATGCCATGAAACTTTTTGGTGATTTTTTTTGGACATAAGAGACCCTGAAAGTTTCGGGAGGGGACAAGAAATTGGAGTAGTGGCCCATAAGGAACCAGGGGATGCCCAGGGGGTAGGGTGCGCCCTGGTAGCTTGTGGGGCCCACGTGGCTCCGTTCGACCTAACTCTGCCTCTATAAATTCTTTAAAATCAGGAAACCAACAGAGAAGTCCACAAAATACTTTTGTCGTCGCCGCAAGTATCTGTTCTCGAGAGATCCCTTCTGGGGACCTTTCCTGGCACTCCGCCGGAGGGGGATTCAATCACAGAGGGGTTCTACATCAGCCTTGCTGCCCTTCCGATGATGCGTGAGTAGTTTACTACAGACCTACGGGTCCCTAGTTAGTAGCTAGATGGCTTCTTCTCTCTCAATGTTCTTCAATACTATGTTCTCCTTGGTGTTCTTGGAGTTCTATCCAATGTAATTCATTTTTGCGGTGCGTTTATTGGGATCCGATGAATTATGAGTTTATGATCAGATCTATCCATGAATATTATTTTAGTTTTTTCTGAACTCTTTTATGCATGATTGTTACAGCTTCGTATTTCTTCTCTGATCTATTGATGTGGTTTGGCCAATTAGATTGATTTATATTGCAATGGAAAAATGTGCTTTGTAATGGATTCGATATTGAAGTGCTCAATCCTAGTGATAGAAAGGGGCATGATACGTATGTATCGTTGCTATTAAGGGTAACAAGATGGGGTTTACTCATGCGTGAGTTTATCTTGTCTACATCATGTCATCTTGCTTAAAGCGTTACTCCGTTTTTTATGAACTTAATACTCGAGATGCATGCTGGATAACGGTCGATGTATGAAGTAATAGTAGTAGATGCAGGCAGGAGCGGTCTACTTGTCTTGGATGTGATGCCTATATACATGATCGTTGATTTGGATATTGTCATAATTATTTGCATTCTATCAATTGCCCAACAGTAATTTGTCTACCCACTGTATGCTATTTTCTCTAGAGAAGCCTCCAGTGAAAATTATGGCCCCTGGGATCTACTTTATCATTTATTAAAATCCAAAAATACCTTGTTGTGTTTTTATTTTATTTATTTTATTTTATATTTTTGTGAGATCTGTCTATATAATACCATACAATTTAATCTTGCTCGTAACCGTTAAGCAATTGACAATCCTTTGTTCGTATTGGGTTGCAAGGATTTGTTGGTTGTGTACACATACTACTAACGAGGTGTTGCTTGGTTCTCTTACTGAGTTGATAACCTTGGTTCTTAACTGAGGAAAATACTTATCTCTTCTGTATTGCATCATCCCCTCCTCTTCGGGGAAATCCCAACGCAGCTCGTAAGTAGCAGCTCAACAACTCTCCACTCCAAGCCAGCACGATGAGGAGTGGAAAGTTGCTCCACGCCGGCACGGCAAGGAGCACGATGGCGACCGTACCCCTCGTGCCTGCGACCGCGCTATCCGTCATCAACGCGCGCATAGCCGCGCCATGCAGGTAGAGAAAGAAGCCGGCTGCGCGGAGAGCGATGAGTCGGTGGCCCACGCCTCAGCGCCCGCCGCCGTCATCAAGGAGAAGTAGAACACGGGAGGCCGCCGCCACTTGGGTCTCATGAAGGCCACCACCGGGGCGACGCCGGCTTACACTGCCGGTGTGTTGCCCGGTTCTTCTCTTGCGAGGAGCTTTGTCGACCCCACATGGGCTGCACGGAAGCGGAGGTGCCCGCTTCCCTAGAGGGGAAGCAAGGCGTCCTTCGCACTGAAGCATATACCTCCAGGGGTCCCGGCAGTCCGGTGAATGGGCTATCGGACATGGGGAAGACAAAGGGATACGCCGCAGCTGGCCATAGACTAGTGTAGCGTATCCGGGTCGTGGGAGTGGAGCCCGACGACCGTACGTGCACAGAGTCTTATCTTTTTAGTTAAAATATGATTGAATGTAATGAAATCCGCCATGTTTGTATGAAATCCACCATATTCATATGAAATCCATCCATGTTTGCATGAATTTCGTTTGGTTGGTTCGAGATGTTGTCAATATGTATGTGGCTAGCGTTGGATGTCGTTCTCCTGCATCTGTGTCCGCGGACTCGTCCCTTCTGTCCACGGACAGATGCGGGAGAAAGTTTGCGGGGTTGTCATTGAAGATGCCCTAAGAGATTTTCGCTCCAAATGTGCTATTGGTTCGTCGACAGTAATTTGTGTGAAGAATCAAAATCCAACAAAAACCAAAAGTCTTCCTATGGCTGTGGTTATCGTTCGTAGTCTTATCCCGGTAGGCATGGCAGCGATTTTCTCTGGTCGATATGGAAAACTAGGTGCGATATATATTCCCTACTAATTCTGTGATAGTCGTCGTTCTCCACTGCGACCCGGCCGAGGTCTCTGCCCGCCTCGCCGTCTCGACCATTGCCACCACACTGTCAACCCACGCGCCTCCCCCTGACGGCTCCCTCCCCGCGCCGCCACGCTCTCCGCGCTCCACTACGTCCACCCTCCAGGCCGGCACCGCCGTCTAGATCCACAACCGCCACTATGTATTAACGGATGTACTATATTAAGCACATGCTGTAAGAGGCTATATATGGACAACCCTACTTAGATCACGTATAAGAAATAAATAGTACTCAGCTATTGGAAGCGTACGTAAGGGTGTAGTAACTTGAACGCCCACAGTTCAGCCCACCCACAAGTCTGACAGCAAAAAGGACGGAGGCCAAAAGAAAGACATGATTAAAGAGAGAAGATAGGCACCTCGATAGAGCGCGTCCGTCTGGAGAGCAGGAGGGGCAGCCGTCCGGATAGTTTTGCTGGCTCATGGCTCAGGGGGGGTTTAAGACCACGTTCACTGCGTCCCCACGTCCACACACTTGCATCTCATCGGAAAATTCACACGCCTTATCTTCTTGAGCTTGACCCATCCTAGTACAGCCACCGTGAAGACCTCGAGTCCGTCAACCTTTCCAGCAACCCATCGTTGTTGTCGCTGTTTGAGCTGGACAAATTTGTTCACTTGTTGCAGCATTTTAATGCGCAGCCTTGAACCGCAAATGAATTCAGTCATCTTTTTATTTTTGTCCTTGTCAGTATTGTCTTGTTTTACGAAATGCAGTATTATTGTTTGCCACAGTATATTCAGTGCGCTCGTGCACTGCAAATGGTAATAAAACCAATAGAAATTTTAGGATGCTCCCAGTTAATATGAACCGTCCATTTCACGCAATCTGATGGATAGTATTACTACTACCTCTTGAAAGGTAAGATATGGACAACAATCTTGTAGGGTTAATATGGGCTTTTCCCTTTGTACAAACAAGGAAAGAATTATTATGTCATTAAAGCATGATGTTGCCGCATAGTGCTACATTTCCCATGTCATTTCTACATACCACGTCCCTGCCATTATTATTATTTCTACCGATGAAAGAAGGTTTTATTCGATCAGCCAGTGGCTAGTTCCTTCTTACAAAGTTTAGGGACTTCACCCGGCCCAGGTCCCAACCACACAATAGTGCCTCGTTCCTCTCTACCAAAAGCAGCTAAATAGTGGATGATGCCATTCTGCTCTCTACGCACATGAGCAAGCTTGATGGCTCTACCTTCTTTCAAGAGTCTGTTGATTTGCTCAACTAGCATAGCATGACAAGATCTGTCTCTGTCCGACGTTTTGATCATATTAAGTGCCATTATTATTTTTCCGAGATTAGTTAATAGGTAGACAACTTGGGCAGTGAATAGACTTGTTATTTTTGCCACTCAAAGTATATAAATTACATATTCATGTAGTGAGTAAAACACAGCTAATTATTGGTTGTTTCTGAATATCTAGATCAAAATCTAAGTATTCACATAAATACCATAAGAGAACAAATTTCTTTTGCGGGAAGAGAACAAAACCTTTCAGGCCGAAAGTAAATTTAGTTGATGTGAACTCGCCCGGAGAGCAGGACGACTACGTTTCTGGCTAGCTTTGCCGGGTAGGAGGTGGTGTGTGAGCTGCCTCATGCCTCAGGGGCCGGGGCGTTTAAGATCACATTCACAGCGTCCACACGTCCACACGCTTGCATCTCATCTGAAAATTCTCGCGTCTTATCTTCTTAAGCTCGACCATCTACGTACGGCGGCAAGGAAGACCTCATCAAGTCCGTCAACCTTTCCAGAAACCCACCGATGCTGTTGCTGTTTGAGCTGGACAAGTTTGTTCACTTGTTGCAGCATGTCATGCTCAGCCTCGAACCCCAAATGAATTCATCCATTTTATTTTTTTTGACCTAGTCAATATTATTGACTTGTTTTACTGAAATAAAGTTTTATTGTGTTCCACCGAATTTTTAGTGGGCTCTTGAACTGCAAATGGTAATTAAACCAAGCTAATTTTTCAGATGCTCCCAATTAATACGAACCGTGCCATCAGATGATTATTAAGAGCACATAGTATGTACTACTATAGTTTAGCTTCTCATTTTTCATTTCATCTTCTAATTTTAATTTACTATATCTTTTGAACCGAAAATCTAAATTAAGTTTTGTTTGCACATTTGTGTTCATCGCGACGAGATCATTCGAACAAGACCAATTTGGAATACATTTCGTCAACTTTACAAAATATCTAACTTTCAAATACTAAAACTTGATAATCGTAGCATTATTTTTTATCAAGTTTTATCAAAAATCGTATGCTTTTACGGTTTTAGGGTTCTGGGCTTAGGGCTTAGGTTAGAGTTATGTGTTTTAGTTCTAGTTTTAAAACTTGCTATATTTATCATTGTTTCTATTAAATTTTACTCCCTCCGTCCCATAATATAAGAACGTTTTTTACGCTAGTGTAGTGTGAAAAACGTTCTTATATTTTATGACAGAGGGAGTAGTAGTTAATACTTGCTCGACTACCCAATTTAGCTCGCTATCCACAAAGTCGTTCTATATCTATATCTATAGCTCTATATCTATATATATACTCTATACCTCTATATCTATATCTATATCTATACCTACTAATAAAGCAAGGTGCGTTTCGTCAATATTTTCATCCGTTCACCGTCGATTTTTTTTTCTATTCGAGGTGGTACTAAATTTTATGCGTTCGTCTGCTAGGAAAAAAGGTTTCCAGAATTTCATAAATGGGCCGCGTGCTGTGGCCCAGCAAAGCCAGCCCACTTATTTTTCTGCCGATACAGCTGAGAAAATTCTATTTTCCGCACAGGGCGGCAAATACTCGGATCTTCGACAATCAATAATGGGCTGGCCTAATTTTATTTGTTTTACTTCTATTTTTATTCTCCTTCCCCTATCTCATTTGTCCCTCTCAAGTTTATTTCATAATTTAAAATTCACAAAAATGTTCAATATTTAAAAAAATCAAAATTTGGAAAATCCTTAGAATTACAAAATTTGGTTGCTATTTTGAAAAATATTCTTAACTTGAAAGAAGTTTCCCATTTTTTAAAACAATTTTTTTAAAAAAAAATTTAAGATTTCTAAAAAGAAAATGGCATTTAAAAATATCCATTTTTTTAAATATTCTTGGTTTAGTGAAATTTTCAAAATTCAAAATAATATTCGTGTATAAAATATAAACATTTTTGGAAAATGTTCACAAATTCAAATAGTGTCCATGTATTTACAAAAAAAGGTTAGCGCTTTCATAAAATGTTTGTGAATTTTAAAAGATGTTCATGTTTCAAATTTAGTTCGCGTTTTTTCTAAAAGTGTACATAATTTTCAAAAAATCTGTTCATAATTTAAATAATGATTCATGTTTCCTACAATATTCATAAACTTCATACCTTAAAATGTCCTCGATTGAAAGGAAAAGTAGATCGAATAATTCATGGGCCTTCTCTCGCATATGATGACATAACAAAACTCTACAATTTCCTCGATCAATGAATGGAAAAAATAGTGGATTGATTAACTTCACACCAGCGAAACTGAGAAGCTAAATATTCCTTTTTCATGTGCACACATGGTTTTGCTTGCAGATATAATTCTCACTAACTCTAAATGCATATCATTTTTTCTCCCGTTGCAACGCACAGGCATATGTGCTAGTACCACTAAAATGAGACGAACCTATAAGAGTCACTCCCCCACCCATGGCGGCGCCCACCCAGCAGCAGGGGGTTATTTGCCTGACTACCACGACGCGAGGAAGATGGCCATCTCCTCCAACCCGGTGGCCCGTATCTCCCTGGATCCCGCTCGGCTCATGAATGCACTGCTTTTGCTTCCTAGTCCACTTAAGGCCAGTCAGGAGGTACAAGCTACAACCTCTGTCCGGGTTTATTAGGCCCATTTCATTTTAAGCTAAAGTTTGATCATGAATTTAACTAATAAAATATGAGCTATATGTCACGAAAACTATACCATAGAAAACTTTTTTCAAATACAATTTCAACAATATACTTTGGTTAGGATATACTTTAATATTTTTAATTAAATACGTGATCAAACTTGGACCCAAAATATAAAAGAGCCTAATAAACCTAGACTAAGGAGTGCACTGTTGCTTTTCATGCCTTGCGTGCAAATATCTTCAATCAAGGCTAGCTAGGTTTTCAATGGAATGGAGTGCACTGTTGCTTCTCATGCCTTGCCTGCCGGTGGTAATTATACTACTCCCTTCGCCTCAAAATTCTTATTTTAGATTTGTCTAAATACGGATGTATAAAGTCATGTTTCAGTATTAGATACATCCGTATCTAGACAAATTTAAGATAATAATTTTGGGACGGCAGGAGTAGTATTCTTTCTTTTTGTGTTTGTGTGATTGGGACTACCCACAGTGGGAGTAACATAGGTAGTAACATCACATATATCTAGATAAAATAGATGATGTGACAAGCAATAAATGAAGAAAAAGAGGCATATGGTAACATAGCTAGTTATTACTAGTATGAGTAACATCACACATATCAAGGCAAGATAAGTCTATAGCCTAATAAATAAAGTGTTGCATGTTACCACACATATGTTATTCCCCACTATAGAGGTAGTAACATAGAGTAGTAACATGAGCATGTTACTACTCTATGTTACTATCTATTGTGGCTAGTCTGATCTCTCTTCTCCACATTTTCCTTTTCTAGGAATCTGAACCATTAATTACTTGATGCATGCAGCAATTCACTTTAATCCTCTTGTTCGTGATGATCACCAAGCAAGGTTCATTATTTTCTACATCTATCACACACGCACAGACACACACAAGTCAATTTGTTTGCTCGCTAAATCATAGCGCAAGGCATGGCCAAGGGCAGGAAAAATCGTCTTTCAACTGCCACTTGAGTGCTTGACGGTCAGCTAGCGGTAGTGGCATATATGTACCCGGTATGAAATTTGAGTGGCACATACGCGATGGCTCTGTACGTGGTTTAGGCCGAAGGATAGAGACGGTTTTATGATGATGTCTACATGATTGAAGCCAGGCCCAGTCCTGATGGGGGAGGGGCAGGGGGGCGGCCGCCCCGGGCCCCCAGAACATAGGGGCCCCCAAGGAGCGTGTACTTATGTAGATTAAGCCTGTATTTATTAGACAAGAAAAAAAGGAATGTTTTGTGTCTCGCCGTGTTGGACCTGACCGAAATAACAACTGGATACATAAATGCACGTCCAAGATTCCAGCAATCCACCCCCATCACGCACGCGACGTAGCTTGATTGGTATGATTGCCTTCTTCTTTTACCAAACTAGATGACCCGTTGCGCCGATGGCGCAAGGGGCGAGAGCAAGGAAAGTATTGAAAGAGTGAACATAAATATATTTAGGGACAAATTGGAACACATGGATTATTCATGATACATAGTGTCCTAAGAAGCTTACGATAGAATATTTACAATGCTATTAGGAAGGAAGGTAGATAGGCAGAGATACATCTTATAGGCATTATGAAGTGATGGACATAGCCAGTGTGATTGGTTGATGTTTCATCAACGCTGAAGATTTGTTCAGGCAATTGTTCATAGTGGCTGCGATTGAATTTTTTTCATTGTTCATAGCAGAATTTGTCTGTTGGAAATTATAATCTAATTATGTGGTTGTATCACTGAGACGATTAACAACATATCTTACTTGCGACAAAATATGATTCAGATCATTGTCTTTGGATGTTGATCCGGCTGTGAAGTTGCTATCTATTATACAGTAAAGTTCCTTTGATGCCATGTGATCTCCACCGAGGCTATGGCACCAGCTATTGCTAAAATAGTCTATTAGGTTGTGTTTTTCTTTCTGCTGATGCTCAAGAGATTCACACTTTTGCTGGAGCAGTTACATCTTGTCATAGTTTATGTCCTGCAACACTTTACCGTGGATGCTTTTCATGTACTTGAGAGCTTCGTTTGCTAGTTGGTCTTCAGCATCTCCTAGTTTGTTGGATACATGGATTGATATTGATTGTCTTGGAAGATTTGTTGTCCAATTGATGCTTGGAAGGATAGAAGTGAATAGTTGTGTCAAGACCAATTGCTCTTGCCTTCTGTGTTGAGTACACTGCATTTGGGAGGCCTAGCTGCTGCATCATAGCATCGAAAAGCACTTTTGTTGGGATTCTGATTTTTTTTCATCACGGTATGCTGATGACAAAGAAGAAGACAGTATGAGTAATCATATATGCATCACATGAGAAGATAATAAAAAGATTCAGAGCAGCAGGGTTCTGGTTTTGTTGTAAGTGATGTTGTTCATTACTAAGAATTGTTTTTGTCTTTCATGGAGCAGCATTAACACAATCAAATTATGGAAGTGGACATGAAGGTAACCATGTTTCTGCCCGATTTTGATGATACAGGTGGCATTTAAAGTCGAATGAAATCAAAGTCGAATGAAATCGTTTAGATGATGCAAATAGTACATTGACCTTTCTTTGTCTAAGAAGCTAAATTTTGTGTTATCTTGACTGACGTAGGGCCTGACGCCGAGGCGCCGGATCTTGGCGTCCGTGTGGTGTTTGTTCACCAGCAAGAGACAGGACTGCTGCAGGTTTGTGTTCAACTCTATTAGGAAGATGAGCTCTAATTTCTCTCTTGGATCCCTTGTTGATTCTATGCTCATGTGTATGGGTCTATCGACCACGCCTATCATCTGTGGTTCCAAAGTTTGACCCAGTAAGGTCATATGAGAGGTGGAGCAAGTGGATCAACGGTTTTTGACCCAGTAACATTGGCCGGCCCTGTAAACGGTGGTTTGATTTTATTTATTTTTGCTTTAAGCCTATTTGTCGTCGCATCTATGCATTAAAAAAAATAAAAAGAAACTTTTTTAGTATGATGTGCTTATAATGCAGGTTCTATGTTACAGGCTTTGTACCTATCTTAAAATGTGTGTATTTTGTATTAGGACTATCTCATGTATATGCATTATATCGGATTTATTATAATAAAAGAACTGCAATAGACAAGCAAACACAGTCAATCTGTAGCCCACAAGTATTATCTTAGAAGATAATACCACGGATAATGTATTCCCCGTCAGCTTAGTGATCCTCTTTCGTGGATATTTAGGTGCTGACCAAATATGGTTTAGAAAGAGAAATAAGTAGTAAAAAAGATAGTAGTAAGTAATACTTTTTCTCTTTGTGCTAACTTACCTTTTTGCTGATGATCCTACGGTTGCTAGTGTGTGAAACTGTCCGTTTCTTTCCGCCTTTGGATCTGCCAGCACTAACACAGATAATGTCAGATTCTGAACCCGCATCATCTCTTCTTCTTTGGTAGTCCCTTGCTGCAAGAAAACAACAAGGCGGTTACAGCAGAAAACAACAACTCTTCTTCTGAACCCGCAACTTGTGAACTTAAACAACAAGGTGCTGAGGAATGCTGCTATTATATAAGACCAAAACATATAGTCGTTAACATTAGGCAGAGTCATCGGGTGCATATTCCATTAGTATACCTGCATATACCGATAAATGATAAAAACTTTGAGAATAATAGGACTTTCGGCTCGTTCAAACTAAAGTAGGACACATGCATATATTGTCTTTCAAGTACCAGGAAAACAGAACAGATGGAAACAAACATCGATGTAGCAATCGCTTATTCAGGTGCAGCGTAAGAACCATATACGCAACAATGAGCGGTGGTTTGATTAAAGTAGATCAGTCATTTGGGAAAACATACCATGCCGTCGCTCAAGTTTCACTTGGAGCGGGTGAGAATCCAATCCACCCGAGGAATCGACCTGCCGATGTGATGCTTAGAAGCGATGGAGTATATCTTGCAGGCGGTATCGCCGCTTGGATGCAGATGAACAAAAAGTTGGATGATTTTCTTATATGTAATCAGAATCTTCCTTCACACCTATGGAGATGACTTGCCCAAAAGTCTCAGAATTGCACAGGAAGTTGTGCATCTCATATTCATATGGTTTATTCATGCACAAGCACCTTGCGTTGGCATCTTGCTGTCATAATAAAAATCTGATACTTTGCCATCTAACATAAACTATAACATTATTGTGCAGACGTTTCAGAGATATATATTTGGTCACAAAGCATCTCCTTTCTGTTGATTCGAAGTCCAATATTTGATTATCAATTTCCCAAATACGCACCTTTGTTTAGTTTCAGTATCACATAATGAGGCACCGTCAGTTGTAAAGAAAATTCGCAGATCAATAGGTCCAAAGGGAATAACGGGTAAAAAAGATGAAAAATCCAATCAGGCCTAGCAAGTAAATCAACGTCTACGTACTTGGCAATAGCCACCTAGGGAAAGAGAAGGATGAACTAAAAGCCTAGCAATATAAGCATAATGGAACGAAATCTTAGCATGTAGTCAACCATAGCCTGGCAAGATTATGATGTGCGTTATTTTCTTTCAAGTAGAGCACATTTAATTTAGCAAACATATTGCAACATGAATGGCATGCGGAGAAATGTAGTCACAACAATTCTGAAAACAAGCAAAAGAGGAACCCATCAAAATGCGGCAAAAAACACTGAAATCTACTTGTGTAAAGAATAAACCTCATCAATATTGTATCCAGAAGTAAGGTCACGGTGTGTCTGATCATCGGCTTCTACAAAACCGGAATCTTTCACAAAGGCTTCTAAATCTTCCATATCTGCATTAAGACAAGCAAACGTTCAGATACCTGCGCATTTCAGCCTAGTTCTTAGCCTCCATAAAAAGAAATATGACAAATAATGTTGATGGATAGTTGTTCCTTCTTTTGCTTGGGAGCTCTTACAGAGTTAAATTAGAGGTACTTGTATATATATGATGTGCACCCAACTCTATCTCGACCATTGCCCGCTGCCGAACTTGCACACGAAAAATCTGACAAATTTTCTTATTCTTCTCCTGCCTCATGCAACAAATCCGACCAAGCCACAACCAAGTTGTAGCTAACCTGGAGAGGGACACCATAGCACCATCAGAAAAGAGCCATTTGTACTACAATGCAACTCGGTGAAGGAATCAACCGTGAGTCTGTGACCTAAACACTACGTGCATAAGAAAAAAATTAGGAAGCCATCAATTAGAAGGATGAGCTCAGTTCACCATGGAAAGATGAGGAGAAGTGGAAGAAATAGCTCATCTATGTTGGTGTCTCCTACATGAATAGGGACCCATCCTCGACCTCTCCTCTGCAGGCAGCCGCTACTATCTGTTACCATCTTTCTTTTTAGACAATGATTGCATAAGTAAGTCTGAAACTAAAGAGGTACCAACCATAGAACCAGGATCTACTGTATTTTTTTTCCTTTTCACCTATTTGTAGATACACTTTTTTAGTAAGATGAGAACCTGATCGAATAAAGTTAATGACAGGCTGAAATAGCCGAATTGTAGGGAATATTTCTATAAGTACTTGACAGGACTAAGTGCGTAATTCAGAGTCCAACAATGTAAACTGAAGAAAGTATTATATTTACAATCCATAATGTACTCATATCATTCTCTAGTTTGGCAAATACAAGTTATATGTTCTTTCACCATCTAGGCAGACCAATCAACCACAATTTGACACTTAAAGAAATTAATTACAAAGAGGATTTTGAGTGGCGACGATAGCAAGTAACTCACCTGAGAATACAAATTGAAGTGTAGCTCGCACAGGGCTAGACAGGAGCTTAGTAGAGGGCCCAGTTTTGGTTATCTGGATCATGAAACACTAACTTATCAAATTTAAGCTGAAAATAATTGGGCTTATTAAAGAAACAGAGCATAAAGGAAGCACAAGAAGAGTAGTATGCCTTTTGGAAAGAAATAGATTTAGCATAAAGGGAGAATGAACAAGCAAGTCGCAAGATCACGTTCTTCACATGGAAATTAGAGGGGCCAAAGAATGCATCTCATATTCATCCGAGGACGAAGCTTTGCTAGCATAATCATTGTGCAGTAGTATTTTCATCAAAAAATTCCATTTACTAACTACTATATGTAGCTCAGGTTTTGACAGATATAGCAGTGTCGTGGTATTATACGCAATCCACTGCCAAAAGGTTACACTATTTTTCTACCAAGATTTTTCGCAAAGTAAATATCTGTCCTTTTTAGATGGTACTTCGACATGTAGCATCTTACTCTAATACTGAGTGGTTAACGTGCTTCCTTACTCAAAATATACAATTGCACTATTAGTGGTAGCACTGGCTACTATAAGTCATTTTCATGTAATCCCTTAAGACTGAATCAATGACCGGTGTATACGAATCTCGATCCGAGATCCAAGCAATACAAAATCATGACTATGATCTGTTCTGCATACATATATAGTGCATGCTACTGATATTTATTGTAGTGACTGTACCTATTTCTTTTTAAATCTACATATCCTAATAAAACTGCTTGAGTGCTCGTGAGCTTATGCTTGACAACTGTAACACGTACTGAACCTGAATATACACACGTGTGATTTATTTTTATTTTTTTATTGAAAACCCCCATATATTAATTTGGTAAATTAAGATTCTTACAATCGTTCATTACGAAAGCAGTTACACATGGCGGAACACTATTACATAAGAGGCCCTCGGACCTACTGTCAAAACTGAATTTTGCAATCTCGTGCGCTACCCTATTTGCCCGCCTATCAATCTTCGCGATCTTAAAATCCTTTATGAGTTTTGATACGCTCAACGCCTCCATTTTCAGATCCGCAAAAGGAACCTGTCAATGGAATCTCTAGTGTGATTTAGCACTAACTTAACTACATATTTGATTAAGTTCATCATCATGAATGTGGTTGCCACCGCACGCATCAGCCGGTCGATCACCAGATATTACTATGATTAGCTTTAACAAAGGGGCGAACAGTTTAATTAGTGGCCAGCTTAGCAAGAATGTAAATAATCCATGGCATTCATCCCCTAAGAGACATCCAGCAGTTGTGAAGAAGCGATTACATCAGGGTGGGGATTAGAACAAGGACTGAGAGAGATGAGGAACATACCTAGTACAGATCCATTCTCACCTTTTTTTTTCTCTCATCGTTGATTACCACTGTTGCCATTAGGAACACCTATAAAATATGTGTTTTATTTCTGTGATCCTCAAAATAATAGGTATGATAAGTGAAGATATAATGCAACCCTGCAAGTAAAATAAAGCAACATGAGTTAGCTCCAAAGGATATAATATGATAGCAGGTCTCACATTCATTAAGTAATTCAAAAGTCTGATAGGGATTTCCGAGCAAGCAAACAAAATATCAGAATATGGTACAACTCATTGTGACTACTTTGTTGTGTTGCTTTCTATTTTTGGAAGATCTCATGGACAAAGAATCATCTCCAATTTCTTGTTGATGTGCTTCAAGCTCCACACAAATTATGAACAGAATCACATCTCACACAACTGAGAAATAAAGAGAGGACAATACTTTCACCTTGGCTTGAATCGTCAAACTGGTATGTAGAGAAGCATGCTTGGACAGTTGGCAAATACACTCTCACTGAAATTCTTGGTTACTTGAATTTGTGTGGCTTTCAGAGGGTACAATTAAATCCATGTGTCCATCCCTACAAAATTGTACCAAAATGGAGAGGAGAAGTGGTGAGAAAGAAAATACCTACAGCAGCCATAGACAGCAGGAACACTAAAAACGTGAATTAATTTAGAGAGGAAAGGGATTAGAAAGAGGAACTCACAGAGGGAGGTGCAACCAGAAGAGATGGGGAATCACTTGCGACGAGGCGTGCCGGCTGCTGCTCCCCTCCTCCTGCCGATTCCGGATCGAGGCCGCGCTCCTCCTGCCAAGGTCGGATCGAGGCCGACGGGCGCCTACAGAGCAGGGGGCGGCCGCATCTGCGGCATGGACGAGGCGCGGCTGGCTGCTGCCCTAGTCCCCTCGTCCTGCCGAGTCGCCCCTCAGCTCGAGCACAAGGTGGCCAGGCGACGAGGCGGAGAAGGAGGGGTGGGAGGTGGCCGGTGGCCGGTGAGGGTGAGAAAGGAGAGGAGGTGGCTGCGGGGAGAAGCACTATCACCTCTCGCGTCAATGCGTCATTGTAGCGCTTGCAGACGCAGCGGCCGCTCGGAACAGGTCAGGCAAACAACAACGAGGAGGCCAAAATGACGCTCGGTGGCAGTCGGCTGTCCCTCTGTCCACGCGGCCACGGCATGACTCCATCAGAGAAGGTAGCGTATGCCTTATGGATTTCTAAAAAGTATAGATGATGATGGTGTCTTCATTATTGCAACAGGACATTGATTATTGTTGACTGATTGAACAATGTTAAGTGCCATATTATTGGGCTTTATGCATTTGTAATTTCTGAGTTCGACTTTATAATCGGTAAGATTTTATTAATTGATTTTTAGATTCTAGCTAGCTTTGAATTACCAACTATTTCTTCAAATTTCAGCATCTCATGTCACCTAGTAAAAGGCATATGGTATATAATATGCATTAAAATTACTGGATGAAATTTATTGTGATGCATCGCAGAATCTTATTAGAAATTTAAGATATTTGTGTATGCAATTTTATATGAGTATTGCTTTCAGAGGAAAGGAATTTAGGACTTCCAGTGATAGCTGTAGTGATTTTTCATACATATGATATATAAAATATATTCGTTATTTTGTTGCCCTTTATACAATAGGTTCGCCCCGGGCCCCCGAAAACTCAGGACCGGCCCTGGCTGTAGCACACGGTCAAGATGGTTTTCTCCCAACATGGATGGCGGTGTAATCTACGGATAGGATTTGCCCTACCCTAGGCCGGACTGATTTACTTTTGCTGTAAAACGATATTTATTTTTAGGTTTGTTGGACTTGTTAGTTGTGTGCATCGCGCTATGCAGAGGCCGGACATTCTTTGAGTGTGATTGTATCACCTCAATATATCAACTGAATGAAATGTTCTTTATAAAAAAAAAAACAGAGTTGAAAATTTTATTGGGGCGGTTGTCTATATATACCTCGTCTGCTTGAGGAGCTTCTTGATCTCCTTGGACAGGTCTTCCACATCCATCCGGTCAATTTGAAGTTGGTTGTCATCATCGGTACCTGCACCCACGACCTCCTCCTTGTTGGTTTGCTTATCATTTGGTTTCTCCTTGTGGAGCTGCTGGAGCAGTCGTACCAGCAGTCCCTTCATGTCATTGTGGACGTTGAACGCTTGGGACACGGACACCTGCGCCTGTCGGGGGAAGTCGGCGTCCAGCTGCCGGCACAACTCCATGGCCAGAGTTGTCTTCCCTAGCCCTCCGAACCCCACAATGGAGAACACCTTGAGGCTCTTGTCAACTTCATCATGGACCGGAGTCTTGTTCTTTTCATCCACATAATAGATCGGCACCTTGATCTGGTCTTCCTCGTCACTAACCAGCACCTTCATCTTGTCACGCGGATCATGGAACGACGCCTTGATCATGTCCTCCTCGTCATGGACCGGCGCATTGACCGCCTTGATCTTCTTGGCCAGGGCGTTGGCCTGTTCCGCGATGCCCACAAACTGATCAGGGTCATCGGCAAAGCGGAGGGCATTCGCGGAGATAGACGTCGCCGAGACAGGGGCCAAGAAGGCAGCTCTTTGCAGGGTGGCCCTGTCGATGCCGTAGCGAGCGCGGCGTTCGCTGACAATGGTGGTACGGGCCAGGAGGGCATTGATGTCAGCACGAGCTTCTGGTACGGGTACCTGGCAACGCGCTTGGCACGGGAAAGCAGGTATCCAGCCCAGGAGAAAATGCCAGGGACGTCATTTGGCGGGCTCCCGGACGATGTGGTCGACTTTGTCTTGGTCCGCCTCGGAGATGACGCGGAGGACGGCGTTCATGGTCGCCAGCTCGTCCCGCAGGTGCACGACCTTGTCGCCGACCCCACGGATCTCCTGGAGCTCCTCCAGCAGAACCTGTCCGACCTTGCTCACGATGGAATGCGCCGCGCTCTCCATTCTGGCTCGATGGACAGCTTGGTTGCTTGGTTGGATGAGGAGAGCGCAAATGGCAGTGGTCGTCTCACACGGGCAAATTAAACCCCTCTCCACGACGTACTCCTCAGTCTTGGGTCGAGTAACTGAGCCGTTTTGGTTTCGAATAAATCCATTACGTGAGTGGCACCATTGGCTCTGGCTGTCACCGATCATTGCTGTCTTTGCAAACATTCTCTCTCTGGCTTAATTACTACTCCTACTAATAGTACAAGAAAAGGATAGAATCAATCCATATTTGCACTGGCTAAAAAAGAGAAAGGGATCGATCATTGTTATCTACAAGCAAAGAAAACATAATAAAAGGAATAAATTAAAGTCCTTAACTTGATACTATATCGATCGATCATATGCTGTACTCAGCAGCACATGCATATATGCCATGCTTTGGTTGCGCGCCATGCTATACCACCCGTCAGCTCCACTCATTCACGCGCTGCCAATTGATCCAGGACATCCACTAGGTTTGTCAACCGGTCCCGTTTATTCCCGTTTAAAGTCCACTTATGATATGATAGTTCAAAAAGGTTTTTTGTTTGTTTGAGAAAAATGAACTATGAAAAATGAACTATCAAACTAGTAAAAACTAAATAAAAATAAACGGGATTGTGTACGCCATTTATTTGCCACTTACATCTCCACGGCATGCACCTGCATCGCTGATGTACGTACGCACATGCATCATGCATCGGCACGGTTGGAGCGCGAGTGCACGACATGGAGCTCCAGGAACGATGTACGTCTTCCATGCAGGCAGGCGGTAATTTCGGCTTCAAGGGCTGATGAGCAAAGGTCTGCCCGGCCGGGGACGCTAATTAACTTGCACGTTGGTTGATGCTCATATATACCATGCATCCTGGTTGAGATTCACAAGGTGATAAAGTAGGAGTATGTGGAAAAGAAATTAATTGGTTCCTCGACTTAGCCTTACCAATTACCATTGGTTAGAGCTACTCATTTTTATTGTACTAGCAAACATGCTCGTGCGTTGCAGCGGGAGAAAAAAACCACACACCCCTAACCTAATAAGCATGGCTAAGGACTCATCGTTAACCCACATCCTTTATTCAATACAACACTCCATCCATGTTGCTGCTTATCCCCCTTCCAGCCCTCGTCGATGGTGGCCGCGGTTTGAATTCTGGTGTTTCACTACAGAATAAGCACCGATCAGTTGCCACTGCTAGTAATATGAAAGAGTAGTATATGATCATTCTCATCTATGTTTATAACTTTATATATATATATATATATATATATATATATATATATATTGTGCATCGAGAAAATATAAATTTTTTTCGAGAAAAAGGGCTCTCGGCCCCGGCTCCATTTGTATTACCAAATGAAACCACAGCATTCAGACATATCTGTTACAAGCACGCGGGGGGGGGGGGGGGATAATCAGCAACACACGCTGCCCCAGCAAGATAGAAGTTCCAGCCTCCACAGAGAAAAGTGCCAAGAACAGCTACCAGAATATAGAGCTAAGCTCCAGCAAACAAAGAACTAACATCTCGAAGGGAGAGGGAGAAAACTGCAAGAGCGCACCCCAGATCTCATGCATTGCCGCAATCGAACAGCAACTCCGAGCACTTCAGGAGTCCTAGCCAGGGTCTGGCCACATCAGGAGGGGGGGGGGGGGGGGGGGGGTGCACGCGCTTCCTGCTTCAGCTTTCTCACCAAGTGCATCCCTTCTTTCTTTTACAGCGCCTGAGCATCGGACCATCCAGCTGCTTAGGATAGCAGCAGTTTTCCTCCACAACACCTGCATCCCAAGCCAGGGAACATGTTTGAAACAAATGTCATTGCGATGATTCCACAGAGCCCAAAGGGCAGCAGAATGTAACAAGCAGTCCGCTGAGAGATTTTTGTGTTTAAACCACCAAGCTCTATCGACATAGCTCTATCGCAACAACGCAGCCAAAGAATAGATGTTCAATAGATTCAGATTCTCCACAAAAAAGGCAGGTAGCATCATCTACATGCTGTCTTTTTTGCAGGTTGTCTCTCGTTAATAGCTTGTTTTTGGCCACAAGCCAGAGAAAGATCTGGATCCTAAGGGGAATGTTAATTTTCCAAATAATTGTAAGGTTGCCCGGATCAATCCCCCTAAAATTAATAAAGTTGTAAAAAGATTTGACAGTAAAGACACTTTTGGCATCAAAATTCCAGCGAACGGTGTCTTCAACATCGTTTAATTTGATATTAGCTACGCGGCTGAACAAATCGTCCCACTCTGCTAGTAGCTTATGGGTGAAACACCTTCTAAAAGTAATTTTTAGATTGGTGCCATCCCAGACCTCACTAACAGAAACATTGTGGTCATTGGCAATAGAGTATAACTCCCAATACTGGGTAGCCAGAGTAGTATGCCCCAACCACTGGTCTTCCCAAAATCTAATACTCTTTCCATTCCCCACTATCCAGGAATATCCTACATTGGCAGCTTTAGCAGCCCGCAGTATCCCTTTCCAAAATGGGGAAGCACCACTTTCAGGACAAGTAAAAATGTTAGGACTGTGAGTCCTGTACTTAGCATCAATAATTTGTTTCCAAATTTTGCCCTCGTCCAGGAAATATCTCCTGATCCAAGAGGCTAAAAGACATAAATTCATATCAGCAATATTAGGAATGCCCAGACCCCCATGCTGCTTTTGTAAGGTTACATTCCCCCAGGCAGCAAGATGATATTTAAAATGGCCCTCATAGTCATCCCAAAAGCAGTGAGCTAGTTGAGAATTTATTAGATTGATGGCCCATTTTGGGAATTTGATAATCCCCATAAGATAGCTAGGAATAGTGGATAGGCAAGTCTTCACTAAAGTGAGTCTTTTGCCCGAAGACAGAAGTCTCCCCCTCCATCCAGCTCCTCTCTTGATAATCTTATCAATAGTAGGCTGAAGCTCACTTTTCTTACGCTTTCTGTGATGGAGAGGAGCACCTAAATATTTAATAGGGAACTCACTCAATTTGCAACCAAGTATTTGCGCAAATATATTGGCATCATCCTCATTAATATTAATGGGAACCAGATCACATTTATGAAAATTAATCCGCATGCCAGATAAATGTTCAAAGCGGGAAAGTAACCACTTAAGGTTTCTCGCATGGGATTTGTTATTTCTAGCATCGAGAAAATACTATTGGATTTCTCAATAGAACACTATATAAAATTTTAGAGGGAAATGAATATAGGTAATTGACTGTGCATAAACCACGCCGCGTCCCAGTACACATAGGAGAAGGCCGGGTTCCAGGACTGAACCGTTCAATTGTGAGGCAAGTCGGGAAAAGAAAAAAAAATCATGATAAATGAAAGTGTATGCCTAGAAGGCTATACCAAATTCCATCAATGAATGTGTTTTTTTTTTGGCAAGATATATGCCTAACATTTTGACCAATATTGCTACACCGGCACCAGCAAGTGGGCGATGGCCTGCGATTGGATGTTGCCATTCTGGTACCGCGCTGATGCAGTACGGTTGACTGAACAGACCGGCTCAGGACAAAACATCAAATCAATACAAACGAGGGATAAAACCAGTTCC